>NC_070529.1:1232787-1540984 GCF_025433545.1 Fusarium keratoplasticum
GGGTGGCGGGACGGCGGGATGGAGAAGACGGGCTAAGGCAGGTCATGGTCAAGGCGTTGAAGCCCTGCGAGGCTCCAGACTCGCATCTCCAGGCTGCTTCGGAGGACAACCCGAAGGATGGAAGGGGAAGGCCGATATAGTATCACGACATACACATACCGAAGAAATAGGTAGGTAGACATGGATATGGTTATTTCATGTTGGCATGGGGTATGGGAAAGCTGGGACCAAGAGGAGAGGCCAAACGTAAACCTCTCTCAAGCGCGGCATTCCGTATGGATGAATGGGACGTGTCCGAGCTTCAATCAACCAACCCTGGACCTCGCGCATCGGCGGAACAGGCTCGAATCGCAAGGTCCAAATGCCCGTGATGCCCATGGGCAGCGGCACCTGGGGCGCGGGAGTGACGCCGAGGGGATGAGGGCTTGCCCACCCTAGGCTGGCAGTCCGTGGAATCCATGAATTTTTGACTGCTCTGATGCGCCCCGGATGGTGGCATGTCAATGACGGGAGCGTCGTGCAAATGCCTGGAACCTCATTTGCCTGCGCTGTTTTTGTTGGCATGTGCTTTCTCGTTCCCCCATTTCATAACTAGTAAAAACGGTAGACAAATCGGGCCACGGTAGGGTGGTGTGCGCCCGCCTAGTTCGGGTTCGGGGTCTACACGCCGAAGACGTAGTAGGAGTTCGTCTTGGTCCTAGACATGGAGTGGGCGTCCATGGTGTTTTGGGGGCGACGACGTCGTTTATTTTTTCTTCAGCACACAAAGAAGAAAGTTTGATAGATAACGCAAAAAGCTAGATATTATCGACCTATCCAAGCGGATTGTCTGGATTTCCCATGTGATATACAGATGCCATCCAACCTCTCAATAGACGCCAGCACAACACAATTGATGCACCCTTCCGCCATCCCATCCATTCTCGACTCCATGTAGTGCACCCTTGCTCATCAAAACCCCCGCCAGCGTTCACTCGAGCGCCAGCCATCAACATCATCAGCATCATCGGTCCCCCACCCCGCTACGCATAACCCTGTGGGCTTGCTCCCTGGACCCTCCGTTTCTGACGCCGTCTGTGCCTCCCCGTCTTCGCAGTGCGACTGTGGGCTGGGCTGCTCTCCTCCGCTGTGCGTCCTGTCTGCTTCTCCTCTCCTCACTCAACCTGAGAGCTGGAGCCCTACACTACGTACCCCCCCTCTCCCCGTCTTCCCCTCACACACACCCCTCCCCCGGTACCTAGTCTGAACCATCTACGCACGCCGTAGCCGCTCCATTGGATTTTTTTTTTTCTTTGCTCGCCCATTTTCCTTTCGTGGGGCTTGGATCAAGCTGCTTGCTTTGGACCTAGCTGGACCCAGTCGATTGACTCGAACCGGGCAGACCCCCCCAGCAGACTGCCAGTGCTGGGCGAGCTGTGACTCGAGTTGGCTTGCTCTGAGCTGCCGAGAGACCGAGTTGGCACTGCTTTAGCATTGGTGACGGCTCCGGACATCTATTCCCATTCTCCCACCCTCAGGTTGCTCCCCATCCACCTCCCACAACTCTCCTCCTTCCATAAAAGCAGACCCGTTGCCCTCCCCCTCCAACTTTTCTTCCCTCTCGCTCTCCCTCTTCCTCCTACCTCTCTGCTCTGTCCTCTCGCGTTCGCCCTTCCCTAGTATCCAACGTGCCTATCCTGCCGCTGCAAGCCAGTCGCCTTTTGATACCCTTTCGCTTTACTGCCCTACTCTGGTAAAGAGGACCAAGCATCCCTGGTAAGTTGTGTGCTGAGTGCTGCCCTCATTGCATCCCCCATTACTTCGGCACCTTGTTTGGATACCCCGCCTTCTCTCCTACGACTATGGACGACATGCCTGTGCCTCCGACCTGAATTCATGGAGAATCGACAAACGGGCCATCGCTGCCAGGAGAAAACGACACGACCTCAACTGGCGACAGTCCCGAAATCACATGCCACCTTCTCAACCGATAAAAAACAACGACTCTTGTAGCGGAGCCAATGCAGCAACCATCTCTCCGGTTTCGCGGCTTCTCTCACTGGTGGCGCTTGTTCCCATGTTCGGCCAGTGGTGGCATCGCCGAGGTGACGTCCTCCCCAGGCGCCTCCTAGGGGCCCCTGGTCTTAGCCGCATGCATTGTTGGCATTGCGAGGGCCATTATTGGCTGTGCCGCCCTGCAACATCCCACTCTGCACACCGGGGCAAGGGGGCCCGCCCGGGAGACCACCGAGAGGACCACCGACTTGGCCACTCTGTGGGTCGATGGCCTAAACAAGACAGCTGTGAAAGCTTGGCTGATGCGGCTGCGTGAACCTCTTCTGGCACTGCATCGCCTAGTCTTGGAGTGGACAGTTGCCGTGATGTGTTCTCAGGAGCAATGTCCGCAACGGAATCAGCTCACTGGCGACTCATGGTGCGGCACAGAGTCAGTGTGGTGGGAGCCACTGGTGCTGTTTAGCGGGGCAATACGGCCGCATCTTGTGTGGTTGACGGATTGAGTTTATCGCAAGATACCCTTATCAGCGCCACTCCCGAAGCCGGAATGGGAATCAATGAAGGATCCATCTCGCACCAACCTCGGCACAGTTTGTGGGGATTGGCAGCCTGGAGGAATAACCTTGGATTTTTATTGCCCGACCACTGGATCTCGCTGCACAATCCATTCTACCTGTCGTATTCATCCTGTCCCCTTACCCATGCTAATTCCAAATGCTAGATCTCCGCTAGAGTCGCTACTGCTGCTCTTCCACCGAGGAACCCCGCGATCCTCCACCCCACCAAACACCCCCACCAACCCCACCTAGACCCGGTCGACACCCTCGCCTAGCATGGGCCTTAACGAGGAATTCGACGACCGACAGATCCATATCGAATCCGAGCAACAACCATACATCCCCTATGAGTATCAGACTGATAACAATGACTCGTGGGCTGGTGCCTTGCCGGTGAAGCAGGGTCTGTATGACCCTTCTCTCGAGAAGGATGCCTGTGGTGTCGGCTTTGCTTGCCACATCAAGGGCAAGCCTAGCCACAAGATTGTCAGCGATGGTGAGTTTTTCGTCCCCAGTGTAGTTGCACAAGACTGACCTCTTGCAGCCCGAAACCTGCTCTGCAACATGACCCACCGCGGTGCTGTGGGTTCCGATGCTCGAGATGGTGACGGTGCTGGTGTCATGACATCCATTCCCCACCGGTTCTTTATCAAGAACTTTGAGAAGGAGGAGGACATTAAGCTGCCTCCTCTGGGCCAGTACGCCGTGGGAAACCTGTTCTTCAAGCCCGACGAGGAGACTCTTGAGGAGTCCAAGAGGCAGCTGGAAGATGTTGCCGAGTCGTTGGGTCTGCGAGTCCTGGGATGGCGACGGCCCCCCGTTGATTCGACTCTTCTGGGTCCCGCTGCCAAGTCTCGCGAGCCCATCATTGCTCAGCCTTTTGTCGTCCTTGCCTCTGCCTATGGTGCTGGCGCTGCTCCGGAGATGACTGATCCTGAGCAGTTCGACGATCGCCTTTTCGAGCGACAGCTGTACATCCTCCGCAAGCGTGCTACTCAGAGCATTGGACTGCACAACTGGTTCTACATCTGCTCCCTTTCCAACAAGAACATTGTTTACAAGGGTCAGCTTGCACCTGTACAGGTCTACTCTTACTACCACGATCTCGTCAACGCCGATTACGAGGCGCACTTCGCCCTGGTGCACTCTCGTTTCTCCACAAACACCTTCCCATCTTGGGACCGTGCTCAGCCTCTGCGATGGGCTGCTCACAATGGTGAAATCAACACTCTGCGAGGTAACAAGAACTGGATGCGCGCCCGTGAGGGTGTCATGCAGTCTGATATCTTCAAGGAGGAGCTTGAGCAGATGTACCCCGTCGTCGAGGACGGTGGCTCTGACTCTGCTGCCTTTGACAACGTTCTTGAGCTTCTGACCATCAACGGAGTTCTCTCTCTGCCCGAGGCTGTCATGCTCATGGTTCCCGAGGCTTGGCAGGGTAACCAGCACATGGACCCCAAGAAGGCTGCATTCTACGAATGGGCTGCTTGCCAGATGGAGCCTTGGGATGGTCCCGCTCTGTTCACCTTTGCTGATGGCCGATACTGTGGTGCTAACCTGGACCGAAATGGTCTTCGGCCTTGCCGTTTCTACGTCATGGACGACGACCGTATCATCTGCGCTTCCGAAGTCGGTACCATCCCCGTCGAGCCTGAGACTGTCATCCAGAAGGGCCGTCTCCAGCCTGGTCGCATGTTGCTGGTTGATACTCAGGCTGGCCGTATCATTGACGACAAGGAGTTGAAGGAGGCTGTTGCTAGCAGACACGACTTCCGAGCGTGGCTTGATAGGGAATTGATTACCATGCCCAAGGTCCTTGAGACCATGGAGCAGGCTATGGACCTTGCGCCCAAGTTGGACGACAAGACTCTCCAGGCTGATCCCCTTCTGCTCTCCTTTGGATATACTCACGAGCAGGTTAGCTTGCTGCTTGCCCCCATGGCCGCCGATGAGAAGGAAGCCCTTGGTTCCATGGGTAACGATGCCCCTCTGGCTTGCCTGACCCAGGCTCCTCGTCTGCTCTATGACTACTTCCGACAGCTCTTTGCCCAGGTCACCAACCCTCCCATTGACCCCATCCGAGAGTCCATTGTCATGTCTCTGGAGTGCTATGTTGGCCCTCAGGGTAACCTGCTGGAGATGGACCCCTCCCAGTGCGGCCGTCTGCTGCTTCCCAGCCCCATCCTCTCCATCCCGGAGTTCAATGCCATCAACAACATGTCCTCCACCTACTCTGACTGGACTGTCAAGACTATTGACCTGACATTCCCCAAGAACCAGGGTGTCCAGGGCTACATCAGCCACCTCGACAAGATCTGCGAAGAGGCTACTGCTGCTATCGAGGCCCGGGACCGTGTCATTGTTCTCTCTGACCGTAACACTTCCCCTGACCGCATTCCGGTCTCTGCTGTTCTGGCTTCTGCCATGGTCCACCACCACCTGGTCAGCAACAAGTGGCGATCCATGGCTGCCCTGGTTGTTGAGACCGCCGAGGCTCGTGAGGTCCACCACATGTGTGTTCTCCTCGGTTATGGCGCGGATGCCATCAACCCTTACCTTGCTATGGAGTGCATCCTCAAGTTGAACCGTGAGGGTCTTATCAAGAAGAAGCTGAGTGATGATGCTCTCATCCGAAACTACAAGCACTCGTGCGACGGCGGTATCCTCAAGGTTATGAGCAAGATGGGTATCTCGACTCTTGCTTCTTACAAGGGTGCTCAGATCTTCGAGGCCCTCGGTCTCGACGAGTCCGTTGTCGAGCGATGCTTCAAGGGCACTGCCTCTCGTATCCAGGGCCTGACCTTCGAGCTCATTGCTGAAGACGCCTTCCGATTCCACGAGCGTGGTTTCCCCTCGCGATCCACCGTTGGACCTACTGGCCTTCCCGAGTCCGGCGAGTACCACTGGCGTGATGGCGGTGAGCCTCACGTCAACGACCCTACCTCGATTGCCAACATCCAAGACGCCGTTCGAACCAAGAACGACAAGTCCTACGAGGCTTACTCCCGCTCCGAGTATGAGCAGATCAAGAACTGTACTCTCCGAGGTCTCCTCGACTTTAAGTTTGAGGACTGCACCCCCGTCCCCATTGACCAGGTTGAGCCCTGGACCGACATTGTCCGCCGCTTCTGCACTGGTGCCATGTCTTATGGTTCCATCTCCATGGAGTCTCACTCTACCCTCGCTGTCGCCATGAACCGACTTGGCGGCAAGTCCAACACTGGTGAGGGTGGTGAGGACCCTGAGCGATCTCAGCGTCTTCCCAATGGTGATACCATGCGCTCTGCCATCAAGCAGGTCGCCTCTGGTCGTTTCGGCGTCACCTCCGCCTACCTGGCTGACTCTGACGAGCTTCAGATCAAGATGGCCCAGGGTGCCAAGCCTGGTGAGGGTGGTGAGCTTCCTGGCCACAAGGTCTCCAAGTCGATTGCTCGCACTCGCCACTCGACTCCTGGTGTCGGTCTTATTTCGCCTCCTCCTCACCACGACATTTACTCTATCGAGGATCTGAAGCAGCTGATCTATGATCTGAAGTGCTCCAGCCCTCGATCCCGAGTCTCTGTCAAGCTCGTTTCCGAGGTTGGTGTTGGTATCGTCGCCTCTGGTGTCGCCAAGGCCAAGGCGGATCACATCCTGATCTCTGGCCACGACGGTGGTACTGGTGCCTCCCGATGGACTGGCATCAAGTACGCCGGTCTTCCCTGGGAGCTGGGTCTGGCTGAGACTCATCAGACTCTGGTCCTCAACGATCTCCGTGGTCGTGTGGTTGTGCAGACTGATGGTCAGCTCAAGACTGGTCGCGATGTTGCCCTGGCCTGTCTGCTTGGTGCCGAGGAATGGGGCTTCGCCACAGCTCCTCTCATCGCCATGGGATGTGTCTTTATGCGAAAGTGCCATTTGAACACTTGCCCTGTTGGTATTGCTACTCAGGATCCCGAGCTGCGCAAGAAGTTCAAGGGTACCCCTGAGCATGTCATCAACTTCTTCTACTATGTCGCCAACGAGCTCCGAGCCATCATGGCTCAGCTTGGTTTCCGCACCATCAACGAGATGGTTGGCCACGTCGAAGTCCTCAAGATGCGCGATGACCTGCGAACCAACAAGACGGCCAACATTGACCTGTCTCTCCTCCTGACCCCAGCCCACAAGCTCCGACCTGGTGTCGCCACCTTCAACGTCCGAAAGCAGGACCACAAGCTCTATGTCCGACTCGACAACAAGCTGATTTCTGAGGCCGAGTTGACTCTCGACAAGGGTCTGCCCTCCAGAATCGAGTGTGACATTGTCAACACTGACCGAGCGATGGGTACCTCCCTCTCCTACCACATCTCCAAGCGCTATGGAGAGGCTGGTCTGCCTCTGGACACTGTCCATGTTAACATCAAGGGGTCTGCCGGTCAGTCCTTCGGTGCTTTCCTTGCCCCTGGTGTCACACTTGAGCTGGAGGGTGATGCCAACGACTACGTCGGCAAGGGTCTGTCGGGTGGTCGCCTGATCATCTACCCTCCTCGCTCTGCTGTCTTCAAGGCCGAGGAGAACATCCTTATTGGAAACACTTGCTTGTACGGTGCTACCACTGGTACTTGCTTCTTCCGCGGTGTTGCAGCTGAGCGATTCGCTGTCCGAAACTCGGGTGCTACCGCCGTTGTTGAGGGTGTTGGTGATCACGGCTGTGAGTACATGACTGGTGGCCGTGTTGTCATTCTTGGATCTACTGGCCGCAACTTTGCGGCTGGTATGTCTGGTGGTATCGCCTACATCTTGGATGTTCACGGCGACTTCATGTCCAAGCTCAACGATGAGATGGTTGAGGCTGGCCCCATCGAGGACGCCACTGAGATTGCTTTCGTTCGCGGTCTCGTTGAGGACCACCACCACTACACTGGATCCGAGCGTGCGGCTCGCATCCTGGTCGACTTCAACCGTGCTCTGCCCCGCTTCATCAAGGTCCTTCCCGTCGACTACAAGCGTGTTCTCGAGGAGGAGGCTGCCAAGGCAGCAGAGGCCAAGCGTGCCGAGTACAACCTGCCTGTCGTCTCAGGTGTTCACACCAAGAAGGCAGACAAGGCCGCCAAGCTCCAGGATCTCGAAGAGGCTGTTGGTGACAACGCCGCTGAGAAGAAGCGCGCCCTTGTGCTCGACAAGACTAAGGGTTTCATGAAGTACAAGCGTCGCGCTGAGAAGTACAGACCTGTGACCTCCCGTCTCAAGGACTGGGCTGAGCTCAGCTCTCGCCTGGACCAGGATGAGCTCAAGTATCAGTCAGCTCGATGCATGGACTGCGGTGTTCCTTTCTGTCAATCTGAGACTGGTTGCCCCATCTCCAACATTATCCCCAAGTGGAATGAATTGGTCTTCCAAGGACAATGGAAGGATGCTCTTAACCGTCTGCTGATGACCAACAACTTCCCCGAGTTCACTGGCCGTGTGTGCCCTGCTCCTTGCGAGGGTGCTTGTGTCCTGGGTATCAACGAGGACCCTGTCGGCATCAAGTCGATCGAGTGCGCCATCATTGACCGAGGTTTCGAGATGGGCTGGATGGTTCCCCAACCCCCCGAGGTCCGCACTGGCAAGACTGTTGCCATCATTGGCTCTGGCCCCGCCGGTCTGGCCGCCGCTGATCAGCTCAACCGGGCTGGTCACCTCGTCACTGTCTACGAGCGTGCTGACCGTCTGGGAGGTCTGCTCATGTACGGTATCCCCAACATGAAGCTTGACAAGCGTATCGTTAAGCGCCGAACCGACTTCATGGCTTCTGAGGGCATCATCTTCAAGACTGGTGTTGCTGTTGGTGAAGAGGGTCATCCTTCTCTCAACGACCTTCGGGCTAGCCACAACGCTGTCATCATTGCTACCGGTGCCACTGTTGCTCGTGATCTGCCTATCAAGGGCCGCGAGCTCGACGGCATCCACTACGCCATGGAGTTCCTGCACAAGAACACCAAGTCTCTCCTCGACTCCGAGCTTGCCGACAACACCTACATCTCTGCCAAGGACAAGCACGTTATTGTCATTGGTGGTGGTGACACTGGTAATGATTGTATCGGAACTTCTCTCCGCCACGGTGCCAAGTCGGTCACCAACTTCGAGCTGCTGCCCCAGCCCCCGCCTGAGCGTGCCAACGACAACCCCTGGCCCCAGTGGCCTCGCATCTACCGTGTGGACTATGGTCACACCGAGGTCCGCCAGCACACTGGCAAGGATCCTCGTGAGTACTGCATCATGTCTGAGGAGTTCATGGGCGACGGTTCCGGCAAGGTCAAGGGCATCGTCACCGTTCGGGTGGAGTGGACCAAGTCTCCCAGCGGTGGTTGGGACATGAAGAAGGTCGACGGTTCTCAGCAGTACTTCAATGCTGACCTTGTCCTGCTTGCCATGGGTTTCCTTGGCCCTGAGGCTCGCGTGCTCGGTGACGACATTGAGAAGGACGCTCGCAAGAACGTCAAGACGCCTCCTGGCAAGTACTGCACCAACATTGAGGGTGTCTTTGCTGCGGGTGACGCCCGCCGTGGCCAGTCTCTGATTGTCTGGTAAGTTATCACTTAACATCTGTTCTCTAGCGTGAACCAAAAGCTAACTGTTTCATCAGGGGTATCAACGAAGGTCGCCAGGCTGCTCGTGAGGTTGATCTTTACCTCCAGCAGTACACCAACCTGCCAGTCACCGGCGGTATCACCAAGCACACCGCTCAGGAGATCTTCACCCAGATCCAGGTCGAGGCTTAGATAGATGACGCCGTCATTCCAAGATGGTCTTTCTCTCGTGTTTTTTGTGGGCATGGGAGCAAACGGTTCAGCGATATACCCTGATTGTGGGACAATTGGAGCTCATGCAGGCTTAGGTTAACGGGGAACTGCGACTTTGTTGTTTTTCTATACCAATTTGTAGAATTGCGCGTTAGGCTGGATATATAAAATTATGATTTGAATTACTTGCTCGTCCTTAATTGTCTCTTGAGCGAAGTTGGCCGCATGACATTCGTTCGATCGTTCAGAGCTTGTGTCCTTTCCTAACTATCGCCCCTAACTCTGATCAGATTCATCTGGACATGTAGGTAATGTTACCTAACTCCTATCCCTAAGCATTACCTTACCTTTTATCCCCATCTGTTTATTCTAACTTGGTGATATCATGTCGAGATTCCTCATCCAGGGGTCGTTGTAGTGCCGACCAGCCACTCCAGCGTCAACGCGCATACCGTATACTTAGTGAAGGGTGGTATTAGAATCTCTCATACTGACCTTTCGGACATGTTTATGGCGTTGCTATCGCAGAATGGAGTATGTTAAGCTATCTAGATAATGCGGCTGGCCCCCCGGCTCGGTCTGGTAGGGGGCGGGAAACTGTAGCATTGTAGTCACAAGACATGACAAAGCCAGTAATCTCAAGGGCCGTTGCTAAGACTTTCATAGACGAGGGTATTCTGGGGCAATGCTCTTCGAAATAAGCGAGTCTAGGAGGATCGAAGGTACGTGGTAGCCCTTGCTGCTGAACCCCCTTCCGAGGACCGTTGGATACCGTCTCTTGTCGTGAAAATCGCTACTAGTGACCCAGCCCTCGGGTTACTTGAAATAAACTTATATGATAAATATGCACACGCCTCGAGGTATCTATTACCTGCCCGACTGATATGCCCGTTTCCCGAGAATGTCGGGAATCAAGCACGGGTTCCATCCCACTGACTCAACACTGGCAACTGGGAGCATGGCGATGAGGCAGCATCAGCAGCACTCTTGCCAAAATGAACGTCTAGCTATTAGTTTTATCATCTGAACTTTGTGACAGTTCATCTGCCGCATAGTCTTAATTGGTAGCTGCCAAAGGGGCTCTCGATTACCACCCCGCCACAAACACCGACAAGTCAGAGATCGATAGGCTGGGTGAAGCTCCCTCCGTTATAATTCACACCAAGTTGTTTTCTAGTAGAACTGCCTTCACTTTTGTAGTAAACCCCTTTCAGTGACGTCTTCCTCGTCGCCTCTGGGCATTTCATCGACGGTCATCACCTCAAGACTTGGGCCCCTGTATTTTGGTCATGGCCGTTTTGTTTTCTCTGAGCTCGTGAGTTAGAAACCACCTATATCGTTTGAAGCTGTCCTAGTCAAGAAACATAAGACGAATTCCCAGTTGATTATACAAGATACTGCAGAATCGTTCTCAAGAGGTATATTGGATCCCACCTAGTGATCTCCAGAATGTGCTTGTAACTTGAAAAGGCTCCATTGTCGGCACACCCACTACGCTTGTCCATTATGATGCAGTATCTGGACCAGTGCCAAAATCAGAGATTGTGGACCTTTCCGTAACTGTTTTTGGGAACGTTGTCTCCCTCGAACACGGATTCTTTGGATTTCTGCGCAACATGTTTAACCGACGATTTGGGGAGCATTCTTCAAACCCATGTCGAGAGAGGTAGCTTAGGGAACTTTTGCCAATGGGGATCTGACTTGTTGGTCCAGGTGAACCAGGAACTCTGTTCTTCGAGGTAACTGGCTTTGTTTTCTTGGCATCGTTGCTTGGGCCTGGGCCATCCAAACTCCGACCATCCCCTCGCAACGTTCACGCTCTCAGCGGACAACGTCGTGATCTAAGGCCCATAGGAAAGGGATATTCTAGAACATCAAATATATCAGGACCGAGAGTGAAAACACTGATGGGATGGTTTGCGCCGTAAGACACTCAAAGGTCACCAGGACCTTCCGGCTTCCGTTGGATTCCCATGAGACTCTGAGCTTATTATGTCGACGTTACATGGCTGGACCATGAAGACCTGGGATATAGCTGCTGACTTCCCTAGCCAGGCAATCGACAGATAGCGATACTTGACTTCAACTTCATTCTCGGACGAATCAAGGCTGGCAATGTTGGTGTCGAATGGTCCTACACTGGCCTGGAATGCTGTAACTGATTTCACCGCAAGCCTTGAGATGGGACCGATCTAGATCTAGCCATGAGCTGACCTATCTGAGATATCAAAACGGGGTATTGCCTGCAGGGTCTTCTCATTCAGGGGGGTTGAATGCAGCCAATTGTGTTCCTGCATGCATCAAAGACAACTGTCTCAGAGTTGGGAGACTGCCCAATTTGGACCTAGGATATAGTACGAATGGTACTGCAGAGTTTTCAAACCACATGATTTCCTGTCGATTCTGCTGCATTACTAAGTGCCTCTCCATGGGTTGCTTCAGAAGCTCAAGGGGGAAGTCGGATGAGAACGTACCGGTGATGTGCCGGCTATTCGTAGGTAGTCTCCGAGGGAAGAGGATGCTGCCATCAAACTATTGAAATATCTCGTGATTCTACATGAACTGGCAGGAATTAGAATTCCAGCTTGGAAGAGCTCACCATCTTGGATATGGCTACATGTCAAGATCGACACGTTGATGTTAATACACACTTCAAGGCCAGAACCATCCACATCCAAAATACCTCATTGATGCAATGTTGAATGGGCTCAGTCTTCGCCGTGGTCAGGTAAACTGGGGCCCTGTCGTGCCATCTTCCAGGGGTAGTTTAGCAACAGAGGACAGGCAGGTCAAAGGTCTGGCACGCCAGTTCCGGCCCTCCGAATATTTTGAGCCTTCAATCACCCTACGGGGTGAACTATCTACGGCCGTAGAAGGCTGGCTGGGAGCCTGTTGAATCTGTCGTCTGTTACCATCCTGAACGTCACGCGCCCAGACAGCCATTACCAGTCGGAACCACGAGCCTGGGATGAAAGTGCGAGGTAACCATGTCCTAGCAAGTCATGGGCAGAACTGGGATTTGCAAATCTTCCGTGGCTACCTTGAGAGAGTATCAATTGTCACACTCAGCCGCCTCGGCCATTGGTTGCTCCAGGCTCTTCATCCTGGCGAATTCGCATATTCAGGTTTGTTCGCTAAGACGGCTGAGACTGAGGATAGCGACTTTGTACTTCTAAACAGAGACTATTGCCACCTGCTGCTCAAATTGGCCCCTCTCCCTTGATCAACTACTGAGGGCTGCGGGAACCCTTGCCCTGTGTCAGTCAAAGCTGATGAATTGTCGTACTGGATCCCTTCAGAAAACCAACCCGTCAATGGTTTGGCACTCGGAAACACGGTACACGGTTCAATACGGGGCACACCACACTGAGGCTAGCCGTGTTGACGCTAGAATCGTTTAGGTACGTAGTCGCCCTCGGTGGCAGATGTTTGTCTCGAGAAGCGCCGAGAAGGGATCGTGAAGTGTATTGGGTTCTCACTTTGAAAAATCCTAGACGAATGTGGCCTCAACAAGACATGTCGTGTGCGCCCTTGATATTTCGAGCTCAGTCTGGCGACAAGGAATAGGGGCCTCGTGGTCTAAGGAGGCAGGAATGCTGCCATCAAGAGACCATTTTTCTTCTCAGACAGGGTCAATATTGACGTCTTGAGCCGCTCACGTGCCCTTGAGAAGGACGTTGCAATTGCGTTGCTTGGGAGATGGGCTATCGTCCCTTTGGGTCTAGTCCGTGGGCTCTAGCAGAAGCCAAGTTTCTCTCGACACGAGTGACATTTTGATGCCCGAGAGGTCAAGAACTGCAATGATTTTTGCGAACCGAGGGGTCACCGATCTAGACCAACAACTTGATTTCTGAAATCTTCAGATGAAGCTATTCCCTCCCCTCCCCTTCACGTGCGTCAACCACAGCACCAGAGTGCACGGAGCGGCTAGAATGAAAGCATGGGTCAGGTACCTGGAATTAGGGTGCATGCATGCCTACCCGTTGCGTCACTAACCCATTGGCGCCTTTGAGGTGCCGCACGTGTATAAGTCGGGGGATCTGATAGGGCAATCGGGGAGGGAAGAAGCAGCGGCACCAGCAAGCGACACCGGGACCCGCACTTCCCTCTGAGGACTAGCCCGACCCAGGGAGCCCAGCTAAGTTTGCAGCGGGCTGTCCGCTGCGAGACACCGAGGAGCCGCTGAGCTCGAGACGAATGAATTGGCTAATGCAAGTGGCTGGGTCGAGCTGCTAGAGCTGTTGAAAGGGAGCTACTGAGCAAGCCCCGGTGACACTTTGGGCACCTGCTGCAGGTGGTGGGCGCGGTGGCAGTGGGTGGGCTCCATTGTTGCGTCGTCTGTCTATGCTTGGTTTCACGTCGGTCGGCCTTTTTTCCTTCCATCGTGCCTACCTAAACAACCTGAACTTGCTCGAGTGGGTGCATTGCTCTTGCTCGTTCTTTTTTCCTGTCTCGCGACAACGTGGGACCGTGGATCACGACTCTACTACTCCCTTGGGAATCCATCAATTTTTTCTCCTTCTACCCTCTCGTCCATCCTTCTCTCATCTCCATCATCTCGTCGCGCCTTCTTCGACTTGACACTCCTGCAGAACGACATCATCGTTGTGTCATGATCCTGTGACCCGACCCATCTCCCGGATCCCGTGTTACCTGCGCCTGCCATCCATTGATTGTCTCGCTCCGATCCTCCGATCCCGACGTGATAATCGCCCTACCCGGCCGTCCATTCTCCGCCGTCCGGCCGGCCTGCCTGCCTTGATAAGTGTAGTCGCTTCCTAGACCGTGGACGACCAGCCCCTCCTCGCCCACAATGCGCTTCGGTCGCACCCTGCGCGAGTCTATCTACGCGCCATGGAAGGACAAGTACATCGACTACGCAAAGCTCAAGAGCTTGCTGCGTGAGGACGTCGCCGACGACGACCGCCCGTGGACCGAGGACGACGAGACTCGCTTCTGCGAGGAGATCTTCAACAAGCAGCTCGAGAAGGTGGCCGAGTTCCAGGAGCAGCGCTTCAACGCCCTCAAGGAGCGCGTCGATTCCGCCTTTGAGAAGCTCAAGGAGCTTGCTCCCGTCGAGTCTACCGAGGATGACGGAACCATCTCCAAGGGCGAGATCTCGGCCTCGCGCCTGCGTGCTCTCGAGTCGGAGCTCGATGACATTACTAACGAGGTCCGCGAGCTCAAGAAGTACAGCAATATCAACTACACGGGCTTCCTCAAGATCATCAAGAAGCACGATCGAAAGCGGGGTGATCGCTACAGGGTCCGGCCCATGATGCAGCTGAGCCTCGCCCAGCGCCCCTTCAACTCGGAGACCGGCTACTCGCCCCTCCTCAACAAGCTGTCCATTATGTACTTTGCCATCAGGCAACAGCTCGAGGAGGGCGGAGACCAGCTCCCTCCTCTGGATCTCGAGTCCCAGGGCGAGACTCACAACGGCGAGCGTTACACCGCTCACAAGTGTAGGTTCCTTCCGAGGACGGGACGTCGCTTGGCAGTCGTACCGTATCTTGAAACACAACAAAAGTACTAACATGTCTCGGCAGTCTGGGTCCATCCCGACAACCTTCTCGAGGTCAAGACGGTCATTCTTCGACATCTTCCTGCCCTTGTTTACAGCGAGCAGTCTGCCAAGGAACTTGATGGCAGCGACTCGCCGTCCATCACTTCGCTTTACTTTGACAACAGGCAATTTGACCTCTATGGCGAAAAGGTCAACCGTCAAGCTGAGGCTACTTCATTGCGCCTTCGCTGGTATGGACAGCTGACCACCCGCCCAGAGATCTTTGTTGAGGAAAAGATTGTGGACGACAAGGGCAGCAAGGAGCTCAAGTTCTCCATCAAAGACAAGTATGTCAAGTCGTTTGTGGACGGCGACTACAAGATGGACAAGGCGATCCAGAAGATGAAGAGGCAGAGTTTCACGCCCGAGCAGGTGGACGCCTACAAGAAGACTGTGAATGCCATCCAGAACTTTGTCAAGGAGAAGAGTCTGAGCCCTGTTCTGCGGGCCAACTACGTGCGAACCGCGTTCCAAAAGCCCGCCGATGATCGCATCCGCATTGCCATTGACACTGATGTTGCCTTTATCCGCGAGGACACTCTCGATCGCGACCGCCCTTGCCGTGACCCCAACGAGTGGCACCGCCTGGACATTGACGATAGTGAGATGACCTATCCCTTCAAGAAGATGAACCAGAGTGAGGTCAACCGGTTCCCCTATGCTCTTCTGGAAATCAAGCTGAAGGAGGACGGTCTCCGGAAGCGCCCATCCTGGGTTGAGGATTTGATGTCTTCTCACTTGGTCCACCCCACGCCGCGCTTCTCCAAGTTTGTGCATGGCGTGGCAGTTCTATTTGAAGACTATGTCAACAACTTGCCCTTCTGGCTTAGTGACCTCGAGGGAGATATTCGAAAGGATCCTCAGAAGTCATTTGAAGAAGAGGAGCAGCGTCGTGCTCAACGACACGAGGATGTGATGGCGGTGGGCAGCTTGATTGGCGCGGGCGCAAAGTCGGGGTCGTACAAGCCTACACAGAGCTCCCCAGTGAGCAAGTCATATCTGGCAGATCGCATGTCCAAGGACTCGATTGCTCAAGCCCTTAACAACCGATCATCTAGGGTCGCCAACGGGGAGGAGAATGGGGAGAGCAGCTCCCGACAGCAGGAGGAGCAGCAGGAGAGGTCTTATGGAACTCTCTCTTCGGTGATCCCAGGTTTCTCACTGTCCAAGTACTCTAGAGCGAAGCGAGCATCGCAGCAAGCTCTTCCCGAGGGCGTGGTGGCGCCAACTGAGTGGATCAAGAACGCTGGCGAGCTCAAGGTCGAACCCAAGGTTTGGCTCGCTAACGAGCGAACGTTCCTCAAGTGGCAGCACATCTGCATCCTTCAGGGTGGTCTGGCCGTTGGACTGTACACCGCAGCCGGCAAGGATACGGTTGCCTCGATCATGGGCCTTGTCTATGTTTTGATCGCCGTCTTTGCAGGAGCTTGGGGCTACGGCATGCTTAGGGTGCGCCGAACCATGATCTTGGAACGGAGTGGCAAGGACTTTGATAATATGATTGGACCCATGATCATCAGCGTCTCTTTGATGGCTGCCTTGATCCTGAACTTTTTCTTCCAGGTACGTTTTGCTGGTACGGCAAGGGCCTATCAAGTGCTAACATCAGTCAACAGTATCGGGCAGCTTTTGGACGGATGAATGATGGTCAGGACGGAAGTGAGCCCTTGTCGGAAGACTTGAGGTAGGCGAGCACGAAAGAGATGGAAGTTGTAGTGTTGGTTCTGTGAGAATCGGATAGGATGGGCGTTGGATGATGCATTCCTTTGGTGTTTCGTTTTGATCGGTTTGAAGATGTTGGAGGGAGGCATCGGCCATTTTACTGCTAGACTCATATGTTTTCACCAGTTGTGATTGGTCTTGTGTTGAGGTTGAGTACCTAAATATGACTCTAGTTGTCATCGATAGGAGCCATCATGTTCATGATGTGAGCAGTGCTCTCACTGTTGTTGAGCATGGGACCTGCGTCTATGGTGACATTTGCAAGACTCCCTGTAATAAGGCAGGTCCTAATCTTAAGCCAAGACTGTCCCCGTCCAAATATAGCGTAGGATGATCAAGCCGAAGTATCCATCTATGATAGAACCCCTGAAGCGCAGCATGCAGGCATGGGCTTGTTGATTGCAGCTCTTGCTCTCCACATTTATGAACTTGCATGTACCTCTATGTGTAATGATTCATGGAGATGTGTAGGAGAATGTGGATGATACAGCTCGAACTTGTTCGCGGAGTAATTATTGCAATTGAACAATGAATCCCTCTTTAAATCATGTGCAGCAGAATGTCTTGCCTGGGGTGTCTCGGCGTTGAGGAACAATAGGCCTCCGGCGGCAAGACGAGGCAAGGATGGTGAGGCAGGCACGAAGGCCCTCTACATGCATATGTGCTGCGCGTCCCCGTCCGTACCGTACCTGCCCTGTCTCTCTTTTTCCCCTGCCCCCATCCCATCCCTTCAATTATCCCGGACGGAAGAAAAGCCTCTTTCGCAACTTTACACTTTTCTTCTCATCTCTCTTTTTTGAATGTGACTTCGTGGTCTTTTAAACTTTCATCTTGAGGCGTGTCTACTACGGTGTTGCTGTGAGGTGACAACAACTCCAACTGGGTCTCCTCCCCTCCGTCTCATATCCCTGTCACATCGGTCTCCAGAGAGCTTCCCGCTGCTTGGACGACAGCCTCGCCTCCACGATTGTCGACCTGCAAGTCGCGCCACAAAAAAAACGCGGCTTCCCCTGCCCGGGCCGTCCATTTTGAGGCCTGCGTGCGCTGGGTGTGGGCAATTCTGGGCTGCGCATTTTCATCTCCCCTTCTCTTCCCGCTTTCACGAGCAATTCCTTAGCTCTCTCTCTCTTATCGCTTCTCCTCAGAGAAACAACCAAGACTTGACAGGAGCGGGGAGATCATGTGCAACGCCGAGTCCGTCTGCTGCTAACTTAGCTAACTCGGCGAGCTACGTACCGTACCCTGGGTTTCCGATTTCCCTTTCTACCTGAACCCAGTCCCGCGCGCCATCGGGCGTCGCGAACCGCACGACCTGCGACCAACATCTCTTTTCGCGACATCATCCTCCCTCCTCATGGGCTTTTCTCGATAACCCCATCCTCTTCGCCAGCTTCGCGAGTCGCCCTAGAGCTGCGCTGTCGCTGCTCATGACATCATGACGGACCAAGGCGAAAAGAAGGGTCTCTGGAGCCTTTTCCGAAGAGCCAGTAGCAGGAGACAATCCACCAAACCACCGGTGCGTAGTGGCGTCTTCTTTGTTCTTGAGCGCGCCGTGCCTCGGCTTCTGCAGAGCTCTAGATCTGCCATGCCAAGCCAAGCTTAACTCGACAACCTCATCGCTCGAGAGTCTCTTTGCTGACTGTACCCCGTGGCTTCTAGACAAAGGAACACCTCGAGCCCAAGGAATATCACCGGCCCCGCCGTGCAAGCAATGGCGATGCTATTCAACCCTTTCCTCAAAACTCTGGTTCTGCTCCCGATCTCAGCTACGAGAAGCGCCGCCCCGCGACCGCCGATGACGAATCTCGCGTCCGACGCCGACCTAGAAGGTCGCAGCCCGAACCTGAGCCCGAACCTCGACAAGTGAGGTCTACCGGCTTCTTGAAGAAACCCCGTGGTGTAAACGGACGCACCACCACCACTGCCCGATCCCGTGAACCTCTTACCACCTCCTGGCCTCCCGAAGGCATCTCTATCGGCGACGAGTTGCCACCACAGCATGCCTTGGAACTTGTCGCCCGCGGCGCTCCCTCCCACAAGGGCCACAAACGTCCAATCCCCCATCACCCCGAAGAGTTCTTCTCGCTTTACACAACCTCTGGTGGTAATCGATCTAATGGCAAAGGCACCGACCATATGGATGTCTCCAACCTTCACGACTCGATGACCCAGCTGATGACCCTGCGACTGCTTGGTCACGGCCATGCCACTTATCCATGGGAAACACTCGAGCAGCCTAGCTACTCATTCTTCTTTGGCCACTTGCCGGGTACCATCACTCTCAATGAATGGGCCTCCATGTCGAGCGTCTTGCCCCCAGCCATCATGCTCCGCGACTCCGGCGTTGTGCCCCGACCGATGGATCTTGAGAGCATATTCGACCGATTGCAGGAGCTGCGCCATGGTCTCGAGGATGATAATGAGGCTATGCTGTATCGCAACCTTTACAAACGCATTCTGAGGGACCCCGACAAGATTTTTAGCCCCCATCGGACTCTCGACAAGCAAATCACCGACCTCATCCTTGTCCTGTCGCGCCCAGAGTGGATCGACTTTAGCAATCCGCGCAACCAGGTCGCGACCCGCTTCATCTTTGACAGAGGCGAAGAAAATCGCGAACAATACCAGAAATTCTTCCATCAGCTACTTCTCAGTCTGGAGCTGGAGCTGCGCATTCAGTCACAACAACATGGCGACTGGGCAAAAGAGAAGCTAACCTCTCAGATCCCTCCCACGATCCAGTGGAACCTGGCTCTGGCTCGTCGATGGCAGAATTTCGTCCGCGTTGACGACTTTGGCAAGACCCCTGAAGATAGTAAGTAGCCCGTGTTGATAGCGGCATGCTACGGAGCATGATATACTCCAAGAGTTGAGCTTTTCTGACACTGGTTGCAGTCCTTCTCCGTTACAAATTAAAGAAGCGCCAGATCAGGATGCTGAGGCGCTTTGCCCAAATGATGAGGTGGCCGAACCTGGATGAGACCCTTGATAACATGAAACAAAAAGACTCGGAGATGTCTTTGGATGAAGTCAGCTCTGATGCCTTTGCTTTTTTCAGCGGTCTCGTACTGCCTGGGGTGAGTCTGCCCGTTCATGTCCCTGAAACTTATAAGCGGCGGTAGTCGTTGGCTTGTTTGATGCGTGAAGGCTGACTTGAGGAACAGCAAACGTTCCCCTTTCTTATCATGAACACACTCCTTGATCTCGACCCTGACAATGCCACCAATGAACTGGCCCTCCTCTCACACATGCACCCTCAATGCGGTTTCCAGTATCGAAACAGCTACACATACTGGTCCGCCACTTGCATTGTAGGCAAGGTTCTAGCACCTACTTGCCACGGGGTTGCTGGGTGGGTCGGTCCCGCGCGGACGACAACAGATCTAGCTCCATCTCAGATTGCACGTATCCGCAGTAGAAAACCAAAGCAACGGATGAGTGACAAGGACGTGGAGTCGATGGGGGAGCGATCCGACCCGCTGGGCCCGCCGGCTGAGGTCTATCCCGTGGACGAATATCAGCCAGTAGCACCGAAAGGTGGCCCTGATGATGCTGTTGACACGGTGCGGATAGAACTGCTGAGCCTCAAAGCTGCGGATCGGCCCGACGGTGCATCCCCCACAAGTTCAGGCTCACGACTGTTTGACGCGACGGTGCAGTTCGCTATCGATGGGGTATCATGGCCGTTGCGGCTCATGTATGACGTATCTTTTGTGGCAGCATGGCCGTGTTCCGAGGGGCCACATCCACTCTTCTTCGACTACATATATACAGCGATCCGTGTTGACTCGATAGTTGGGGTACGGGACTGGGGAGGCCTTTACGGGGGACCACCATCGCATAGTGTGCGATCGAGCCCCGGTCCAGGCATGATGCAGGGACCGTACCGGGATATGTTCAGCCATAGCTTTGGTCATAACCGTCTTCAGGGTCACCTATTCGACCATGGTGCCAACGAGGAAGAAGACGACGACGAGAAGGTGCTCGTGGTTGAAGCGTTCGGGGTGCGCGATAATGAGGTCCTCGCTCGAGCTTGGTGCTCGCATTGGGGCCTCAGCGCGATCGTGGCGGATATTCAAAAGACATGGTAAGTTGGATACTGAGCTATGAGGCTGTCATGACTTGAGCTGACAGGCGTGCAGCATGGCGTGTGCCATCCGAGAAGCGTACGCGGCTACGCTCACAGTGGTGATCCTAGTAGAAGGACAGGAATACCCCAATGATGATTAATGACTGTTATGAAGTTATGTACTGTTCGCTTTTCCTGCCAGCGTTGCGTTGCGAGACTGGCTGGCGATGCGAGAAGGGTGCGAAGAGTGAATCTTGAGTCTCGAAGGCCAAGAGGGACAAATAATGGGAAATCTGTCGAGGGTGGGCGGAGTTTAAAGGAAAGGGTCTGATTTGTGAACCAAGGGATAAGAGTAGGGCTCATCTGGCGGTGAGGGAGCAGTTGTATGAATGCTTGTATATTGATTGAGGGTTTCAGAGGTCACGCTCGGGCTCGGTGAATGATCGGCCGACCTTGGACGAGGAACAAGGTTTAGTTGGGCCCCGAAAGTTAGTGGATAGTTTCACAACTCAAAAGAATAGTTGCTATAATGAGGTTGCCTGTAGCGGGAGTAGGTCATTCGCCGTGAAGGTCCATAGCTCTCAGGTGTTATGGGTTGAATCATGACCTGATTGAGTTATTCACCGCACTGGGCAGGTCCAGCAGGTGAGCATTCTCGGTGAGCGGCATGCAGCTTGCTATTGGCCAATTGGCTCTGTCAGCGCAATTGCTCAGTGGCCAGAGTCTACGGATAGTCCGGATCTGGAAGCCCGAGGCTCTGGGACCGTTCCATTGCCCGGATGCAGCACCCCGGCCAGAGATACCCGGAGGGGGCCTGAGCTGCATGATGTTAAATCAACCCCTCTTGAGGTGGACGGAGAGATAGCAAGTGCATGCTTAAGAGGACGGAGAAGAGAGCTAACCCGAGCCTCTAGGCAAGTCGGATAATAGCCGACCGGCTCGGCAGAGAGAGAAGCAGGACGGGGAACGCAGCCGGGTTCTTGTCTAATAGGAACAGACAATCCTGGCTCAGGTCATATTTTTTGCGAGGTCATCTGAACAAGAATGGATTTTTCTGTACCCGCTGCGGTGCGCGCGGGATAAGGCAGGGGGGGACAACGACGAGCCGACGCCACATCACCCTCGTCTCACCATGGTTGCAGGCACAGAATGGAGGTTGACGGGATGTAAAGGAGAAGAGCGAAGACCGGAGGTGAGCGAAGCGGCAGCGGTGAGCGCCTACTGTGCGAGCGAGGAGGTGGAGAAGAGTGCTGCGTGTGTGGGTGCGCAGCGGCCGATCATGGCGAGCCGTGAGTCGCGCGGGTCGATAGACGTTGCTGCGAGGCTAGAGCAGTTATCGCATCGTGCTAACGGCTAGGCAATCGTTTGAGAGAGGAGGGAGTTGTTGTTGAGTAAAGCAGTCTAGTCAACAAAAATGTTTGATGCGAGTTTGCTTGAATGCATGACGGTCCAAAGTCGGGATGAAAGAGTGGTGGTTTCTGTGTAGCTCCTTCTTGGATCAGCTCTTTCCTTTGATCCCCACGGTCTCATGATTGGTCATCAGGCAGTTGAGGATCGCCAAAAGGAAGACGCAACAAGGAGGAGAATAGGGCATTCGAAAAGATCATCTGCTTCTTACCAAGCCAAGTCTCCTCCAATTCATCCAATTCGCCTTGTATCCTGTCACATTTTTGTTGCCCATCATGGGTTCTACAGCTGATCATGAAGTCTTCTCACTAGCTCCATTGGGCTGTGATGGACGATGGCTCGTGTCGAGGGCCCTTCGGCTCCGTGGAAACCATCCCACCCCTCACCCCAGGCAGCAGCTTTTTTTTTCACATGGGGGAGAAACGGCGATGCCGTCTTGGGCATTAGTCTTGGACTCGAAAAAAGACCTTCTTTCTTGGCTGATAGTGGGGGAAATGTCCAGAGAGGAAAAAGAAAGACCTGAGCGACACACGAAGGGGCCGTCTATCAGAGTGTGCCGCAGGACAAGGACCGCCGCCACCTCACGCGTATGCATGTAGCATTCGGCGACAGCGTCAAGACTTGGCGGGATGCCGAGAACAAGCTCCCGTGTGCAGGATTGGAGAGAGCTTTCTTTCCCAGACAGCCTCAACAAGCTTCTAGAGCTTCCCTTGGACGCTTGGCTAATGCCACACCCTTTTTTCCCCTCGATTCGCTTCCTTGCCCCTGTCGCCTCTTCCCTGGTCTTGGACCCCGTGCCCCGAGCTCCAAGCATGAGGGCCCCGCCAAAAAGATGGCAAAATTTAGTGGGAATGGTGGGGGTTTTCGATGGGCGAGGGAGCTGTTTGCCATGATGGAGCTTTGGGCTCGCTGGCTCTCCCATCATGTCCCAAAGCTCGAGTCGCCTTTGGGCAAGGGGGTTTGTTGATTCATGGTCATCTGACGATCTCTAGCTAGGTAGGTATTAGAGCTCTTCCCTTCTTCTCTTGCTCTCTCCAACGTCACTCTTTCTCCTTACAAATCGTGTGTCTTAATCTCTTACAAAGAAACACCAAAGAAAGTCAACCACTCAACGTCCTCACGCGCACGCACACACCTCAGACATAGCATCCTCTCATCACACACGCCTCCTCCCTCCCGAATCGAGACCTTCTTCGCGGGGTGACATCTCCGTTCAACGCCTCCTTCTCGGCTCCCCCTCCCCCTCTTCATCTTCCCCATTGGGAATCTTTGGCGCAGGCCCAGAGCTTATCCTTTCCGGTAACAAAAAGCATCCATTCGATTGCGCCCACCTCGATCGCACAATATGTATACCTACAACAAACCGATCACTGCCATGGAGTGAGTTCTCATCGTCTTCCCTTTCTCTTCAGCTTTCAGATCTACTCTCAGTCTTGCCTATCTCTGTGGAACGTACTTGGCTGACAGACACTCTTTTTGTCACAATGGATAGGCCTCCTCAAGTTCTTGTATGCGACTCCCGTCTCAATAACCTCAATTGGCCCGTCGCCAATGTCATGAGCCGTGACCGTTGACGGTGGCGGCGGCATGCCAAGCTTTGAACCTTGGCTGACTGTTTGTGTAGGACCATTACATTGGTGTCGATGTTGGCACAGGCTCAGCTCGTGCCTGTATCATTGACGAGACGGGCGACATCAAGGCATTGGCCTCTGAGAACATCAAGTTGTGGCAGCCCGAGGTCGGCTACTACGTACGTTGCCCCAATCCCCGAGACATTACCTATTCTGACCCTCTCCTAGGAGCAATCTACCACAGACATCTGGCAATGCATCTGCGAATGTGTCCGCCGAGTTGTCAGCGAGTCAGCCGTCGACCCTACCAAGATCAAGGGCATTGGCTTTGACGCCACCTGCTCCCTCGCTGTTTTCACCCATGATACCGATGAGCCGCTGCCTGTCACAGGGCCTGACTTTGCCAACGATGGCAACGACCGGAACGTCATTCTTTGGCTCGACCATCGGCCTGTTGAAGAGACCGAGAAGATCAACAACACCAAGCACAAGCTCCTCAAGTATGTTGGCGGCAAGATGAGCATCGAGATGGAGATGCCCAAGGTGCTCTGGCTCAAGAACCACATGCCACCCGAGGTCTTTGAGCGCGCCAAGTTTTATGATCTTGCTGATGCTCTCACACACTTGGCCACCGGCAACGAGACTCGCAGCTACTGCAGTGTTGTCTGTAAGCAGGGCTATGTCCCCGTCGGCGTCGACGGCAGCGTCAAGGGCTGGCAAGAGGACTTTTACCACGAGATTGGTCTCGGAGACCTTACCAAGGATGACTTTAAGCAGATGGGTGGCGTCAACGGGGTGGTGAGCCTTTTCCTTTTCTCATACGCCCTGCATTTTGAATCTATATACTCTCGCGCTGTTGTCGTAACCCAGGCTAACGATTGAATCCACAGAACGGATCGTATGTCAGCGCCGGTGAGCCTGTTGGCACTCTGAGCCGACAAGCAGCCTACCAGCTTGGTCTCCCCATGGGCATCCCCGTTGGAAGCGGCGTCATTGACGCCTATGCTGGCTGGATCGGAACTGTCGGAGCCAAGGTCGAGCTTGGTGACGATGAGCTCAACGCTGAGGTGCCCCACAACGATCTTTCTCAGGCCTTTACCCGTCTCGCCGCTGTTGCCGGTACTTCGACTTGCCACTTGGCTCTGTCCAAGGAGCCTGTGTTTGTGCCCGGTGTGTGGGGGCCTTACCGCGATGTCCTCCTCCCCGAGTACTGGATGGCTGAGGGTGGTCAGTCTGCTACTGGCGAGCTGCTTCGACATATGCTCGACATCCACCCCGCTTACAATGAGACATGCGCCCTGGCCAAGGCTGAGGACAAGCACATTTACGACTTCCTCAACAACCACCTTGAGCTGATGGTTGAGAACACAAACGCACCCTCCGTGTCCTACTTGGGACGTCATCACTTCTTCTATGGTGATCTGTGGGGCAACCGATCCCCCATTGCCGATCCCAACATGAAGGGCTGCATGATCGGCCTGGACAGCGACAAGAGCACTGACAACATGGCTCTGTGGTACTATGCCACTATGGAGTTCATTGCCATGCAGACTCGCCAGATCATTGAGCAGATGAACAAGGCCGGTCATGAGATTTCGTCCATCTTCATGTCAGGATCTCAGTGCCAGAACCCCATTCTCATGTCTCTCCTGGCCACCACCTGCGGCATGCCCGTTCTGATCCCGCGGTATGTCAACGCTGCCGTTGTCCACGGTGCTGCCATGCTCGGTGCCAAGGCTGCCAGTCACAGCAAGGAGGATGGTAGTGAGCCCGAGACGCTTTGGAGCATCATGGACCGCATGAGCAAGCGAGGTCGGCTGGTGGAGCCTCAGTCAGACCCTGGAGAGAAGGCTCTTCTCGATGCCAAGTACGAGGTCTTCTTGGACATGTGCAAAACTCAACAAGAGTACCGAAACAAGGTCGACAAGGCTGTCGCCCAGTGGGGTGCTGAGTTTGGCGCCTAGATAAAGAGAAGAGAGGATGATTGCAGTTTTGATGATAGAACAGTTGGAACACTCGGATTGGGCAAATGGCGTCGGATAATGGGTACCTATATATGGTAGTAATGATTGATGGCATATATGTAGATGGATAGGGGAAGCTTTTAAAATGGTGAAAGAAATAGAACACAGTTAATCAGTCTCATATTCATTCAATTTTGACATCAATGGCTTTGTTCTGAGTCTGTAGAAGCTGTAACATGGAGTTGCAGCTGGAGCTGAAAACGCAGTGACTTATCCCAGCTCTTTGAGGCCTGCAGCGCTAAGGGGTGCCTGGCGTTGCCTGGGAACGGCTCTCGTCGATGATTGGTCCAAGCTTCACTCCATCATCCCAGCCTTGCCTTGGTCCACCTCCAAATTTCTAGACAGACGCGCGCCGAAGAGCTCTTGTTGACCGATCTTTATTTTTCTTCAACCACGAAACCAGACGAATCGCCCACCTAAATCATCATCTTCGCTCCCTCCCCCCTCTCGCGGTCGTCGAAATCTACCTACATCCTGAGACGCCATGTCTCTCTTTGGGCAGACTGGCAACACCGGCGGTGGCCTTGGAGGCTCACTGTTTGGTGGCGGCACGGGAGGAACTACGGGCGGCGGACTCTTTGGACAGACACAGCAGAACCAGCAGCAGGGAGGCACGACTGGCGGAGGTCTGTTTGGACAGTCGACGCAGAATCAGCAGCAGCAGACGGGTGCAACTGGAGCTGGAGGTCTATTTGGAGGAGGCCTTTGCGCAAACAAACCCGCGACTACGGGTGGTCTGTTCGGTCAGCCACAGCAGCAGCAAAACCAACAACAGGCGGGAGCTACCACCGGCGGCGGTCTGTTTGGCCAGGCGAACACACAGCAGCAGCAGCAAGGCGCGACCACGGGCACGGGGCTCTTTGGTCAGCCAGCGCAAAATGCCCAGGCCGGCACCACGGGAGGCTTGTTCGGCAACGCGCAGCAGAACCAGCCGAAGCCATCGCTGTTTGGCTCTTCCCTCGCTCAACCCGCCACGGCAGCGAAGCCCTCTCTCTTCGGAACCGGACAGCAGCAGCAGCAACAGCAGCAGCCTCAACAAAACATGGCGGGCTCCATCTTGGGCGGCAACGCCCTGGGTGCGAGCGCTTTGGGTGGTAGTCTTTTTGCCAGCCAGGCTGCCAATGGCCAAGCTCAAGCTCAGTCGCAACCCGCCGGCGCCTACTTTGACAGTCTCTTCGCAAAGAGCCAGAAGGCCGACGGCAAGTCGAATATGGAAGACCTCCCAAGCCTCGAGCTTGGTCTGGGTGACCTGCGCCACCGATTGAGAAAGCTTCAGTCCAAGCCAAACGAGAAGCCTTTGGATGGTAAGGCTCATTACCTGCTGGCGGCATCCGGTGTCGACCCCAGCGCCGCTGCCAAGGACCTCGGTCTTCTCGACATTCAGACTGGTCGCGCTGAGCGAGCGACTCACGGTCCCAGCGAACTCGATGTCGAAACCTATCTCTCGAACCTCCAGACCAAGACAACACTCAGCATGATTGCCGATGGACTCGAACGATCGGTTCGCGACTTTGATAACTTCCTCGAGGACAATGTGACGATGGAGTGGGAGGCGCAGAGGAAGCGCATCTACCAGCACTTTGGAATCACACCCCGCGAGGACACGGCGACTGTTGGACGCGAATCTCAGAGCGCATTTGGCCGTTCTAGAAGAAAGAGCACCGCTCCTTCGCGAGCTGGCAAGAGCAGCGTGCTTGGCAAGTCGACACTTCACCGCTCTGTCATTGGAACTCCCAGCCGAATTGGAGCCCATCAGACAGATTTCGCAGACGTCGACCGCTCCTCCGAGGCTGGAGGTCTGGATGGCCGTGTGTCCTCCGACGATCGAGTGCTTCGCGAGAGGCAGACACGTCTATCTGAAAAGATTCGTCATCTCAACGCGGCTCGTATGACGAAGCGCCCTTACCCCATCCTCTCCGAGTTGGCAGCTGCGGAACAAAAGTCTCATGAGCCTCACGCGCCCCATGTTGTGGAGGCGTATCTGGCTGTCATGGAGATTGTAGGCGAGAACCCCGAGGCTGAGACGACCCTCAACAACGCGACAGCCAAGGAGCGCGAGTTTGCAGACATGTATCTTAATGAGAACCCCAACTCGGCCAAGTCTGTGGAGATGAGGAAGCGCATTCTCAGCGGCGCAAACAGATTCCTCGAGAAGCAGTTCCTGCGTGAGGTTGAGTCGCTCATCGCCAAGCACCCTCACGAGGCGAAGCTCGGTGGTCTTCCCGACATTGTCAGCAAGATCAAGGCATACATTCGACTACGATCTGCCCGGAAAGATCTTGTCCCCGACAACACTGATCTGCAGCAGGTTCAGGGCGAGTTTGTGTGGGCTATTGTGTTCTACCTGCTCCGCTCTGGACATGTGAATGAGGCAGCCAAGTATGTCAACGACAACACCAACCAGTTCCGAGGCATTGATCGGACATTTGCCACATACTTGAACAACTACGCAGCGAGCGAGGATCGACGTATCACCAACAGAAAGCTTCTGGACCGTTGCACGAATGAGTACATTCAACGATCACGCAACGCGCCTGAGAACTCGATAGACCCCTTCCGCATGGCCTGCTACAAGGTCATTGGACGTATCGAGCTTGGAAACCGCAACCTGGACGGACTCAACACGGACATCAACGACTGGATCTGGCTGCAGTTCAACCTGGCGCGAGAGGGAGACAAGACTATCGAAATGGCGGGAGAGTCGTACGGCTTGGCCGAGCTGCAGTCCAGCATCCGAGAGATTGGTCTGAAGCACTTCCCTAAGGCCAGCTCGGAGGACAGCAACGGCAGCTTCGGCATGTTCTTCTATCTCCAAATCCTGTCGGGTATGTTTGAGGATGCCATTGCCTACCTGTACCCCTTCTCGTATGTGGATGCAGTTCACTTTGGTCTGGCTCTCGAGTTCTACGGTCTGCTACGGCCGAGTGACGCGCTGTCGTCGGCCAACGACCTTCGCAGCTACAGCACCAAGAACCTACCACAGATTAACTTTGGTCGCATGATCGGATACTACACGCGAGACTTTAGGGCCGCGGATGTTGTATCTGCCGTAGACTACCTGACACTGATCTGTCTCAACCGGGACCTTGGTGGTGAGGCTGGTCAGCGACACGGTAGCCTCTGCCACGAGGCGTTGCGAGAGCTGGTTCTGGAAACCCGTGAGTTTAGCAAGCTCATTGGCGATATTCGACCAGACGGACAGCGGATTCGTGGCATTATCGAGGAGCGCGGCCCGCTCATCGGTCTGGATGCTGAGGATGACTTTGTCAACACGGTCACACTCCAGGCTGCCAGCTTTGCGGACGAGAACGGACGCACCACAGACTCGGTGCTGCTGTACCATCTCGCCGGCGAGTATGACACTGTCGTTGCCATTGTCAGCCGGGCGCTGAGCGAGGCTGTCTCCATCGAGATCGGAGAGGACCCCATGCGACTTATGCCAGTCAAGCCCCGTGCTGGTGAGCAAGAGGCGGAGGCAGGCAGCAGCCTCAGCTTGGCGGCCATCGATGACCCGGTGGAGCTCGCCAGGACTATGATGAGCATGTACGAGCGAGACGCCATGTTCTACAGGAGAATCCAGGATCAGAATAAGGTGGCCTGCCGGGTACTCCTGGAGATGAGCAGCATCAAGGGACTGGTGGAGGCTGGACAGTGGGCTCAATGCCTCGACGTAAGTTACCTAGTGGTGAAATGAAGTGTCATATGTGCTAACATGATGAATAGAAAATCCGAAGCCTCGAGATTCTGCCCCTGGACGCGGCGGGCGATGGCAGCACAATCCGAGCCTACGCCTCCAAGTTCTCGGGCTTATCGCAACCTGTCTCGATCAACGTGCCCAACCTGCTGATGTGGACCATCATCTGCTGCGTCCGCCAGCGGGAGCAGCTGACGAGTGGACAGTTCAGCGGAAACGAGGGAACGCGACGGCTGATGGTGGAGCAGCTGAAGCAGATGACGCTGGACCTGACGACTTACACCAGCCAGCTGCGATACCGGTTCCCGCCGCACTTGCACGAAGCTCTTGCGAGGGCATCGGCCGAGTGATGGCTGGAGTTGTGAGATGTGTGATGGCTGGATATGGCTGATGCCGTGTGTGGCTTGAGCGCGGCGGGTGGGCGGAGGAGACCGGACAGGTGGAATCAATATCGGAGAGTGTCCGGACGGTCAAGGACAGGGCAAGATCAAGGGTGAATGCAACATTGGGCATTGTAGTACCTGGGTACGTAGCATACAACACTGTCAGGAAGAGATGACAGAGAGAAAGGAGACTATTTTGCGCGCGGCCTCATAGTAATTGTACAGGCGTATATATGGATGTATTGATAGGGTCATATTTGAGGTCATATTGAGTGCCATGATGAGTTTGTTTGGTTGTCGTAAAGGGACCAACCAGGATGGAAGGACGGGGGGCTGGACCCTGGCGTAAGCCACCCTGTCCAGCGCGCAAAACACTATCTTCAAGTGTTGACGGCATAAGGTAGTTGCTGGCATTGCGAGAAATGTATTGATTGATTCCTACATACCTCGGACTACACGATATTCAACAATCGATGATGCGGCAACCCCCGTCCAACTCACTCCATCACAGAGCAGAGAGTTTCGGCGTTATTGCTGTAGAGGTGTCGGGGTCCTTCTTGGCGAGGGTCACCTGACAGCCTGGACTCTGAGCCCGTGGGTCCTGGATGCACGAACCGTGTGGTCTGTGCAACGCCCTCTTCGAGGCTCCAAGGGGTCCATGACTCGGTGCCAACCTGGACCTGCTGGGCTTTATGAGTCAACCTTCCCCCCTTCGGGACTGCGGCCCAACCTGCCTCTTTCTCCCCAGCTGCAAAATGTTCCCACGGACCCGGTAAAAAAAATCCTCTCTGTACGACGGTCGGTCAGCCTTAGCCTTGGCTTGCTTTTTTTTTCTTATCCCCGGTTTCCCCTCTCTTATCTCAACAGCCTTGAGGTAGACGCGCGTGTGTCGTTGTGTCCGGGGGGCCATAAGCACAGCAATACCCGTGTTATTTCCCCTTCCCCCAATCTGATCCTACTACCTACTATAGTTACTCGAGGTTCGTCTTTTTTTTTGAGTCAAGAGATCAACGAACCAGGCCAAGGAGGGAAGGGGCGCGGTCGTGGTTGGCGATTGTTTCTTTGTTCCCTTTCCTTTCAACTCTCTGCGGTCGGGGGTGGATATCCCGCACCCCCCAAGCTGTGGGAGCCGCATCCCGCTTTTTTTTTTCCTGCCTCTCTCTCCACACACACGCGCATATCCCAACTACCGAGCCCCGAATCACAAGGTCTCACGGGGAAGGGGGTCCCCCCTTTTTGGTCTCTCCTCTCCCGTCCCTTGTCCTGTCGTGCTCCAATGAGTCCCGGCCCCGATACGCCGGGGGCGGGAGCGGGACCGGTACAGAGTCCCGCCCCAGTGGGTGACGATGGGGCCGGCGTCAAACGGGATGCCGAGGCGGCCAACGTGGTGGGTTCTCCGGCTGCGGGGGACGACGGCAGTGCACGGAAGAAGAAGAAGACGGGGCCGGGGAGTCGTGGGGTTGCCAATCTGACCCCTGAGCAGTTGGCCAAGAAGAGAGCTAATGGTGAGTTTGCAGTCATGGCAGGTTGATTTCTTTCACACCCCGGTCGGTTTGGGTTCCGGATTGACGAATCCCTTCCATCTTGGCTCTTGTTTCACTAGTTGCTCGACATGTCGCTAACTTTCTCAAGATCGAGAGGCTCAGCGTGCCATCCGTGAGCGTACAAAGAATCAGATTGAGACGCTCGAGCGCCGCATCCAGGAGCTCACAAACCAGCAGCCCTATCAGGAACTCCAGGCCGTCCTCCGCGCAAAGGAGGTTGTCGAGCAGGAGAATGCCGATATCAAGCGTCGTCTGGCTGGCATAGTCGCCATGCTGCAGCCGCTCATCGGCCAGGGCAAGTTTATTTTCCCCATGGCCTCTCTGTTCTAGTTTCGAGATTAACATGGTATGACAGGCGCTGTTGAGCAGGCTTACATATCCCCTGCTCAGACCTATGCCCCTCCGGCACATCATCAACCTCCCTTAAGCGTTCTCAGCAACCACAACAATACCAACACAAACGCTGCTTCGACACCCGGCAGTGCCGCCTCTCCTCCAAGTCATGAGCCGCCTCCTGGCCAGAGTCATTCCCAGCACTGGCACCCTCATCAGCCGCCACATCATCACCCTACTGGCACTCCCACCAGCGAATCTCACGCTACCAGCCAGCTGAACCAACAACGACATGAGCTCCGGCACGGGCTTGAGCTTGGCCCTGAGCGTCTGGGGCTGGACTTTCTCCTCGACCCGGCGCAACGAGTGAATCGTATCCAGAACGGCATCAACGGCGCCCAAGACACGCCTCAGTATCATCACGTGCCTATGAAGCACGACTGGACAGGCGTCTCGCAGGAGCGCGCCCTGCACAGCAGGTCTACAAGCTGGGGCTCGCAGGGGAGGCCGGGGCAGCCCCAGCAGGAGCAGCAATATCAGGGTCAGCACCCGCATGCCCTCTCGGCCGCCCATACCCCTGAAAGTACTCATAGTCCTGGTTATAGTCCTGCCATGAGCTCTGCCGCGGGCCACGCCCCTCCCCGGAGCGACCCCAGCCTCGTCGACTGCTCGGCCCCCATCAAGAACTGCGCGCCGACGTGCCCTCTTGACTCCCTCCTCCTCGACTTTCTCAGCGAGCGCCGCCAGCGTGCCGCCGACGGTCTTCCCGTCCAAGACGTCGTTGGCCCTCGCTATCCGTCCGTCTCTTCTCTCCTCAACCCCTCCAACAGCGTCTACAGCCACCCGCTGTCTAAAGTCTTTACCGATATACTCGCTACTTTTCCCGACATCTCTACGCTACCCGAGCGCGTCGCGGTCCTCTACATAATGTTTCTTGTCATGCGCTGGCAAATCTCCCCTACTCAGGAGAACTACGACCGCCTCCCAGAGTGGATGACACCCCGTCCCTCGCAGCTCACAGTCCCCCATGCTGCTTGGCTCGATCACATCCCCTTCCCCAAGATGCGGGACCGCCTCGTGCGCGACCACAACCCCCTCCTGTACCCCTTTGACAACTTCTTCATCCCCTTCACGACGACGCTGTCGCTCTCCTGGCCCTACGAGGACACCGATACGCTGCTCCAGAGCCCCGACGGCGACGAGCTCATGATCAACCCCGTCTTTGAGCGGCATCTGCGGAACCTGGACAACTGGAAGCTGGGGGACGCTTTTGCCAAGGCGTTCCCCACCCTCGTGGGCTCGTTCAACCTGAGCTCACAGTCCCCAGCGCGGCCTTCTTCATCAGGCAGCCGCTAGAGGCCCGTAACCGGACTACTAAAAATGCAATGGGTTGGTGGTTTTTGTTTTGCTGGCGTTTTGGGGGAGGGTGTTTTTTGTGTGCATAGGTTAGCTGTTTGTCAAATCAGGCTTTCCAAGAACTGCATTCTTTCGCTGTGTCACTAGGGGGAAACGGCATGCATACAATAGGTTTGTATCATCATCACTTGTACTCTGGGTTCTGGCAGAGGCTTCAACGCCATGGAGTTTGCGGTGAGGGTTTTGTTTTTGGTCATGATGTATGTAGGTATGCACGCACGTATGCACGCATTAGGTATGTAAGGTATCCAAAACCATTGATTCCAAGTCCTTGCTGTGACGCCATCACTAAGGGAGCGAATTCGGTATACCAACTAGCCATGACGCACTCAGCAACTCCTCAGCAATCATTGCCTTTCATTATCTGGAGTTGAATCTTTGGGCAAGATGAACAGCCTGATCCAGGGTGGGCAAAGGGCCTTGTACAGAGTGTTTCCCATAAGACTCATAGCCTAGACAGAAGTGCGGCTTATGATGACACTTATGATAGACATGGTACCCTTCTCATAGTGCTCTATGGTAAATCCATCCTCCGCTATCTAAAGTCTTTCCTAAGGTCAGTGATGACAGATGCCTAAGCCTCGTCACTGCTTCCTTTCGTTCATTGTTCGGTCAGTCGTTCGTATTTCGGGCAGAGGGGACACTGGGTACACTTGACCTTGAATAGAGGAAAGAGAAAGTAAACTCCAAATGCAGGAGACTCTTTTTAGTGTTGTCGTTACCAAATAGGCAAACAGTCCCGCTGAAATGTGACATCCGCGGTCCGGCGCAAGTAATACGGAGCTAGTCATGGCGCCCACACAACTACCGAGGAGTTGCGGGAAGTAATGCAAGGCCCTGATTTGTCAGGAATCTTGTTTCTTAATGCCAACTTTTTTCTTTTGGTCGCCCTCTCTCCTTTGACGAGGCTGCCAAGCGTGGTTGTCTTTAACCACGACCCTCCTCTTCTTCCGGAGAAAGTAGTACAAACAGAGCAAGAACAGCTTGAATACATTTGATTTGGTCCTTTGTCAAGGTTACGTGGATTTGTAGTACCAAAGGGGAATGTCCACCGAGGAATCAATCACCTTTGTTTGACACTGCCAGCCAGATGGTTGCAGACAACAAACCATTGCCAGGGAAGAAAACCAAGCTCTTTGATTGATCTAGCCTCCCCCTCCCCTTGATAAATTACCCCGTGCCCTTCATTTCCCTACCTTTTCTTTCTTTCCTCTTCCTAATATCTTCTACTCTCTTCGTATCCTCGTCGTATCCTCTTCTATCTTCTTCCTATCCTCTCCCTAGGGTCTTCCTATTCTTTCCCTAATCTCTTTGAACTATATTCCTATTCTTTCCTTCTTCTTCATCAGCAGCATCTCTAATGGTATGTCTAGCTAGATAGTGGACAATGTTTTAGGGCCAGAACATAGATGGCGCCTGGGAACGGACGTCTCGTCGTCGACAACGATGACTGCACGGATATTGATATTCCCGGCGACGGCAACGGGGACCCCATGGATATCGATAACAACGGAAACGACGACAACAACAACAATACCAACGATGGCGGCGATGAGCCCGAGCACAGATTCTATAATTGTATAGTCTACCAGCACCTGGAAGGAGAAGGGCGGATCAGGGAGACTGGCACTATGGAGAGGTGGTACGTCATGCGAGTGCCGCGTCTCACGTTGGGATTGCCCATGCACGATGGCTCTGTTGAGGGGGAGGCGTGCAAAGAGTGTGTCATTTCATATTCCGCCCACACCCTCAAGCAACAGGAAGATACCTTGCAAGCTCACCGAAACGGAGAAGCATGACTAGTCTTGGGGGGAAGGGAAAACAAGCCCCAAATGCAAAAGATCCCTTTCGGCCTCATCGTTACCAAACAAGGAGGAGGCCGGGTTGGAACATTGCAACCGCGGCCCCAGCCCAAGTCGCACAGAGCTAAGTTGCCGCAACTAATGCAAGGCGCCGATTGGTCAGTGGGTCTCTCGCTTGATGCCGTCTTCTCCTAGGCTGTCTCCCATGCAAGTTGCTATTGTTGGCAAGCCTGGTTTCGTTTATAGTGCCAGGAGAGCAGTTCCGGGTCCTTCTTTTTCGTCTGCCAGGTAACGTTGCCATCAGTTTAAGCCCATTTGCCGTTGAACGCCGGATGTGGTGCCGGCCCTTGACAGTGCAGGCCGGATGGCCATTGCCGCTGCCACTTCCCGTACTATTTCGCCGATATTCGCTCTTCCTCTCATTCCGACGCATTGCGGGTGTATGGGGTTCGTTATTAATTCGTTTGTATCCCCGGACCAACTGCCTCTGTTGGAAATAGTTGCATAGGCTGTTGAACCGACAAGCAACGGCCTCATCTTTTCACAGATGAGATACGTCGGAGGTGTCTCACGACAAGTGGAACTCGATAATCTGGAGTGGTCGGCTCATCGGGTTATAATCAGGACTCTTCCTTCCACTCATCTTCCTCCAGCATCTGCGACAGTCAGAGCTTTTGCATCGACTTCACACTTACTTGCACAAAGACGCTCTTGAGTGACGCCTGCCAGAGTCACTTCAGGCTTTTCTGATTTATCTTGATCAATTTCCAACCCACATCTCACCCACTCGGTCAAGTTCTGAAGTGTGGTTGGATCAGATATCAACCACTCGCCCCCTATCCCCCTCAGTGAAGGATATCAAAGGCACCCATAGCGCCGCTCCTCCTCTCCCCCCTCCTTTATCTCCTCCCATCTTCTATCTGTCCTCTACCCCCTCCGCCAATACTATTTCCAAGGTAAGTCTGAAGATATTCGCTGTTTCTTTGATCCCAAGCCACTAACTTTAGGAATAGATGCCTCGAAACCAACCTCCAGTCAACCAGGAAGTGCCTGCTGGAGCAGAGTGGTGGGCGTTCGCTGATGGCTCCGGTGGCTACGAGCTCATGTGGCTGGCCGGGCCTGGGGGTGATTCATCTGAGAGTGGAAATAACCCTGAGCGCAGCCTCAACAATGCTGATGAAGGTGGCGAACACAACAAAGACGGCAACGGAGGTGACGACGACAACATGAACATTGATGTTCCCACTGAAGACAGCGATGACAATAAAGATGACTACGTCTATGGCGATGACATGTACCTTGATTCGCCCAATGAAGACAGCGAGAGCGATGTTAGCGACGACGAAGACAAAAGCGATGATGATGAAAGTGACGATGACGACGACGACGACGACGCCGGGAGGTACGGCATTACAGAAGAGGAAATGAAGGATATTGAAAAGTTCAATATACAGAAGGTCCTAGACAACATGCCAACTGTCAACATGGATGACGAGGAGGAGATCGAAAGACGTATCCAGGAGGCCATTGGAGGGCACGAGCGCAGGTGTCTCGGATTGACACTGGAAGCCGAGGAGATGATCCTTTCTCTGTTTCCAGCAAACACCCAAGTCGGTAAGTACCTATTTTCTCTACAGCCTAGGCTATGTGTGTGTGTGACAACCAACTGACCTCTGTAGTCAACGACATGGGAAACAACCCGGAAATCAAGAGGTGCGTCGAGACTTATCGACAACACGTCCGCACTTTGATCAAGTCCCTGGCGCAGCTCATGCTCACCGCTACCGTTCGCGACGACTTGCCACGGTCTATGCAGGGTTGGTTCTTATATATAGTGGCCAACGCTACGGAAGAGCGTCGGGAACGACTGCTCAACTTGTTGACGCACCCCTCTGTGCAGCTACCCGCCTTGCAGTATCGCCTTGGTGCTCCCGTATGGTGGCCCACCATGCTTGACCCAATATGGCCCAAGATCGATCTTTCCAGGGCCGATGAGGGCGGAGACTTCGTCACCGCATACATTGCGGTTGGACACCTTTCGCAGGCTACACATTATATTTATAGTGGCAGCGCGACATCAACGGACCCAACTGCTTCCATGATTGGCGAAGCAGCCAGAATGGCATGCCACAACAAGGTCCTCAACTTGGACCTCGAGGATATGATCCGTGGACGACAGCTGAAGCAAACTTCCTTGGACAAGTCAATCCTCCTGGCCCATGTACAGCTCGCGCGCTCAGAGGAGCGCTTCTTCCTACCAAGCCAACGGTTTCCAGTAGACATGCGCGACCCAGCCGATTCCACCCACGAGAAGTGTGCGGCGTTGGCTCTTTATGCCGAAAACCTCAACATGATCCTTCTCTCCAGCCGGGCCGTCGACTACAAGCCGCGGAGTGCCGCATCTGCGCCCTACATCCGCTCTTCCCGTCTCGTCCTGGAACGTCTCAGGCCGGCAGGTTTGCCGGAACCTCCTTGGAATGGGATCAACATCCTCTTGCCGATGTTGCAACTCCCAAAGGCCATTTGGAAATTGATGAATGTGAGCATCAGGGCGGACCTGTCGTCTGCCGTCGGCCACAAATTGCGACGACGTTTCGCCGAAACTGGTAAGCCAACATTGTCACGACTAGCATGCGTGCGTATGTTGGCCGGCTCGAAGCTGCCGCCAGCAGACCCGTACGTCAAGGCCATGCGGTTGCTCTACGCCGACATTCTGGCCGAGCACGGTCTCAAGTACAGGACCCAGCACCAAGACAAGACCCTCAGATTGCTCGTCCTCTGGGTGGCCATCATCCGCGTAGCCGAGACCTCCTGTCTGGTAAGCGGCCCTTACGAGAACGACGATGACCGCTACCATGTCGAAGACACCGCCCTCGACTGGGTCAGTGTGGCAGTGGAAGCTCAACGCGTCGCACCTCCCGATTTACTCAAGGAGTTCGAAGACGAAGACTATTGCCAAAAGCTGTACAAAGCCGGCAAAAGTCTCTTCTTCAACCGCAATGTAGTGATCTGGTCGAACTGGAACAGGCTTCGAAGTGAGTTGTCTTGACGGGATTTGGCCCTGCCCTGCGTGATTTCCACTAACACAGTCTTTTCCCTAGGTGGCCTTCCCAAGAAAATCGCAAAGTCCAGCAGCATGACACGGCATCCAACGTTGATCAAGTCGAGAATTCGACATATTTGTCGTGTTCTCGTTTACCGCCACATGGCCGAGCAAGGTCGGATCAAGAAGACTTCAACCGCAGTCCGGCTCAAGGCCAACTCGAGAACGCCAAGGTCCTTGTCCATACTTGTCATCGACCAGTTGAGAAGTGACATGAGACTTTGCCCTTCGGTCCGAATCGAAAAAGGAGCCTGGGACGACGGGGCGTTGGAGGCCGTCATCAACGGAGAGCTCCTTCAAGCTTGCAAGGTTCTCGAAGCCGGCGTGCCTCTGGCCAACACCAACCTGTGGGAAAATCTTGAGGATCTTGAGTCAGGGTGGGCGGAGCCTCGAAATGACGGCGACATCGAAATGACAGATGTCGAAATTCCACAAGATCCCAGGCGCTGGGATCCCAACTCCCTTCCTGCGGATCACGATTTCAATGACGAGAATCTGCAGCTCCTGCTGGATGACAATGTGAGGCCAGCCGAGATCTTCATCTCGCGACCCTTGCGATAGGTGCAAGGAGACTGAGGGGCTAGTCTGTGATGGAAAATGGACGCAACCTAGGATAAGGAAGAAGAAGTAGATTCTAATTGAGTGGCTCTTCGGCGTCCCTCCCCACCCCCGTATGGCTTTTAGAGTGACCTTCTGTAAAGGTAGAGCAGCTCTTTGATGATTTAAGAAGAGACTTTTGATAATCAACAGTAAATCTTTAAAGTCTTAGCTCAACTCTTTCAAGTATCAGAACATTTCCTCGAAAATTAAGGACAAATACCTGGTCTCGATCAAACTTCATCCTCCCACTTCACGGCCCCAAACGAAAACTTCCTCAGTGACGGCCCCTCGCCTACAAACAAGCTGGGCAGCCTCTCTCTCGGCATCCGCTGGAACATGAGCGCTTTGATCGGTGAGTCGACATTGATCGAATCCACGACTGGGCACCGCAACCGCCGTCCAGATTTAAGCGAGAAGATCTTCACGGTCCCGTTGTCCTGTGCAGCAGCGATGACGTTGAGATCCGAGTTAACATCCCATCCAATGTGAAAGTGCGCATCGTTCTGGTGATCTTGGAACTTGAGCAGTGGCCTGGCCCCCCTGGGGTTCCGTGTCAGAAAGCGCACGTCGTAGAGAGCCATTGAGCTCTGCAGCCCTGAGACGAGAACTTGGTGCGGATTCACACTCTTCATATGCGCGATCGAACTCGTGTGTTTTGCAAACGACCACCGTGCCTCAGGGGCTCGCAAGTCCGTTACCCAGAGCCTCGGTTGGCGCCCACCTGCAAACAATACATTGTGGTTCCCCTGCTGAAAATCCTGCGTAAATATCTCCTGCGGGAGATGCATGCCCTTGGGGGTAACACTAGGGACAATGGCTGAGAGGCTCTCGTTGGAGCGGACTTGGAGCAGGCCACTGTTTGAGCCAATGACACATATGAGGTCTGAGGAGGGAGGAGCGGGCGTGCTGCTGTGGACGACCCAGTCGTCATGGAGACCATGGCGGATAGAGAGTCTCTGATAGTGGTTTGCTACCGTGAGATTAGCCGGCATCCAAGTGTGCAAATGCTTCTCAGACATACTCTCACCAAGCCGCCACTGAGGGCGTGTCTTGTCTTCAGGATCGGAGAGCGGTGGTGAGAAGAAGTAGACCCCACAGCTATGATCGGGCTCGCGAGAAGTCAAGAGGATTCTGTGCGTAGGGCGATGATACTTGATCGAGGACATCTGAGGACATCGAATCATCTCCGTACGGAAGACTTGGGCTCTTCCAGAAGAGTTGGGTGCATCGCGCGAGAAGTGGATTCTGTGTCAAGTTAGCCTTCAAGCAAGGCAATGAGAAGTTTGCAATATACCTGTCGTTCCTGTCTGTGGGAATATGACTTCCCACCAGCGTCTCCTCATCCAAGGCTACACACTCGGTCAGTCGTCACCTAACCAAATCTCATCCTGCTCAAGACTCACTCGCATACGCAACCCCCAATCCCGTCTTTTCATCCTCCGCCGCAACGTAAAAGCACGGCATATTCGCATACCTCGTCCTCGTGGGCCCAGACGGAAACGGCACGCTCCCCTTGGCCACCACACCGTTCGCCCATGCTGCGGCCCCAAGATCACCGTCCTCCATCCTGCCACGCCCACGCTCTGCAGAAAACGGGAGCCCAATCTCTCTGGCGATTAGGCCAGATGCGACAGCATCCTGGGTGAGGAAGTGCCTCTTGATGTGGTTCCGCACGAGATGTGCTCTATGTCTTGCCGCCTGTTGGGCTTGACCCTCAACTTTACGCCTTTTGACAGCATTTGATGACCATGACGCTGATGAAGGCGCCGTCTGCGACTTTTCAATCTTGAAGTACTTCTTCCTCTCGGTATCTGTACACACGTGTGAGTAAACGTCGAGGAGCCCGCAAATTGGTAATAGTACCATAGTAATAACCCGGGATTTCGCGGTTCATCTTCACCGTCCCACTGACGCAAACCACACAATGATGATAGTTATGCAACTATCAGCGAAAGAGATGAGATGTTCATAAGATTTTGTGCAATGAACCAGACATGGTCGACCGCTGCGTTGGCCTGGATTGATTGTATTGAAAACGGGAAGTAGGCGCAAGAAGTCAGGTGAAGTAAAGGATTAATTGGATTGGGGGCTTTGGCCTGACGTAACCACCCAGCAGGTCCAACATCTGATACACCACGTGATAACCTACAAGGCTGCTCACATGTCAGTTACCAGAGAAGCACTTGGTTAAAACCTCTACAGGTAGGTTATGATTGAGACTGAACATTCACCAAGATCATAATCGTATCACGTCACACAAGGGAAGCACCAGTTTTTTATTTTACTTTTATTATTAGGTGTCTAAAAGACGATCTCTAGGGGTATGGAAGGTTTCGTGAACCACTCCAAAAGTCTCAGTACTCGGGTATGAGCAGTACAATTCAAATTTGGACAGGGCGAAAGTGAAAAGTCCGGCTGATGGTAGTCCGGGTATAAACCATCGTTATTTACTGAGACTTCTCGTGCTGAGTAGAGACACGCTGGAGGGAAACGACTGAGAAAAGAGTTAGCGACATGGTCATGGATGTGCGAAGGGATAGATGGAAACTTACCGAAATCCTCGAGGGAACGCTGCTTCTGGTTCTGCTTGGGGGACTTGCCGTGCATCAGGTTGTCGAAACCAGTGCTGCCCTGCATGAAGTAGTAGAGACCACCCATGACACAGAAGATACCGAAAGAGAAGATCCAGATACGGACCACGGCGACAATGCTGGTGCGGCCATCATCGACGAACCAACCGAAGATGGCGAAGAGAGTGGCAAGGATATCGACGATCAGGATGGCACCAGCGAGCTGCCAAGAGGGAATGGAGGACCAGAAGGGACCGTTGGCACGGGTGATGAAGATGAGCCAGTTCTCAGTGAGGGAAATCTCAAGGAAGAGGACCTCGTCGATGTTACCGAAGTTCTGGACGATACCACCGTCGTGCGAGTTGGCGTACATGGTGGTGAGAGCAATCCAGGTGCCGACAGCCAGAACAATACCGAGAAGGACAGACATACCCCAGAGCTTGGGCAGGTTCCACTTGACGGGGGTAGGCGAGTAGGGGGCGTTGTCGTAGGCAATAGCCAGGGTAGCGATATCGGCGAAAATGGCGATGAAGACGACCAGCTCAATGTTCAGGGACTTGTTCAGGATAGCAATCCAGAGACCAAGGAAGATCTCCATGTGCAGGGAAAGAGCGATACGGTAGACGACGTAGGCGTACATGCGGTGGAAAATCTGGCGGGAAGTCTTGAGGGCATCAATGATGGCACCGAGACCAGGGGCAAGGAAGACAATATCGGCGGCAGAGCGAGCAGCATCGGAAGCACCCTCGACAGCAATACCAGTATCGGCCTTCTTCAGAGAGGGAGCATCGTTGACACCATCACCAGTCATGGCAACAAGGTAACCACGCTGCTGCAGAATCTCGACGACATTGTACTTGTGCTGGGGGAAGACCTCGGCGAAACCATCGGCAGCCTCAACGAAATCGTAGACCTCAGAACCAGGCATATCACCGCCACCACCGAGACCGAGACGCTCAGCGTTGTAGACGTTGGTACCGAGACCGAGCTGACGGGAAGTCTCACGGGCAATACCGACGGCATCACCAGTAAGCATCTTGATGGAGAGACCCAGGCGCTTGGCTTCGTTGATGGTGCGGGCAGTGTCGTGACGGGGAGGGTCAGAGCAGGGCATGATACCGAGAATCTCCCAGGCACCCTCACCACGCTTGCGAGCAACACCAAGAGATCGGAAACCACGGGTAGCGAACTCAGCGACACAGTTCTTGTAGGCACGGTCAATCTCCTCAGGGATGGGGTGATCCTCCTCGACAGTCTTGAGAACAAAAAGAGGGGCACCCTTGACACAGATGATGCGCTCGCCCTGGGGGGACTCGACAACGGCCTGAACCTTCTTGGAGACGGGGTCGAAAGGCTGGAAGTCAAGGACCTTGTACTTGGAGAGGACGCTCTTGGCACGGGGGTAGAACTTAAGAGACTTGAGGAAAGCCTTGTCGATGGCATCGATACCCTTCTTCTTGCGGGAAGCGGCCAAGCAGGCAGTAAGCATCAGGTCATCAGGCTCAACACCTGCGACAGTGAAGGGCTCGGCGAGAGAGAGCTTGTTCTTGGTCAGGGTACCGGTCTTGTCGGAGCAGAGAATCTCGACACCAGCGAGGGACTCGATGGCGGAAAGCTTCTGAACAATAGCCTGCTTCTTGGCGAGGTAGGCAGCACCGACGGCCATGGTGGTGGTAACGACAGCGGGAAGACCGACGGGGACACCGACAATGGTGATGGCCAGAGTGAAACGGAGGATGTCGACAATGCTGTTGGAGCGGTAGAAGGAAGAAACCCAGACAATGAGGAGAGTAAGGACGACGAGAACAAGCAAGATCGTACCGATGCCGTTGAGAACCTCAGTGAAGTGACCGGTGCCACCAGCAGACTGGGAGACGAGGGCAGCAGCGCGACCAACAAAGGTGTTGTCACCAGTAGCGGTGATAACGACGAAAGCCTCACCACGCTTGACAGCGGAGGAAGCATAGCAGTTGTCACCCTGGTGCTTGTCGACAGCCAGAGACTCGCCAGTAATGGCAGACTGATCAACCTGGACGAAGCAGCCCTCGGTAACGAAGCGACCATCGGCGGGGATGATGGTACCCTCCTCAACCTGGAGGATATCACCGGGAACAACCTCGGGGGCCTCAATCTCCTTCAGGGTGCCGTCACGGAGGACGACAGCCTTAAGGGCCAGGGTCTTCTTGAGCTCCTCAACGATGGATCCCTAGACTTCATGTCAGTTTGAATCGTTTTAAAAGGGTTAGGGAGACGAACGGCCTGGAATTCCTGGATGAATCCAACAGCGGCGTTCAGAAGAAGCAGAGCGCAGATGACTCCGAAATCGATCCAATCCTCGAGACCAGCGGCGAGAACAGCGGCGGCTTCCTGTGCAGATTGTCAGTCAAATTGAACTGGAACGAGAAAAATGATGTTAGAGATGACAACAGCTCCACTTGGAGGGCCGAAAACCATCCACAATGTATACCAATGGCTGCTAGTCGACGTATTTGTGACTCTTCTCGTTGGTGATAGCTTCACCTCTGAGCTCCGCCAAGATATAAATCGTGTGGGGTTCGGGTGGGGTTGACTTGTCAACATGAACAAGACTAGCAAAAGAATGCTACCACCTCTCATGAGGTGGGCCAACGATTCCGATTGCCAGTCTGTCAACAGACGTTGCAAGTGGGATGGGATGAAAGACCCAATAGTGCTGGGAAAAGTGGGTCGGATGGAACCAAGTTCACGATCTTCCGAATAACTTCATCTCAGGCACTATCTGGGTGCTTTCGACCATTGCTTGGGCATTTCGTGTATGAAGACGGGAATAGGCTCATTTTGAACGCACCATAACAAATTGAATGGGACCGATGAAGAAACTATTTCCAGCCGTCAGTTTTGGCGTCAAAACGGGATTTTTTGAGAATTTTGTGGAATTTTGGAGATTTTTTGTCGTGTTTGGGAAAGGGACTTCTCTGGGGAGGGTTCTCTTACCCAAGGAACTTCAGGATAAGCGATTCTCGCTCCTCCTTCATCTGGTTGAGACCATACTTGCGGCGTCTGGCTACCACCTCGGCTTCCGTCAGGCCAACGCGAGAGTCAGTCTGGAGCATGTCCTCAGGGACAACACGTCCACCACCGGGCTGGGTCTCCTCCTCTTCCTCGAACTGGTGGCCGTCCTCGGACTCAAGGTCCTCGATCAGGGCGTCCATATCCTCATCGGGCTCCTCGTCGTCGGCGGGGCCCTTGGCAGGAGCGTGGGAGGGGGGAGGAACCTGTCCTCGCTTCTCATCGAAGCCGCCAGTCTCAATGTTGGTGTCCAGCGCCGGAGCGCCGGTGACCTTCTCTTCCGCCATTGCTGGGGAGTCGAAGCGGTAGGGCGCGGTAGCGTTGCTTGGTTGTTGTAGGTGAGAGTCTGTAGGGCGGCTGTAGGCAACAGCAGTGATAAGGCTGAGGTTGAGCGCTGTTGGGCGTTTGGGGGAGAAGTTGAGGAACGAGGTTGAGTGGAGAGGGGGGGAGAGAGAAAAAAGAAGTGTCTAGCACCGCACGAAGTTAGGGTCGCTTATATATGAAGCATTCGTGGGTGAAGAGGAAGGAAAGAAAAAAGAGATTCTGCAGGTGGGCGAGAGCTTCTATTTCAATGTGGCCGCGAGATGACCGAGCTCAACAGCTTTCTTTTACCGGCGAGGTTGCCGGCCCACGTCCCATGCCAGCAGTCTTTCGGCCCTGATCAAAACAATGGGTCCCGGTCGTCGCTGGTCTCTTCGGGTGGACCCACTCTTCTTGCTCAATGCCTGCATCTGCACCTTGACCCGCTCCTTCTGTGTCAAGGTGGGTCACCCTCCAAGAGACAACAGGACCGGGGTCTCATTGAAGCAAACGGGTCTCACGGAGACTCAAGTCCCCACCACGAAAGAATTGGATGGAGTCCCAAGCCGGGATGGGTGGATGTCATCAGCGACTTCCCACGAGTCTCGCGCAGGTCCTAGTCTAGTCCTCCGTGAATCTCCAAGTGCCCCAGGTTGTGAGGCCCTTGCCGTCTCCAGGTACAACCGGAAAGGCCTCGAGGTACCGGCGATTGACAACAACACACACCTCACGACCAATTGAGTTGGGGGAGCCACGGCCCTGCCGGTCCCGTAGTCAGGACTCTGGCACACACCTCATTTTTTTACACGCAGCGATTGCAGGACTCTGCTGCCTCGCTCATGCGCCAGCGAATTCAACCTGTGAGAGGCCAGAGTCATTTGCCTTTTTCGTTTTTTTCGCGCTCAATTTTTTTTCCCTTCTTACTTTTTGGTTGCCGATTAACAACGCATGTACTCGGGATTGACGACATTTGCCCGCACATACGGAAAAAGGGCAATTGGATCACACCCTTTTGTCCTGTTAGCTGCACCCTCCGCCACCGTAGTCTCTCCTCAATTCAAAGTAGAGTGCCAATGTCGCGAGTATCAATTGGACGTATCTAGCCTCGGGCAACATCAATGGGATGCTCAATGGCCAGAAATTGACTCGCCAGATCGTCAATGCAATCAATGGAAAAAGGACAGATTTTGCTCAATTCAGGGTAGCTTGCAATGGGAGCCATGAGCAGCGGGAGCAGTAATTACACCAGGTAGCCGCGACGACCAAATGAGACGCCAACAGTAAACACGAAAGATCAACAATGAACCCCATCCATCGAGCAATCAACACCTTCATTCTAAACAACGCAGTAGCATCCGCACCCACATCCACTCCAGCGTCCGTCGGCTGCACCAGCGAGCACGCCAGTGTTAGGAGCTACTGAGCTACCCGCACCCGGTAGCGTCGGCTGGACTCTGGTCCACGCAGGACAGGCGGCAGCTTTGATGCTGGTGCTGATATTCCCTCTCTCACTTGTCGCAATGTTTGCTCTGCCGGGGGGCGTGCCAGCCCGTGTCAGGGGGTGACCGTATGCTCTCCAAACGTCGGTCGCTGCATCTGCGCTGGGGCCGACGACCATCATGACCCATCGAAATCGCCCTTGCCCTTGCCCTTGCCCCAGTCTCTTGGTCAAACTTGTCCTCGGCCCAGGTCCTTCCATGCAGGTGCAGATGCTCAGTGCACAGTGCGTGGCGCTTCGCAGCGTGGGGAATGGAAACAAGACGGTAATCTCAGCAGGGTGGAGAGTTTTACCTCAAGAGACGTTGCCGCAGAGCATCTCCAAGCAAAGGAGATTGCAGCAAGAGGCTTCAACCGGCCGACCGAGACATCAAAACACGCAGAGTAAACACCAGGACCGACGGCGAAACCGCATCCCCCCATTGCGTCTGATGACGATGAACCAGGTGTCTCTCTCGCGTGTCTCGAGTCCCTGGTGGCTGATGCTCAATGGCTGATACTGGTGACCCGGATTGGACTGAATATGACTGATATGACACCAATCCATGTTTAGCCACCACCAGCCTTGCCTCGTAACCAACTACCTGCTTTCCTTGATCTTGATGCAGTGCCGAATCCGATGGACAACCAACACCGAGCACGAGCGATAAAGCATGGGTAGGGGGAATTCCCGCTCCGGTCTGATCGGTCGGCGATACTTCGCTGGTCGCCCGGCCTTGGAGAGGCAAGAGGCAATCCACATCGAGACCAAGGCAATTTGAGGGTATCCATCCATTCATGCTCACGTCCCTCTCTCTCTATTGCCTCATGTTCCAGGCGATCCGAAAGCATCTCCACGGCAGCTCAATTCGACACTAGACTGTACGACACTGTGCATCTCCCGGATCCCGCTGGCTTCCGCCCTGGAGACCCTGTTGCACAGGATGCACATCAATCCATCCATCCCCAAGCTCGGTCCATTTTTTGCCTCACGATAGCAAGAAGCCCAGTACAACTCTCGACCGCGACGTCTGCCCGTGTTGGACCTGCTGAATACCTGTGCCTGTCACCACCTCCACTGTCCTCGTGCGCGTGCTGCCGCCTGGGGCCCTGGTACCTCTGCTGTATGTCATTGCTGGCGCTGCTTGTACCAGGCGTCCCAGCTGCCCCCCCGTCGCGCTGAGGGATTTTCGACCATGGGACCCCCATCCCAGGCCCCCTTCCCCCATGCCCATGTGCACTGTGATCTCTTGGACGATTCTCACGACCGTGGGAAGGATGACGACACTGGATGGCCCATCCCCCGGCGGTCAGCAAAATCGCGACTGGCGGCACTGGAGACTGACTCTCTGGCGATGGCTGCCAGGACTGAGTCGGAGGACGGCGGTTATGGGGGCCGCTCATGGGACAAGGCGGATTTGCCAATCTTGGCCTCAATCTCCATCCAGGGACGATCTCATCCTCTACTGCTACCCACTGGAAACAGCGGTCCTCGTGGCTCGTGGAGCTCGTGGCTCCAGCAGGCGTGCTGCGGGCTTGGAGCTTGACTGCGGAACGCTGCAGCGCAGCAACTGAGATCACTTGGCAGACAATTACATGGACGGGTCCTTCCTCTGCCTATGCTTAACCCACTCGACGTGTTTTGCCTGGAGACGCGCAGTTCGCGGTCCTAGGTATTACCTATCTACGGATGCTCATCTCATCCACCTAACCAGTGCCCGGTTGCGATTTGCGCGCAAGCATCGAGGTTCAAATTTCCCAAATACCCGCCCCACGGGACGGATCTGCCTCGGGACTGGGAACTGGCGTGACATTGGACGGAATCTGAGATGGACGACAGACAGACTCTAGGTTTACAGATCCCGCCCTCTCGATGACGACGACGCATGTGCTCTGTCTGCGTCAACAGCCTCAAGGTTCACGTGCAAAGCATAACCATAACCTGTCAATTGGTGTCGCCGCGTGCACGAGGGAGCATAAGGTTAATTCAATGTCGCTCTGCTTCGTATTCACGGATGGCAAGACCAAAACGGGATCGCCGTGTCTCGCCGCAAAAGACGACAATCGTCATTTTTGCGACAGGCGGCCGCGCGTATAGAGCAAGGTCTCTCTTTTTCTCCTGCCTTGCCCTTCTCGTCCTGCCATTCACGGGTTTCTTTCACCGGCGGCCAAGCTCTGAGCGCAATGGTCTGCTATGACGGAACTGTTCCAGCTTGACCAAGGGAATTTGGCCGGCATCTGCTGCGGGGCCGCAGATTGCAAACTCTGACTGGCCACGATTGTGCCTCATGAAACCTTGTCCAATCGCCTTATCGGCAGCTATTGAACCATGCCAGCCTTGGCAAGGTGCCTCGTACGGTGCGCGGCACGGCCAGACCAGACCAGGCGCTGGATAGATGCGCCCTCCAGAGATTGATCAAAGCTGTCTGCCAACCGGCGAATTGCCTCGTCGCTCGTTGTCCTCGGCTGGAAAGAGGAGCCCTGTCGGTCCCTGGGCCTCGCCTGGCCTGGATCGGCTTGGCTCTCTTAGGCTCGTTCTCCCTTCTCCGTGTCCGTGTGTTTTGAATGACCGAGGGATGGATGGATGGACGTCTAAAAATTCACCTGCTTCATTCGCTTGGCCTTCCACGCATGAGGCGCCACTAGCGGCTTCGATCCGGTCTGCGGGTGAACGCGGGAAAACTTGGGGCAGAGGGTGAGAACGCTGAAGCCATCTCCAAAACGGCATTCCGCCTGCAACGCCATGTGCAACGCTGGCCGCGCGCCAAGCTGAACCTGGGCAAAATCTTGCCTCAGCTGGTAGGAGGGGACATAATGGTCAGTGCTCTTGCGGTGTGAGAACTCTCGAAAGGTTGCCCCAATGATTATGTCGACCGCCATGGTCTGGGCTGTAATTCTGACGGCGGAGCTTCCAAGCCTCACGCGCAGCGCAGTCTTCAACGAACGGGAAAGCTCCAGTCCACTCATGATCGGTCTGTGGCTCGGGGAACCCACTTGGAATTCTTCTGGAAGGTGACTGTTCCATGCTGACCACGACTTCTCGCCTCGTTCTCGCCAATGCCTTCTCGTTGCCTCATGGCGCTGACTCGACCCGTGACTGTGATGCCCGGAGCTTGGCCGCCGCTGGCCATGGTCATGATGGCAGTCATCGCCTCTCAGCCAGCCGCAGCCAAGCCGCTCCAGGCCGGTCCCGACCATGTCGCTGCTGCTGTGCTGTATTCTCCCCCATGTCCTTGAGAAAGACCTTGAGCTGGACAGGCTGGGAGTCCCCGTCAGCTCCCAGGGCAGCCCTGTCGTGCCCCAGAGTCGTCAAAGGACACGCACCAACAGAGCTACGTCATTGGAATGGCGGTCGTGATCCTCCCCAACCTCCCTCTGGTTCCTCCAACGGGGAAAACGCGCAAAAAGAAGGTGAGACGAATGGTGGCCAATGGCGGCGCCTACTGGTCCGATCGACTAACCGGTCTCGCTCTCGCCTTTTCGCGCGTCTTTTTTTTTTTTTTTTTTTTCTTTCCCGTGTCACATCCGCTCACCACATCTCGGCTTTGCCGTGGGGGGACCTTGCCAAAACTGGGGTCGCTTTCTTCCGTCGGCCATCAAGAGGTTTTTGCTCGATCGGCGCTTGGCGGCCGCGAGCTCCGGTAGGCGAGTGGCTGTCCGTCGGTCGGCTCTTTGTTTGGCGCCGCTGCCTCGGTGTGTCAAAGGGCGATAGAGAAGAAAATCCGGGCTTTTCACGGTGAACCATGCTTCTCCGGCTAGGACTTTTTTCACTGGGGCTCTCGGGGGGCAATAGAGATCGGAGCGCACGGCTACGGTAAACCCTTTCTTGCTCGCCGAGGCTCCAAGGCGGAAGGGTCCTGAGTCGCTCACGGGTCCTCCAACGAGTCGAGTCGCTCACCGCAACCGGCACCGGCAGTCTGACTGACTCTCGACACCCTGACGCTTACTCGGTCGCGATGAATTGCCTCGCCCAGAATCCCCAAGACTTTGCCGCGCCTGTCGTTCATTGCCCAGAAATCCCTTAAGCCCCATCTACCCTGCTGACGCACCAAGACCACGCTGAAGCCCACTCACATCACTGCAAGCCTTCTGTCGCTGATCCTCCGCGTGTTTAACACCTTAGGTTGACACCTGTATTATTGTGAGACGCACGCCTATACCCTTATTCCAACCCATTGGGGACATGTCACTGGGGAAAAACATCGTGATCCGATATCCGCCGCCGGCCGTTCTTGTCCCGTCAAAATACGTACGAATTACCCTACGTCTACTTTTAGCATCGAGCCATGTCGAACTGGGAAAGGCAGGGAATCCAAGAGATGAGATGAGAAGAAGCAGAATGAGAAGTTGCAGATTGTCGTGTCCACTCTCGCGCCGACGGAGCCGGGTCATATGAGCTTGAGGACATTTGCATCATGCACGTCTATTATCGTGGAGACGTATTATCCCACGACAGCTCGCCCTGTCGCATCGCAATCGCATCGACAGGAACATGGAGTACATGGTTCGTATGCGCGCATAGGGCCATTGGCAAAGTACACGTATAGGTAGCTCGCTGCTCATCTCGCCCAGCTCTAGCCCGCCCCATCCAATCCCCCTTCACGATGCCCCAAGTGGACGAGGCATTTCTTCGCTCCATGCTCCTGCATCTTGCTTTCCCCATCCTCGACCTTGGGCGGATCCGGGGTCGCCCGGGAGGCGCCTGAGCTAGAAGCATGGGGGGTGGCGCCTCGAAACAAGAGCTCCAATTGTCGCACCAGGGGGAAGCTCTGTGAATTGGCCACTGCCATTGGCCGGCCGGGGTGGATGCGGGAATTGGAGACCATTGAAACGGTCCAAGCCCATGGACTCGACCCAGACTCTTGCCAATATCGCTCACTCACTGACTCTGCTTGATACGTGTGCTCTCGTTGATGGACTGCCAACCATTGACCATTAACGGGTAACATGTCCAGGATCAGCATCAGCCAGGCGGGTACTGTACCTTAATCAAGTGACAGCGACACAGTGCCGTGCGCTACGGTACGGAGATGTGTGAGCTTGTTTGAAGTTCTCCCGTCTCTCTGTAGTTGCCTGAATGGGAAATATCGCAGGCGACTGGTCGTGCCTTCCAACTCGTTGACTTACACCAACCACCTTCCTCCCCACGAAACATGACACCCCAGGATACTTCCCTACTGTTCCAGGCTTCCTCGTCCCCATCTCACACTCTGCATCTCCGTCTTCTCTAGACCGCACCTACAAGTCCACCGCCTGCCTCACTCTGGACCTCCTTGGCAACAATGCACAATTGCGGGGGAGTTGAGGGACATTGACATGCGAGCTGGCTTCCATGTCCCTGGGGCCCTGGTCGCTTTACCATTTTCCCGCACTTCTTACAGTCCCAGCAGCCAAAGTCCGGGGGAGGACTGTTCGTCCGACAGACGCCATCAAAGCATGGGCTTCTCACTACCTTGCGCCTTGGCTTCGCCTCAAGCTTTCATCGCCCCCGTGTCACCGACAAGGACCTCGCAATCCACGACAGAGAATATGAGGACATGATCAGGAGCATCTGGCCTCGCCTCAGCTGACGTTGCCTCTCGAGGCTGAGGTGTTACTCATACACAGCCGTTGTAAAGCCGACTACGAAAACGATGGCGAAGCGAGCGAGCATGGGATATATACGTCATACTTCAAGGGTCCCAGTCTCGAGTCACAGCACAGACAGAGGTGGAAAACCTGCATTCTCGACGTTGCCACAGCTCGAACCCTGACGATGGAAGTGATCAATGCTTCTTGATACAGGCAGGCTGTCGACTCGTTCTCGAGGCTCGTGAGGCTGCAAGCTATAGCTCGAGCTCCAACTGCGAACCCCAAAAACCCCAACGGGGCAAACAAATGGAAATGCAGGGATTTGCAAGACGCCCGCATAAAGACCCGCTGGTACCGATCCAGGCGATTTTGGCTTCGCACGCGACCTCTCGGCATTCGTGGAGCCGCGGTCGTGTCCTTGGTTGGTGCTGGTCACATCCACTCCGTGTGCAACTCTGGCCGCCCGAGCCACAACTGCACGAAATCAGGGTCTCTCTGTCTGGGACAGCTCGAGACTGGGACTTCCTGAAAGCGTTCAGGGTGTCAGTCATCGGCAGAATCGATACAGGCTTCTTGACAAAAGCAAGCCTCACCGGAGCCGGAAGTAAGACCAGGGCTTAGGGCCGATGAGCGAGGTCAAAAGCTGGTTGCAAACTGGCACGGTCGTCGTCTCGTTGACTTGCTCCACCTCAGGACCACCTGCAAGGGCTCCAGTTTAGTTTCCTGGTGCCCACTTGTTTGATTCGCCTTTTCTCCCCAGCTCACGAACTTGGTTGCCGCGGCTGGCCGTGCCCTGTTCTTGTGGTACTGGGAGCTCAAGTGGACAGTGCATCGCATCGCTCCAGTCGAATGCCCAGGAAGTCCAGGCCCGGCCCTGTCACTCGTCGGACATTACTTCCCCCAAGGCAGAGGCACTAGACGCACCAGGCTAGAGGACCCCCAGGCGCGGTTTTTTTTTCTGTTGTTATTTTCTTTACGTGGCTCTTGGACTTTGATGACAACCCACCCGCTATCACTTGTCAATGTCAATCGGGGCTGATGTTGGCTCTGTTAGCCCAGTCCTGCCGCATCCCATCTCTGCAGGCGGCAAATGAGGCTCTCTCCCCCATCCGAGATGCTATCTATCCGTGCCGTCATTCCCGAAACACACATGGTTGAATCAATCGCGAATCTGCAAGCCCACCGGGCGTCGCAGTATGATGTCAATGGATGCCAGGCGGGCGGAATCCTCGCCTGGAGCGCTGGAAATTGGATAAGAGATAATTTTGCTCTGTACCTGATACGAAGCACTAACAGGAGAGGCTACGGTGACGTCGGCATGTTGCGTTGGTCCTGAAACAGGTCCGTCGGATATTCAGCAACGGGGCGCCCGCCTTGACCCAATTGGCTTTGGCGGCAGCAGGACTGGATGGTCTTGCCTCTCTGTGTGTCTGCCTCGTCTGTCGTCTCTGCCGAAGACGGGCGGCGCATCTCCTTCCCAAGCTAGCAAGTGAAAAAAGTGAGAGGTTTTTCTTTTACGTTTTGCATGACAACGGTGCGGAGAAGACATCGGGGCGCCAGAGGCTCTGTCCTGACTCGAGTGGTTGCGCGCCACGTCCCGGGCACTTAGAGACGGCGCCGGGACGTACCTGGGACTTGGGATGCACTGTACGAGGTGCGTACTGTACCAGGCAGGCCAGGCGTGATCGACGAGGGACCGGCACTTTGGCGGTCAGCTCTCATTGGCACCTGTCCGCAGCTCGCAATCGAGCAAGAGGCTCCATCCATGGCAAGGCTTCCAAACGCTGGATGGAGACTGTGATGGAGGCGGACCCCGGCCGGCTTGGCTTGGCTTGGCTTGTCTGGTCGAGAGTGGAAAACCGGGGCGTTGCAAGCCAACCATGGATGGCTGGATCCGAGGCTGTCAGAGGACCCTGCATGCTATCTCGACAACTAATTCACTCATACAATTTGGAGCTGTTGATATGGGAGAATTGATATGGCGCAAGTCTCGCCGCTAACACAGGCCTGGTCGCCGAGTGCCGTACAACACAGGATCATGCAGCCCGGCTGGCAGAGGCTCACCAGCCAGCTACTGCTACTGTGGCGGTCAAAATGAGCAGCACTAATAATATGAATCAAAGCAAATCAAATCAACAAATCACTCAGCCGGCTATCTCGGGCTAGCACATCGGGAATGATTTGACGCGGCGGGCTAGCTGAAAGGATGCTGGTTCCTGAGCGGTCAGACAAGACATGGCATGGCATGGCATCGGGAACTGGTCCCTTGAACTGGGGCGAACGAAGACTTAAGCGCGGGTTGCGACTTGCAGATGAAGACACGGAGCTGAAGACGGGACACTACATCAAAGATGTTGGTGATGCTCCTTTGATACGCACGACCTGCCTGTTGCTTTGCTTACACGGCTGACGCCTTGTCGTACCCCAGGTCTTGGCCCGCAGAGGCCAGGCCGATACTGTGGGATACCAAGAGATACCCAAGACACATGCTCGCCGTGCTAGTCCTGCGCCTGGCCGCCACGCTGAGATTTCGATGGACAATTGGCGACTTGGCGGCCGAGTAACAGACAATGTGGTGAATGGCGGGCGATGGATTGGACGGCCGCGGCGGTGCTTCCCGTGTGTCATGAGCCAATCTCGACCTCCATCGCTCCGGACACGCCAAGAGCTGTGAAGCGAGGAACGACCGGTTGATGAAACATCTTTGCCTCGGTCGTTGTACAAACAGGCAGAGTTTCTGGCTGACAAGAGGCGTTTCCAGGCCGCACTCACGGTCACACATGGAGGCAGATAGGCAGAGACAGAGGCACACTTACATGGGCTCTCGCATACACAGGCGCATAGCGGCGGGCCACGCCACGAGGGTGGCCAGTCTCGTTCGTCCCCGACATCCCCCCTCGCTCTATCTAGGTCTTCCCCAGGAAAGGTTGCTTGCATCGCGCAGGCTGCCGGTCGACCGGCGGGCCGTGGTGCACCGTTCTGTGGGGTTTGCCGCGCTGGATATGGCTATCGAGGCGGGAGACAGCAGTCGAGGAGGACGAGGAGGCTGGGGAAACCTCGTCGTCGGGGAGAACAAGACGGTAGGTTTGTTGGCGGGATACAATACTCCGTACATGGCATGGCGGCATGGCATAGAGGATGCAGGTGAGATGTTTATTCTCTGCTGCTGTCCTCGGACGATGGGTGCACTCTACTTGATCCTTGTGTGATATCCGGGGTGCGGTGAATGTCTTTTGTCTGGGGTTGCTTGTTTTTGCCTCGCGTGGTTACTTTCCTATTCTCCTTGTATGCCTCGCATCTATGGAGTAGGCAGGTCACATCTAACTGGGGCAGGGCATGTTTGTGTGTTGCGTTCTACCATGACTGGACCAACGGCGTCATGAGTTGATCTATATTTACACATCAGTCTGATACCGGACGACGCGGCGCATTACTCGTTTGGGGAGGCTTGGTTGAGAAAAGCCTCAGCAGTTGACGACTACTATTCGTCATGCTAGTTTCAAGATTTACGCGTTCGTTCCATCCGAGCCTGTTGCAGCACGTCCCGACTAGATTGTCCCGTCTTGGCTCAGCTGTACATAGTGTACGAGTTGATGAGGCAGAAAGAAGGTTCGTCCAGCAAGACTGAGCGAGGTTGATGTTTGCAGCCCTGTCCAACTCTGGGCCATCTTGGCAGCGCGGGATTGGCAAACTCCCAAGACGGATTCAACCGATGCCAATGTTTGGGCACGTTGCAGAAGGACTCTTGGCTTTGACTCTTGGCTTTCTGCTCGGTTGTTGGTTGGCACAGAAAGGGCGTGAGGTGTTTTTTCTCGGCTTGCCGCCTTGGCTTGCTTCTGGCCACCCATGCCATGCCATGCACCATCTCACTGTTTCTCTTGGTGGCGGCGCATCGTGTGCGCCGTGCCCGATGCCAAGTTGAGAGCTCTAGACGGCGATGGAGCATGGACGTGATGGTGTTGTGGTTTGATATGCGGGAAAGACTACACTGCACTACCTGTAGGCACACTACTTACTCTCTTACACAGCTGCACGACTCACGCAGACGTGCAACCATACGCGCGGATATTCGTCTAGACTCTTGCAGCAGCAGCAGCAGCAGATGCACGTCAGGTCTCGAGCTGTGCATTCCTCATCGTCCAGACCGTTATGACCCGGCCGAGTTGGAGGTAGGATTCCAGACCCCATCTCCATCAGCCCACTTTTTTTCTTTTTTTTTTTTTCGTCGCCGTCTTCACAAGTCAACACCTCTCTCCCTTCGATGCCCTCGATGAGAGCGTGTCCCAATTGTTTATTTGTTTGTTTTGTATGAGAGGGTCTGGTCTGGTCTGGCATTTGATCGTGGTGCGAGGCGACGGGCACTTCCGCTGCGCGTGATTGAAGATTGCTTGCTTGCTTGTTTCTTTTGATTGAGCGTGCTTTTGTTGCTCTTACGTACCCATCCATCTGTTACAGCAATTGGAACCGCCTTTGTTACTTTCTTTTTACAGCTCATGCGAGTGCTTGATGAATATTTCCCACTCTCGATCCTCTTTTTTTTTTTCCTTCTTCTTCCTCGTGTCATCGGACATGACTTACATAACTGACATGCACGACCAAGGGGGGTGGTTCCTTTGGTTCGTGAATGGTTTGTGTGTTTGATGTCATGACCTTTGATAACGAGGGTGGGTATGCTAGTAAGATTGCTGCATGCTTTGGGCGTGGGACAACTGGAGCTTTGATTGGCATGCATTGGGATATTGCTCTGGATCCCCAAGTGGGAAAAGGAGGGATCCGCAAGTTGGTTCTCAGCTGGGGGGTCTTGTCTTTCAGGGGGTGTCATGTGTGGGCTTTTTCGTGAATAGTTGCATTCTCGACGTGTCCTCTAGTCTTACTCTGTAGAACTCGGCGTCTTGGCATCTCGTTTGCAATGCCTGAATGCTTATTTTCTTTCTTTGGCGTCGTGTAATTATAGTCAAGCTTCGATAGCGTAGCTCCGGCCAGTAGCGTGTTTCTCCTGGCCGTATGCATGTCTGTAATGCTCGGATTAAATACAGGGGGCCTGTTCCGGCATCAATCCTCCATGGATCATGGATACTTGATCGTCGTGTAGGTAATAGTAATGACAACCACCGATAAGGTAACAGTCTGTCGCCCGACTATTGCACACCGCGTCTTCTAGCAAAGTGTTGATCGACAAAGACTCCTGAGATACGGCCGAGATGGCTCCCGGCAAGTTCACGACGGCACAGTCACGATTGACTCTTCCCCGCCAGTTCTAACGAGACTGTCAAGTCTATAGCATGACTCTTAGTTTTTTAGAGTTAAATTGCATTGTGTTGATCGAAATGGTTATTGTGACGAGGTGTCTGTCGTGATGATCGCTACCCTACACCTTGACATGGAATCTGACTCGAAAGCTGTCATGACTGTATATCCCCCTTGCAATCCTCGCTGTATCTGTTGACTAGTATTCTGGTCGACGGCGTGGCTGTTCTAGGTGTTGTATTCTCACCGAGATGGCACAGAGCCTGTTGGCTTGGCGGTAGATCACAATGGTGATTGAAACAAGCGCAAGACTCACCAAGACATTGATAGTAAGGTGATAGGGGTTCAACAGTTTCGACAATCAAGACATAGACTATCGATGCCAAGAGAAGGATCAATATCACACACGTGGAATTATAGTGGTTCGGGCTGACGATCTGTCATTATCGATGAGTGTCGGGTTGTTGATTGTTGATCTCAATCACGTCTCCAGAAGAAGGCATCAGGCACAATGACAAGAACCCAGTAATCACTGCGCCATAGCACCGAATCCAAATCGAGAAACACAGAAATCTAGATATGGTTAACCTTCCATGGCGGCAGTTGTGGGAGATGAGTGTTGAGTGTACCTGCTAGGAGCGACAACACCATGCTCTGATGATATAGGGTAAGTGATCGGAGACGAAGAGGCTTTGCAATGAAGACACAGACAGTCAACTGTGAATGAGATACTTCTATGATTCGCGAGATACCTGACAGTGGCGGTGATGCCAACACTTGATACACAGGATGCTTCTAGGATGACAGCACACCGAGGCTCAATCACCATATCTACGGCCACAGGTAGACCATTTATCCCTCTCTCTTTCCCCCCCTCGCTCTCTCTCACTCTCTCTCTCTCACACACACATGTATATACATATATAGAATTATAAAGCAAGAGATCACATGGAATCAATTTACGAGGCTGATGGTACATCGCTGTCGATATATGTTGAATATGTTTTGCAAAGTGACAGCACCACCAAGCCCACAGCGACAGATATCCATGATGAACAATAGATAAAATGTCAAGTTAAAAGGCCTAGGAAGCCTGCAGGAAATGAGGTCGTACACGTATAATTCGTCAATCGGTTATTAATGGGCAACAGTTGATGAGTGTCAAGTATGCTGGTTCACTGCTATGGTACCACGAAAACATCACGATATGCATCTACGGCCAATAAGAGAGACAAAACCAAAGAAATAGGACCAAAAGATCAGCCAAAATCCACTTATATAGGTATAATCCATATATAGGCTGGTAATACATAGCTATCGGTGAGTGTCAAGTATGCTCACGAGGATGACAGCACCACCAAACTTAGCCACCACATGCGTTTACATGACAAACAAGAGACAGAACGCCAATGATAAGATTCAAGAATTCAATAAAAACGAGCTCATTCACGTGCGGTTTGTCGATCGGTTGGAAATGCACAACTGCCGACAAGTGTCAAGTGTGTTCACAACAACACCACCAAACCCCATCACCTCTATCTGCATACGCAACCAATAAGAGATAGTATAGCTCAACGACACAGGCATAATAACCCAGCCAAAAAAGCTCTTTTTGTGTATAATTCATTAACTGGTTGACGGGCATACAACGGCCAATGAGCATCTGCTATTCACACTCGGGTGATAACATCAACAACCCCCATCACCATGTCTACAACTACAACTACCAGAAGACCACACATTGAATGCGTAGGTTTAGAGCATCAATAAGAGAATGATTCAATTCATGCATAGACTCCCAGAAAGGTCAATGCTACATCACCATCGACGAGTGTGAAGTGGGCTCATCAGAGAAACAACATGAGAAACATCACATATCTACGACTGCCAATGGAACACACACAGAGAGCTAGATGATCGTATCTAACGAGCACGAACGAACGAGGCATGGGATTATCACTGGATATATACTGAGCTACAAATGACTATTTTGCTAGGCATCTCACTTAAAAGACATCACATACTGAAGCGCCATATGCAACCATTGAAATACCAAAATACTTTTTTATGCTGTAGCTTTCGCTGCTACTAATTCTACCGCGAGTTTCATCTCATCTCATCTCATGAAGCCTAGATGGCTCCCTCTGTACCAATGGGCAAACTGCCGACTCGCCATCGATTGCTTGCTTGCTTGCTCAATGCAACAAGATGCCAGCCACGCCACCAACGCCAATCATCATCGTCTCCCTCCTTCAAGGATCAGGATAGACCAGAGAAACCAAGCCAAAAAAACACAAATGTCCTCCCGTTTTCCTTTTTTTGCCCTTGGGGTATCACATAGGTAGGTAATTGCGCGCAACTCTCAAAACTCCCCTTCTCCGCTTACTTGCCGGAGTTGGGATCGGGGAATGCAAAGCCCGCCGGGAAGTTGGGCATGCCGTTGGGCAGGGTGCCGATGCCGAATGGGAATCCCGCCGACATGCCCTGGTGGTTGTCCCTAGGGCCGTCTCGGCGATCGTCCCGTCGATGGTGGGCCCCATTCTGGTTGCCGCCGTTCTCTCGGCTCCGGCGCCATCGGGTGAGGTCATCATCCCGGTTGCGGGTCGACTTGGGTCCGTTGCTACCGCCCTTGTCGGTCTGCATGCGTCGGCTGATGGCCTTGGACGAAACACCCGCTCCTATCTCAATATCGGGCTCCTCCACGCACAGGCCTGTCTCGATGGGACGTCCACCGCTGCCGCCGAAGGGGGCCGTCAGCATCCACTTGCGGTCGGCCTCGGTCAGCTTGTGGATGGGGATAATGCTAATACCCGTCGAGTAGTCGCTGCAGTCTCGGGGACCAAAACCAACACCCCAGCGAGTCTCGGGAACTGTCAGCTCGAGTCATAGCGCCGGGAACGGGTATATACTTACACGAAGAAGTAGGGTCTGGTTTCTTGACTCCTCAGTGCCCTCCTTGGCACTCTCGGCATCACGCCGTGTGAGCATCTTGACGAAGGCATGTCGCTTCTCCTTGTTGACGATGCAGGTTTGCACGGTGCCATAGCGGCTAAAGATGCTGCGCAATTCGCTCTCGGGGCAACTGATACATGGTTAGCAAACATAGTGTCCGACGCATCCAAGACTGGCACTGTACTCACTTTACTCCACCCACGAACAGGGTTCGACTGTACACCTTGATGTGTCCAGATGGAAGAGTCGGATCGTACTCAATCCACTTCTCGCCCTGGCTATGGTCGTGAGGCGGGCTTGGGCTTCGGCCACGGCGTCCGTGTGGGCTTCGCTGGCGGTAGTCGCCTCCGCGTCGGTCATCGTGACGGCCACGGTTGGGCGACTCATGTCCGTACTCCATCCGGTCACGTCCATTGCGAGGCGAGCCTCGGGCACCCCAGCCACGGTCCGGAGATCTTGATCGAGATCGTCCATGATATCTGGGAGGAGATCTTACATGGGCATAGTCTCGGTCACGTGATTCATCTGGCTTCCCCGATGGGCCACCCCATGCAGGTTGACCGGGAACATGAGAGTTCGGGGGCAGAGGGAGATGCTGCTGGCCCGGAGAGGCCGCTCCTGGTGCCGCTCCCGGGCCCGAGGTCATGCTCTGGATCAGGGCGGGAATCTTATCAAACGGAACGCCTTGATCAGCCAGCGCCTTGATCAAGAGAATCTGCTGCTGGGTGTTGGGATCAAGGCCTAGGCCAGGGGCCGAAGCACCGGGAATGGGCGCCCCGGGCACGGCCCCGCCAACTGGGTTGGGCGGATTACTCGCATTGTTGGGTAGAGCACCTGGAAGGGCACTGTGGCCCGGCATCTGCGGGAGGCCGAAAGGAAGAGACGGCACATTCACAGGCTGCGAGGTCGGGGGATACGACACGGGCGGCAGAGCCGATGATACTGGCTGCAGCGGCCCAGAAGCCGGCAGACTATACGATGCCGTAGGGGCGGGAAGGGGAGCGCTGGCTGGGGGAGCACTGGTGTTTTGTCGTGCAATATTGGCCAGAGCCTCCAGGATGGAAGAACCATTGGGGGCCGGGGGAGCTGGAGCGGCTGGAGGAGCAGTCGAGTGGCCCTGGAATGAGGCCAGCACACTTGGAGGTGGGCTACCGGGGGGAGTTGTCGATTCGTCTGCAGCGTCACAATGGTTAGATGGGATATCCTCTCCTCAAGCAGCACAGCAGCAGCGTCAAGGTGCAGACCCTGACGTGATGCCGTCCGAGGGACAACGTACTCTGTGGTGGTGCATTGAGCTTTTCCTTGAAAGACTCAATCATTGGCATGGGGAACGTCTGTCCCTTCTCCCAGATATCAAGAAGCTTCTTAATCTTTTCCTGCACGCCGCGCGATATGTGAGTTACGATCCAAACAAGACGAGACGATACGGGACCGAGTAGGTCATGAAACGAGACGGGCTCGTAGCAGCGCCTTTGAGGGCGCTCCACGGATTGCGGCACATGGTACTCGATGCCAGCTACAGAAGGGTAATGTTGCAATGCAAGTTTCAAAGATGCGTACCTTTTGTTCCTCCGGGGCGGTTTGCAGGATGTCATTCATCAAAACGGGCATGAGTTCCGTCACTCGATGGACGCCAGCGGCATAGGTTCCATCCTGGGCAGAGCTGTTTATTGCCTGTGCCTGAGCCTTGGCCTGTTCGAGCCATTTCCGGGTTACAGAGTCTACGACGTAGAGTACCCCCAACTTGTGTGTTCCTGGAGCCTTCTTGAAGTGTGTGTAGATCTTTTGGATGAGAACCGATTCGGACTGTGCAAGCAAGACGAGTCAGAGGCTGCGGAGCAAACACGAGAAGCAGCTTGGTGGAGAATCTTACCTGGATGTTGGACACGCAGAGCGATGTCAGGCTGGTGATGCGAGATCCGGAAACGCCTGGCGGCTTTAGGTTGAGCATTGCCTGGAGGCCGACCTCCAGATCCGCGACTGCGGACGCCATGTTGTCAGGAACTGTAGTCGCCGACGAGCTACGCGCGATGCCTCAATATGCACTCCAGGGAAGACGAGATCCGGAGCGGAGATGTCCAGATATGGGCGAAACCACGCCTTGGCGGAAGCCTGTAGCACGGGAGAGCAGAGACGAGAAGAGATTTCCCCAGTGCGGTGTTTCTTTTTTGGCCGCGTTGTTTGGTACGAAAGTTCAGAACCCTTTTACGCGATCGCGACTGGTGAAGTGTACGAGAGCAAAAAGTCTGCGTTGCAGATACGAAGAAGGCAGACCTCAGGAGTACGGTACGGTACGACTTGCGCGAGAGAAAAGCTCTTCTACTGTTGCGTCAGGAGCGCGACGAGGTCACAAGATGCTGAGTGATCTGCAGCGGCGAAAGCCAACCAGACCGTCTAACAGATGGCCGTCAGTACTAGACAATGTCGAGAAAAGTGCACAAGAATAGAGCGCCGATGCTGGCTGCTGTTGCCTTGATGGGCGTCGTCGTCGTTGATGCTGTGTCTGATGGTCGTCGTGAGGTGACGATGATGGAGTGATGAAGAGGGAGGAAGAAAAGGTGATGCGAGGAGTATGACAGGTGGAGCACGTGTTGAGAGCCGCGGTTGGTCAGAGGCAGCCTTCGTTCTCCCACTTGCCGCGGTTTCTCCGAAACGGCACCTGAGGCAGCTCAGGTGTGAAAATCTTGCAGCTTGTTTGAGGTGGGGGGGAGTGGTCACGTGAATTATAGACGGGCTGTTACTCAAAGGGTAGTTGCGCCGTATATCCGCGTTGATGCCGAGAGACGCCTCTTTTGGCGATCGATCCAGCACTGACTAACAGATTAACAACAACGACAAACTACGGCCCTGCAAAGGGGAAGGCAATCCCGTCAAAGCGCGAATTTCGGCCGAGCCTGCCTACGAGGTAAAGACAAGAGAGAAGTGCGTTGTTTTAATAGCGCTCGGTCATCGGTCACCGAAGAGAAAAGAGCCAAGGATGTCCTGGACAGCCTGGACGGCCTGGGCCACAAGGCGCCCCGTGAGACGCATGGCTGATAATTAATAATGGAATCGCACAGGACAGGGCCCACGATACACGACGAGCGTCTCTGTTGGAGACAGGCAAGCGCGGAGGCAACAAGTAAAAGCCAATTGATTACCGAGTTCAGGGAGGTTGGAGGAATAGCCGATAATGACGACTTATCTGCGACTGCGAGACTGCCGAGCTGACCGGGTGATCGGAGACCCTGTCCTGGAACCAGTGCCTGCCGACAATCAGGGCACGACATTTTCAGATCGGATTGGGGGAACGTCTGTCTCTTTTAGACTACGGCAGCTAGGACAATCGGAGAACGTGAGGGGCAATCGAGAGCTCGCTTCTCCTCACGGTCAGCCAGCTACGCTGGATGGGATAGCTGTCCGGATGGAGGGGACTTCGGCACTCCGAGCCAGCGCCGCAGGGCCCTTCGGAGGCCCGGCGGCGGCAATGGGGTACGGGAGATCCGGACGCCCTCCACTCCAAGATTGTCCACACAACGTGCTTGGCTGCTTGCTCTGGGCCCGCCGCTGGGGGCCATGGAGGGCGGGATTGGCCAGCCATTCGACGAGCTCCGTCACGTCCACGCTGCTTCCCTGCGACGTTAGCAGGAACCCATCTGACGTCAAAGCCAAACCGCGACGCTACGTCGCAGCAGGACGACATATGGCCGAGGTCCCCCGAAGCATGAACGAAGGAGAACATCTCCACTTCTTCGTTCGAAAGGGGCGGGCAGTGCTCTTATCAATTCTCGGTCTGCCAATGGAGCCCAGAGGCATAACCGAAAAATGATGGAGCAGGACGGGATGCCCTCCAGTGGTTGCTGCACCCCGGGCGCAAACAGGATGTACCGGTACGGCGCAGTTGAGTACTGTAGGTTGTCATGATGGAGTCGCGAGGGCAACGCAACGGGGGGACCTGGTTAGCAAGATCTTGAATGCACCGTCACGTTTCTTCTTCTGCCCCGGCGAGTCTCGCTACGGCAAGCTCCTGAGCTGCGCTGCACTGCGTAGGATTACGTAGGATGGAATGCTCACATTTTTTTTCTGGGAGAGTACACGAACACCCTCCTGTTCCTCAGGGCTGCAGGCGCAAGCCCTCAAGATCCAGCCCTCCTCCCTCTCCCTTTGCCGACAGGCCAACACACACAAACCCCAGACGGGAAACCGCTGGAAAGCTGTTGGGGCCGCGTCTCGGTCACTTGGGGGACGGCGTCGAATTGGAGGAGGCGTCGAGGGGCAGACCAGATGGATTGGACGGAAATTTTGGGGCTTGCAGGTTGGGGGTGGTGCAGCCGCGGCAATAATCCTTGACTGAGGACTGTGCAACCTCACTAAAAAAAAAAAACAGAGACAGCAAGGAGGGCAGGTGGACATGTAGGTCCGGGACAGAGAGGTCAGGAAAAGTCGGTAGCAATTGATGACGGAATGGGGAGCTAGGCACGTCAGAGGAGGGAGGTCTGTATGGCTCGGTAACAGCCTAGCGAGACGAGGGATTGGATGCCATCATGGATCGGATTGGATTGAACTGGGCTGGGCGCAAATTCTCCTACTGTACGTGCAACGAAATGATACAAGATACATTTCCTCATCTGGTACTCTGTCAAGGTGTCCCCGCGAAGGCCAGTTCCGCAACCCATGCCCTGGATGGCCTTGGAGGGCACTCACTGGCTGTCCCCAGAAACCCCCCCTTGCAAATCGGCTGCAGCATGACCAAAGAAAAGAGGCAGCCCTGAGGCCCAGTGACAGAGGGAGGGAAAAAATTGCCTAGACCCCTGTAGCATGCCCGTCCCTGGGAGAAACCTGCAATTCCCGCCCCGCAAGTCCCGTTACCTGGCGCTCCACGCTGCGCTGCTGAGCTCCGCTCTACGGGGCCTTGGCTGTCTCCATGCTTCACGGGCCCCGTCCCCCCGGCCCCCGAGGTAGGTTGAGAGGAGGAGGAGGCGTTGAGAGGGTCACGGGCAGCCAAGTACTGTACGTAGGTGTGCTGTAGGTGTAGGTGTATGGATCAATGGTAATGTCTTCGGCCGGGGCGGGACATGCCTGAACCAAAAAAGCAGGTATTTTTTTTCTCCTCTGGCTCCCGTCCAGGTCGAACCTGCGCCTTTTTATTAACCTCGTCCTCCCCTTAAACCTTTTCTCCCCTCCTCTCATATACCGTCCTCTTCCTCTCCCGGCACCTCCGCCACTTGATCTGTTCCTCTTCTTTGCATCATCACATCCCCTCACAATGGCTTCTGTTACCCGTCTCAGCAACGCTGCCCTGCGGGCTACCCTCCGCTCCTCTCCCGTCAATGGCTCTGCCTTTAACGCTGTGCGATGCTACTCTGCCAAGACCCAGGTAAGCTTGCTGTCCCCGAGCTCAATGGCTCTCTGTATGTGTGCGCGGCAGACGCTGACAGTGATCCCTCATAGACCCTGAAGGAGCGATTCGCCGAGCTGCTGCCCGAGAAGATTGAGCAGGTCAAGGCCCTCCGAAAGTCAGTCGCATTCCCCTCCCTCGGCTTATTGTTGGCCGACGCTCGGCCATGTTCGGAGCTTGAAGCACGGGCATGTGCTTTCAGCGCCGGCATAGCATGTGAGCAGCAAAAATATTGAGCACTCGAGCTGACATGCATGTACAGGGAGCATGGCTCCAAGGTTGTTGACAAGGTCACCCTCGACCAGGTCTACGGTGGTGCCCGTGGCATCAAGGCCCTCGTCTGGGAGGGTTCCGTCCTCGACGCTGAGGAGGGTATCCGATTCCGTGGCAAGACCATCCCCGAGTGCCAGGAGGTTCTCCCCAAGGCTCCCGGTGGCAAGGAGCCTCTTCCTGAGGGTGAGTAGACATGTGTTGTGTATGTGCGCGTCCCATTGTGTGCTGACGTCGAACCCTTCAGGTCTCTTCTGGCTTCTCCTGACCGGCGAGGTCCCCACCGAGCAGCAGGTCCGCGACCTCTCCGCCGAGTGGGCTGCCCGCTCCGACCTCCCCAAGTTCGTCGAGGAGCTCATCGACCACTGCCCGACCGACCTCCACCCCATGGCCCAGTTCTCTCTGGCCGTGACCGCTCTCGAGCACACCTCCAGCTTCGCCAAGGCCTACGCCAAGGGTATCAACAAGAAGGAGTACTGGGGCTACACCTTTGAGGACTCTATGGACCTCATTGCCAAGCTCCCCAACATTGCTTCGCGCATCTACCAGAACGTCTTCAAGGGTGGCAAGGTCGCTCCCATCCAGAAGGACAAGGACTACTCCTTCAACTTTGCTAACCAGCTCGGCTTCGGCGACAACGCTGACTTTGTTGAGCTCATGCGTCTGTACCTGACCATCCACACTGACCACGAGGGTGGCAACGTCTCTGCCCACACCACCCACCTCGTCGGCAGCGCTCTCAGCTCTCCCTTCCTCTCCCTGGCTGCCGGTCTCAACGGTCTTGCCGGTCCCCTGCACGGCCTGGCCAACCAGGAGGTGCTCAACTGGCTTACCGAGATGAAGAAGTCGATTGGCGACGACCTCAGCGACAAGGCCATCACCGATTACCTCTGGTCCACCCTCAACGCCGGCCGTGTCGTTCCCGGCTACGGCCACGCCGTCCTCCGCAAGACTGACCCCCGCTACACCGCTCAGCGCACCTTTGCCCAGCAGAAGATGCCCGACGACCCCATGTTCAAGCTCGTCAGCCAGGTCTACAAGATCGCCCCCAAGGTCCTCACCGAGCACGGCAAGACCAAGAACCCCTACCCCAACGTCGACGCCCACTCTGGTGTCCTCCTCCAGTACTACGGTCTCACCGAGGCCAACTACTACACCGTCCTCTTCGGTGTGTCGCGCGCCATTGGTGTCCTTCCCCAGCTCATCATCGACCGCGCCTTCGGTGCTCCCATTGAGCGACCCAAGTCTTTCTCCACTGAGAAGTGGATCGAGCTCGTCAAGAAGCTGTAAGGGGATAAAAGCAAAAGGGGAAAAGGACGAGGACGGCATGTTGTGGAATACGAGGAGGACAGCCAGGAGATGGGCAGAATGGATTGCCAACTCGGTGGCACTTGTACAATACAACGGGACTGTTTTCGTTTGGTAATGAGAAGTCGTCGCAGGAGCGGCGATTGAAATGAAATGATTTCCAGTTTTACTCTTTGTCTACATTGTCATGACCGTGAAGAATGAATCCATACAAGGCATTGTAAAGTACGAATTACTGAATTCTAATTTACTATATCATGGCCGTTGATGCAAAACGGATTGTGTGTCGATCACTTACCATCCCGCGATGGCGTCCGCCATGTCTTTAAATTTTGACTCGTGCGCAGGCGTTGACCCCAAAGCTTCAATTCAACGGTACCTGAGCCATCGGTACTAGGATCAAGCCAAGTGCAAGTACCGTCCATGAGAGCTCGCGCACAGGCCTTTCTTTGGCCCCAAAAGCTTCCCCTCCAAAAAAGCGAAAAAAGGGCCCTTGTTGTCGCAAACAGAAACAAAAAAAAAAACAACGTGGGCTCGGTGAGAGATTGCACCGATGGAATCCGGGGGTGGTTCAGGGGGGGTTGCTCAACACTCAGCAGTTGGGTACAGAAAGGTGGAGGGGCGTTGAGGGGACGAGGGTCCTAATTCGATGGATGGGCTCAGCTCCTGGCAGGGGGGGGATAGAGAGAAGCTGTTTGTTGTGTTGGATTTCGGAGGCGGTGGCTGAGGTTGATACCTAAAGAGGTAATTGAAGGATGGAAGAGGCTGGCTTCTCCTTTTTTTTGTGTGTGGTTTCGTAATGATTGAAGTGACTGACGTTGGATTGACAGAGGCTGAAGGGTTGTGTGTGTGTCTATTCCTGGCTGAGGTCAGGCTTAGAAGTAACTCGGATCAGCAACTGTCATCAAAGGAACAGACAGTGACAAGTAAAAAGGAATAGCAAGTCTAGAACGGCCGTGAAGCCTCTTGGGAGCTTGAGAGAGCAAGACCTCCGCTGTCACAAGCCATTTTTCGCATCATGTCGGCATCTATCTAATCCCTCCTGTCGGTAACTGATGGATCTTGCCTTGCACCACGCGCACCCACCCCCGGATTTCACATGGGCTGATGATTCGAGATGGATCTTATCTCACCCGAAATCTCGGCTTCCATCCATCTCAACCTACTGTACGCCAAATGTTTACTCAGATAGAGGTCAGCCAGTATTTGCCTCTTTGGGGTATAAGGTTCAACATCCCCTGAGATGGAAATCTACTCCCATTTTTATCCTGTAAACCAATCCATCTCGTGTTGAACAGCACCGACAAGTAAATCGTGCCAAGGTTTCCCCTGTGCAAAAGAACAGAGCAACAACACCAGGAAACAAAAAAAGACACGTGCAAATCCCTTGAATCGTATCCCCCTCCCCCTTCGACCCGGGTTTTCGCGTGCCCTCCAACCTCGGTCTTCCCTCCGCAGTTCTGTCTCTGCGCCCCCCTCCCCCTTCGGATCCTCAACGCCTCCGTACTCGGGCACCCATCCCGATCGCAGTGTTCCCCCAAGCATTATTTTTTTGTACTAGCTAGGTGTGTTGCACAGGTAGCTCATCACTTTTTGCTTCAACTTGCTTCTTTTGCTTGTATTGTCGCTGTCTGACTCAGCACATTTTATCCCTCCCACGGTCACTCACTGGCCATTGGCCTTCCCCCCCACCCTGGCAAGTTTCCACGCACGCCTCTAGCTTCCCACCCTCCGCTTCTCTTTCTCCCTCCTACATACTTTTCCTCCTCCATCTAACACCTTTTTTTGCGAAGAAGCTCCCTTTTCCCTTGGTCAGGGCCCTCATTCTGCGACACATCCCAAAGTCATGGCTGCCATCCGTACCGACCTTCCCGGCCCCATTGGGGACAAGAAGCTGGAGAAGAAGCCCATCAAGTTCTCCAACTTGCTGCTGGGCGCCGGCCTCAACATGTTCGAGGTGACCACCCTGGGTCAGCCTCTCGAGGTCGTCAAGACTACCATGGCTGCCAACCGAGGTGACGGCATGGCCAAGGCTTTGGGACGCGTCTGGTCCCGCGGTGGTCCTCTGGGCTGTAAGTCGATCATCTCCTTTCTCCTGGCTGCTTGTTCGCTAACCCCCCTCGAGTCTACCAAGGTCTCATCCCCTGGGCCTGGATCGAAGCTTCCACCAAGGGCGCCGTCCTTCTCTTCGTTGCCTCCGAGGCCGAGTACTACGCCCGCGTCGCTGGCGCCTCCGAGTTTGGCGGTGGCATCATCGGTGGCATCACCGGTGGTGTCGCTCAGGCCTATGCCACCATGGGCTTCTGCACCTGCATGAAGACGGTCGAGATCACCAAGCACAAGATCGCCGCCACCGGTGTCAAGCCCCCCTCTACCTTCCAGACCTTTGGCGACATCTACCGCAAGGAGGGTATTCGTGGCATCAACAAGGGTGTCAACGCCGTCGCTATCCGCCAGATGACCAACTGGGGTAGCCGCTTCGGTCTGAGCCGTCTCGCCGAGGGCTGGATCCGCTCCGCCACTGGCAAGAAGGAGGGTGAGAAGCTCTCTGCTGGCGAAAAGGTCATTGCCAGCGCCGTCGGTGGTGGTCTCAGCGCCTGGAACCAGCCCATCGAGGTCATCCGCGTTGAGATGCAGAGCAAGAAGGAGGACCCCAACCGTCCCAAGAAGATGACGGTTGGCAACACTTTCAAGTACATCTACGAGACCAACGGTGTCCGCGGTCTCTACCGTGGCATCACCCCCCGTATCTCTCTGGGTATCTGGCAGACGGTCTGCATGGTTGCGTTTGGTGACATGTGAGTTTCCCCGCAGCCAATCAAGTCGGCTATATACTAATCCAACTCAACCACAGGGCCAAGGCTTACGTCGAGAAGCTGACCGGCGATGCGGTTACTGCTAAGCATTAGAAGGCGTTAGGGGAGCGTTATAACATGGCTCAAAGGGGGTTTATATATGGGTCGTCAGTTCTATATGGTTTTGGATTTGGGTTCATGTAACGAGTGATGCAGGTCGGTCATGTCCTGTATCAGGGAGACGCGCGTATGCTGTGTGCTTTTACTGTGTGATCTCTAGCTGTAGACGAGCTCTCAGCCCTGTGGGTTGGTCAAAATAGACGGAAAACTTGTGCGCCTCTTGTCAATGGCGTTTCACTCGCAGTCAAATTGGGGTAGCTTCGGTAGCTCCCGACGTATGCAGGAGCTGTAATGGTAGCATAACTATTCGCGACCTGCATCCTCATGGCTGTTTCAGCCATACTGTTGTCATTGCTTTCATCCTCTCTCATTGAATGCATCGACCAGAACCTAGGAGTCACCTTGAGTTCATTAAACGCTGACCTGACAAACGGAGGCTATTCTGGCCTCCGGAGCGAGGTCGGAAGCTCAGCCGCGGCTGTCGGGCCGTCCCGGGATGATCAAGGGCGAGGTCGGAGATCTATTGACGCAGGTTACCCGGTAGGCAGAGCTGATGGATCCAAATTCCAAACATTCGTGGAAAAGGCCTATGTGTGGGTTTCGTTTCTCCATCCGGGGTGGGGGTCATCTATATCTCGCTAGACTGTTGGCTAGCAATTCAGTTACGAACAGATCAACTAAATCTTATAGCAATGTGTGTTTGTTAGCAAGAGATAGTCATCACTACAAGCGTTAACCGGCCACATTTGTGCCGTGATATGGAATCTTAACATGAGGTGTCCTAAACACCAAGTGGCCCATCAGGCATCTCCTCATATCTAAACCCCCAATCCTCCTCGACGGTAAGCAATGCACCAGCCTTGATAAGCTCATCCATCTCCTCGTTGGGCAGCTGGCCTATATCCAAATCTCGGCTTTGGTTCTTGGTGTGGGCGGTTTCAATTCGCTCGTCCGGAGGCCCCGGCTGTTTGACCCGGCGCACGGAGCGGCGCCGACCGCCGAGGCTAGCGGCTTCGCTGTCTTGCTGCTGGCGCTCAAAGTCGGCGAGGAGAGGTAGTGACGGGTCGCCGTCAAGGTGCGCATCGCGGCGAAAGAAGCCCGTCGAGGCATAATCAGGTCCCTGGACGGCGCCGATGACAGGGTTATTTGTGAGAGAAAGCTGTTTGGTGTCGAGGTATGTGCGGCGGGTGTAGGTGCCGATGTCGCAGTCGGAGAGGTCGGAGTCAGACACGGCGTCGTCGTCCGAGTCGGCGCCGGGTGGGTCCGGCTCGGGGTGCGGGATGAGGGGTTTCGGTCGGCGGATTCGCCGATCGGTCCCGGGGAGGGTCATGAAGTGCGACTCTGGCGTGTCGCGCTCGTCCACCGAGAGGACAAAGACGCGGCCCGTCGCGTCTCCGATGGCGAGCTTGGAGTTATCCGGGGAGAATCCGCCATAGGCGATCGGTCCGGGAGCCGTGAGGATGTCTCGCACAAAGGGCTTTTTCCCCTTGCGCACGTTCCAGACCTTGATGACGCCGTCGCTGGATCCAGTGTAGAACCGATCCGGCGAGGAACCCCATGCTGTGAACTTGACGCCGGTGTCCTCCTTTTCTCGGTCGCCGTAGTATTCTTCTATCGGCTTCCCATGCCGGAGGGTATGAATCGGCTTGTCGCCTTGTGCCGTGTCCCATACATATACCTTGCCGTCGGTGCACGCAGCGGTGACGTAGGCGTGTGCGACCGAATTTGGCATGATGGTAAGCTCATTAATATCTGAGGCATAGCAGTCTAGTGCCTGGAACTGGCCATACCCTCCATCCGCGCGCTCCCTATCACGCTGGAAGACATGCACCTGCGTCCGGATCTTGTGGCCTACCACATTCAGGCCCGTGGGCGTGGTGGCGATGATGAAGCGTTGCAGGTTCGGGTGCCATGCGACTTCAAAGACGTTTGCCGTCGAGGCTGTCATGACAGGGATCCGGCGACCTTCCTCGGCATTCCATAGTGTAATCTCTCCAGAGTTTCTCTTCTCTTCGGGAATGTCATGATCGTCGCCACTGCGGCTACGAGGGGAATATCCAACTAGAAGCAAATGCTGTGTCCCTGGTGCTCGTCCCCATTGCATGGTCGCTGGAAAGTAAGCCCACTTATCGGAGCCATCAGCGTCAGTTCGTGAGCAAGAAAAGGTCTGGTAAGGGCTGTCGGCAATGTTGTTCTTGTTGACGGTGTAAACTCGCACAGCATCCGTGGGCGAGTCTGCGGCTGTGGCTACGCGGCCGGATCCATCTTTTGCGGCAGCTACAAAGTTGACGTTACCAGTGTGCTGCCACGTTGCGATGGCCTCCATATCCTCGCCATTCGGGTCAACTTTCCACACCTTGACCGTCTTGTCAAAGCTCGAAGTGTATGCCAGGTCATTAAGCTGGTCATAATCCGACGACACGACCGACGAGTATAGCCATGGGTCCTGACTTCGGCGCATTGCCTCTGTCGAGTTCTCTCCCTTTTCCACATGTGGCCGCGGTATTCGGTGGTCGGGAAAGGCGCGCAATGTGCCCTTGCTCGTAGAACAGAGGAGCAGGTTGCCTGGCTTGTTGTATTGCTGGTTGTGTGTATCGGAATGCGCCGTGGTTCCGCAGAGGAAGCTGTTGTTGGAAACCCATGCGCCAGTTGTGATATCGCCCGCACAGTTGGTAAACTCAGCCACCACCTCGAATTCGTCCTCGCGTAATGTCTTGAACTCGTTCTGAAAGTTGACGTATCTTCTCGTTCGGTGAAAGCCTTTGTTTCCGTGCAACTCGCGCGCTAGGAGCAGTGAAGAAACCTGGCCGGTCCGCTTTGTTTGTGCCTGTTGTTTGCTGGGTCCTTCACTTAATGATAACACTCGGAGGTCGTTAGGGGATGTTGCCTGTCCCGCCAGCAAGTCCGAGCAGAAGTTGCGAATGTCCTCGATAGATCTCCCCTCGATGCTGTTTCCGACCAATGTTGGGATGTTATATTTCATACATCGTTGCGCGAGCGCTTTGTATGTCGCCGGGACGGGTATTGTTTCGTACGCTGAAAGACATTTGGCGATTTCGGTAACCTCTTTGGCGGTGAAGTCGACATGGTAGGCGGTGGGTTGTGAGACGACAGTTCTGTTGAGCTTCACCGGTTTCTTTGCCCCCTCCTCGATGGCCTTGCGATCTGATGCTGTTCGATATGGGCGTGCGTCCAGTTGGTAGAATCGGTTCTTGGGTTTTGGTTCGCGCCGCTCTCGGGGCTTGTAGGGTGGCGGTTTGAGGTTCTCAAATGGTGTTGAGGGTTTCGTAGGGGGTGTAGGCACAGCAAGAGGCTTCGGTATTGCGGTGATTATTGTTGCTGGTTTTGTATTCGAAAGTGTAGGTTGATGGTGGTATTCCTTCAGCTTGTTAGCCACCCTCTCTGTAGGCTCATCCTTTGTCACGCCTACCCCCGTTGCCGCGAGCCTCTTGACGCACTCGCGCGCCTGCGCCCCCAGCCATGCCTCATCCTGCGGAAGAAGATAACCGCCCGTCTCGTCCCATCGCGTGCGAAAGAAGTTGCTCCCGGTGAGTTCGGTGAGCGTCTAGGTAGACCCTTTGTTAGCAAACTCTAACCCACATGCCTTGACCGCGGCCTCTCCGTACCCCTATGGCAATGTCATTGACGCGGTAAACACTCGCTGACAGTGTCCCGATGGCTCTGCTGACGTGCGGTACGACTTGTTGGTTTAGACAGTCCTTGACGGGTCTCCAACGCGTCTCGCTGTGATCGACGCGACGGCGCTTTTGGGGTGGTTCGTCGCGGGGCGGCGGAATAGTGGTTAACAGCGGGAGCGGCACCACAGGCGGACGGCCGCCACCGTCGTTGAATGGCCTGGCAACAGTCGCTGTCAGCCCGAAACTCATTGGGGAAAAAGCCTAACAGCTTGGATATGTAAAGAGGGCCAAGATAGGCCGATTCAACGCGTTCCAAGAGGTAATAGCGGAAGCTGGAAGGGTTCACTTACCACATCGCCCCGTTTAGCGGAGGTTGCGAGGTTACCAGGCAACTAGAGGGCCTAAGCACGGGGACTAGTGGGTATAGAAGGCGGGAAAACCTTAACCCGACTTATTAAAATGCTAATACTTATAAAATTTATCTAATACTAGCTTATAAGGGCTTTTAAAGCTATTAGTAGTATATAACTATATTATAATTAAAAGATGCTATTTAGTAGTTATATAATAAAGCCTGCTTCCTTTAGCTGTATTTGTAACTATTTCTAGGAATAATAGCTTTAGGTTTGAATTGTCTTTTAAATATGAATTAATGAAAGAAACACGGTCTTTAAGTGAATAGTCAAGCAGGCATTCCCCCAGGTGCGAAGCCTGGCATTCACATGCGGATTCGTTGTCAATTGGAATGAGTTTAATATGGTGGTAGTATTTCAGTCATATACAAGGTCAAAGTCGCTAACTACCTCCTAACATACACACTATATCTTCAATGGACCTCTGACGCCAAAATAAAATGTTTAAGCCCTCTACAACTTGCTATCTTACAGTCTGCTCTTGCCAGTAGGTTCCTGGGCGTTGAGCTCCTCGTACAGGCGGTCCAGGTGGTCCCGGAAAGCCTTGGCCGTCTGAGGGCGCTTCAGCTTGAGCCTATTTTTTACTTTGTTAGCCAGCCAGTAAACGTCATTTTTGGGGTAAAAACTTACGTAGGAGTGAACAACCCGTTGTCGATAGTAAAGGGGTCAATCTCGAGGTGGACATTGCGCACTTTCTCAAAGCTATTAAACTTGTGCTTGCGACCAATGTCATCCAGGAGCTTGAGGAACTTGGCCTTCACCTTGGGGTTGTTGGCCGCCTCCCGGAGAGCAGCAACCTCGCTGGGGGCGATAGTCTCCTGCAGGATCTTGCTGGCGAACGGCGCAAAGTTCTCCACGTCGATGCCAAAGATTCCGACCAGCGACGACTGAGTGCCGTCGCCGTGGACGTAGGCCATGGTGATGAGGTTGGTGCTGCCCATGTAGACGTTTTCGATGCGCTCGGGGGAGATGTACTCGCCCTGGGCCAGCTTCAGCACGTTCTTCTTACGGTCGATGATCTTGAAGCGGCCCATCTTGTCGACCTCGGCGATATCACCGCTGTGGAACCATCCGTCGGGATCGAGGGTCTTGGTGGTCTCCTCCTCGTTCTTGTAATACTCGCGGAAGATGACGGGTCCGCGTAGCAGGAGCTCACCGCGAGGGTTGGGCTTGTCATCCACCGTGTAATCAAACTCTGGCACCGACTCGAGGCAAACTTCAACGCAGCACATGGGACCACCAATGTTGCCGAGGGTGAAGTCACCTCGTGCCTGGATGGTTCCGACGGCATACGTTTCCGTCATGCCGAATCCCTGGGCAAAGTGGTTGCCAAAGGCAGCGCGAAGGAACTCCTGAACATCGGGGTCGAGTTGAGCACTGCCGCTGACCATGCTGTGAACCTTTTGGAGGCCAACAGCGGCCTTGACCTTGGGCGTCCAGATTCTATCGTACAGGAAGTGCGAGTTGGAGGCCTTGCCAGGGGCTGCTCGCATGTTGGCCTTCTTGGTGTTGATGACACGCCGAGACAGGGCGCCTCGGACACCGTCCGCTTCAATGGTGGCGGTTCGAATAGCCGAGTTGAAGCGGTTGAAGAGTCGTGGTACAGAAATGAAGCCAGTAGGTTGGAGAATCTTCATATCGTCAACCAGACCGAGGATATCGCCTCGGAAAAAGCCAACAGCTGAGCCTTCAGCAAATGCGATCTGATCGATGAGACGGCCGTAGATATGCGCAAGAGGCAGATACGATATATGAACATCCTTGGGTCCTGGACCAACGTTTCCGTTGGTTCTTCCACCCGCAATAGCAGCCACGGCATTCTTGTGGGTGATCAAAACACCCTTGGGGTTACCAGTGGTGCCAGAGGTATAGTTGATGGTACACACGTCATCGGGGACCGGGCTTCGAGGCGCAAGTCCAGACCTCGCACCAATCTCCTCAACCTGAGCCATGGAGAAGATCTGGATACCATGATGAGAGGCGATTTCGTTGAGAACCGCGGCCTTGGTGTGGGAAGCCAGCTCGCCATGGTCCAGAGGGTCCAGAGACACGATGAGCTTCAGGCCGGGCAGGCGAGGCGACATCTTGAGGAGGACGGGGATATGAGGCAGAGAGCAGACAACACAGGCGACTTCGGCATGGTTGATGATGTACTCGGTTGTGTCGGGGCCGAGTGTCTCATAGAGGGAAACCGAGTAGAGAGACTGAGAAACAAGGCCGAGGTCTACCAAGACATGTCAGACTTCACACTTACACGCGCATGACGGCCCGCGTCGCGGAGCTCGAGGGGGGGAGGTCTTACCAGTTATCTGCCACTCGGCGCGGTTCTGCGACCACAGTGCCACGCCGTACTTGTCGGCCGGGTAGTTGATGGCCTTGTGGATCTCGACAATGCCGGCGCCAAAGTTCTTCCTCCGGGCGTCAACCTGGGCGTAGCTGAGCCAGTCGTACTTGTCCTCCCACTTCTGAGAAGCTGGGTTCCAGTGACGGGTGCCGAGACAGTTGGCATTGGGCCACTTCCGGGCGCTCCTCTCAAAGACGTCGTGTGTCGAGTGCACCTCGGGCTCTAGCGTGGTGACGAGAGGCCCGTCGCGGACGGCCCAGTGCCGGTAGACGGGGGATCGGTTGGGCCGCTCGGAGCCGGGGATCGGAAGTCCGTAGGGGGAGCCCGGGGGCGGAGGAGTCGAGAGCTTCTTGTACAAGGCGGCATAGTCCTTTTCTGTCTGAGGCGCCATGGTCGCGAGGGCGAGTCGTCGACGGGTCGACGCTGGAGAATGGATCGGAGGAAGCGGCCCGGGAAGGCGAGGCGAGACAAGACAAGACACGGAGCCGATGGGAGAGTCTGGGGACGCGGGGAAGGAGCTTGGATCTTGGGTCTTTTTACTTGGAGGAAGCAAAAAGGACAATGGCGATGATGCCTTGGGAGAAGGTTCTACTGTCGTGGACGGCCCAGACAAGCAAAGGAAGGGATGAGAGAGAGGCACGGGGAGAAATAACAAGAGAGAAACAGACGACGGCGACTGGATCGGAGGGGATTGGGTTTTTGAGCAGCTCTACTGTACGGTACTGGTACTAATGGACACCCAAGCCCCCGACGACGCCATCGGCTTCCAAGGTTCCAACGTCAAGCTTGGAGAGGAGGGACCGAGGCGCCGCACCTTTAAACCCCATGTGCCTCGGCAGCCCCAGATTTTTTTCTCCATCCATCTCTCGACTGGGGGACTGGGGCACCGCCGGGCCTCTGCATGTCCCCGAAGCATGGGGAAATTGGCCTCGCTGTGACTGGCTGGTTCGGTCTGGTTTGTCGCGAACAGGACAATAAACCGTCGTCGGCATGGGCGGATGGTGCTGGTCCCGCAGAGAAGGAACTCGGGCATGACCTTATTCAGAGGTTTGAGCCGAGGCCATGACCTGGAGATGGCAAGATGAGCGCCGGACTGAATCGCCCTAGACGACTTGGCGAGGGTCCATGTTATGGAGAGAATGCGGGGGTGGTCGCCATGAGATTGCCATTGCCATGACCATGACCGCAGAGCGCTGTATGTATCCCGTGTCAAGTCTCACTGCAGCCTGCTGTTGAGTCCCTCAACGACATCTGGAGCGCGCAGTATCACCCTTCTTTTTTCAGCTTGTCAGCACTTGCGCACGCTGTGGACGCAGTGGCTTTTGTGCAGAAGAAAAACACAGGCGACTGAGGATGCCCGTCCAGAAACAGAGAGATATTGGTGAATGAATTTCAAGGGGTCGTACAACACATGCTGTGGCACATGCGCACCGTCAGCACTCTGTTGCTCCCCATCCCCCGAGTCGGTCGTAACGGACGCTAGGAAGGCTGCAAGACCAAGAAAGTGGAGTTGATGCCTCCCGTCTTCTGTCCAAACAGAAGATGGTTCTTTGTCTTAAAGAGTCTGGCGTGTCCCCCCCTTCTCTGACCCTTGAGTGAAGGCCAGTCAGTCTTGTCGGGTCTTGTTCGGTTTCATGTGAATTTCTCCCTTTCCCCAAATCTATTCAATGTGGCTGAGCACTTCTTGTCAAGTTCATCTGATGGCTTGGCTTCCTCGTGATCCCATCCATCTCGACAATCTGTCTGGTTTTAACTGGCTGTCGCTACATGCCCTTGTCCATCTCCCCCAGCTTTCACGGCCTCGTCTCCTCTTTTTTCTTTTCTTGTCTGGTTCATGACATGATCCTTCGTCTCCCCAGAATCTTACCACAAGCCAATCGCGTATCCTTCGGCAACGAAATCCATGCCTGCTCTGTCTTGTTCAACATCATGACGGATTATGCGCTCAAGGAGCCAATCTTTCAGGACGACCACGTTGTTGAATCTTGTTGATTAACTCGAGACACGATATCGTTGGCCGACTACGGATATGCGGTTCACAAAGTTTGTGGTTAGCTTGTCACCAGATGAAAGGGCCGTTGCTCATACTCAAGCTTTGGGACTACGACGTCACCTCTTCAACGCAGACGGGAGGCACAGATTCTGACCTGCCAGGCCACGCTTTTCTTTCTTCCCGTCCTGTGTCGAGTCGCGCTCAGGCACGTGAGACGCTGCCTGCACGTGCTGGCATTCCCGGCCCTCTCACGGACACTCACAGCATGCCAAGCGGCTGCTGATGCGGATCATCATCGCAATCTCGCCAGCTATGTATGTCTGTCTTCGAAGAACCAACAGCCGAAGACACGGCTGCCGATGTTGCATCTCAACCTCCAACTCCCGTTCTTCACTCAAGAGGCCTGTAGGCATGTCGCAAACATTATTGGCCGAGTGGCCCGTCTTATTTGGCCAGCACCCAGCTAGGGCTGGATGATCAGCAACAGTAGTGCCGGTCGCAAATCAGGCTCAAGCCTGGCCCGGCCGCTGTGACTGCATTCCCGTCACATTCTGTTTGAGCCTCCGTCCGGTCATCTCCCAGCTCATATCACGGGCTCTCACGCCTTTCAACCACGGTACGGTATGCGAGGCCATAGAGGATCTACGAGATCTGCAGCAAACCGTCTCACAGCGCTGGCACGCCCGTCGACGACCTGGCTGGTTGGTTGGGAAATGCTACGAATCCGACTGGGCCGCGCGAGGTAGGGATCCCCTTGTGGCCGGTCGCTCTACCTGAGTGAGTTGCTCAGCATTGACAGAAAAGGGTTGTTGGTCCTGATGCGGGTTCGCATGAGCGCATTGATGATGCCCCTGGATGCCGTCTTGGGTCCTGAGCACGGTTTTTGACATTTGCCGATGGGATAGGATGGGCGATGGGTATGGGTGATGCCCAAGAGCGTCACCTCGATAAGGGACCCTCGCATTAAAAAGAGGGCCTGCCCCTAGAAACAAGGTCGTTTCACATTGACGTGCCCCGTCTCAGCGTTGCCTCGGCGGGTCAGAAAACACGACTCAAGACGGCGCTGGTTGTCGTTGCAGTACTATGCGCCCCTCTGGTGATACCCGGAAAAGGACATTTTTAATGCCACCATCCTGCTTGTTTCCGATCGACGTTTCCTTCGGCACCTAAAAAAAGGTCTTTTTTTTTTTTCTCTCTCTCTTTTACTCCCTTTTGCCTTTTAGTGGCCCCTTGCGGTTCCCTGACGGGTCCACGGTCTCTCTCTCGGAGCATCTCCCTTGGATCGCCCGCGGACCCCACATCGCCCGAGAGATGTCTCGTCAGCCGGTCTGGTTTATATAGATTCCCACGTTGCCGTCGTTCTTGGGACCTTCTTCCTCCTTCTGGGCGAAAGTCTGTTCGATATTCTTGTCGGAAACTTGCCCATCTTTTTTTTTTCTTTCTTGGAGAATCCCTCGTGTGTCTTATTAGTTCTCGCCTCGTCTCGGCCATCCCGCCCCTGCGCTGCCAAGAGTTTATTTCATCATGGGTCGAGTCGTCCTCATATCTCTGCGAGTTTTGCAGTTGGCCTTGTCTTTAGCCAGCATCAGTCTTAGCAGCTATGGTGCGTTGAGAGAGTCAAATGGCCTCATTTGAGACCACAGCGTTTTTTGACCAAGAGCTGAGCCGAGCTGAGTTCTTGGCGTCAAGACTCGATGGGCCCTTATCGAGCGAGATCTGGTGTGACTAACCTATTCCGTGTGCAGTTATCAACTGGTTTATGAGCAACAAGAAGTCCATACCATCACCCTTCAACTACCTCCTCGTATCATCGATCCTCTCGGTATTCTCGCTCGTGTACCTTGAACTGGTGCCTCGTTTCGCTCCTCGCTTCTCACAACAATACGTCGCCATCGGGGTCGAATCCGTCAACGCCGCTTTATACTTTGCTGGTTTCATTGCGATCGCCATCTACATCGGGTCGCTGATCTTTTGCGAGGGAGCCGTCTGCTCTTCCGGCCGGGCCGACGCCGTGGTTGCCGCGGGCCAGTTCACGACGTGGATCGCCACGACAATCCTCATGGCCAAGGACATGTTTAAAAGGGGCTTTGAGCAACCCAAGTACGCCGACAACAGCCGGGAAATGGGACAAGTTTGAAGAGGCCTAAAATATCAAAGTTAGGGCCAAATTACAACATCTAAGACGTGGAGCGATATCCGACCTCGGCATTTATTCAGCTGAATGCTGGCTGGTCACTCAGCTTCGGATGCTTTCGATACAACATGGGAAATGCGTAAAGGACGGAAGATGGGATTCATGACAGGCGTTCAGGCATTGATTGATTTGCAAGGAGATAGACGGCGCCATTCCGGTATGGCCTCTCCAAATTGTCAAAGGTGTATCGGCAAGGACAATACCTTCTGGAGTTCTTGTTTTTTTTTTTTTTCCCTCATGGAGGGGGCGGTGGTGGCGGCACCAGGCGTTTTTTTCGGTAGCTCATATCATGGCTGAATAGCTAGAATCGTCCGAGAGAGGAAGCTGGCAACCTTTTTGGGAGCTGAAGAGCAGCCGGGCTGGCTCGTTTTCAATGGACCTTGGATTATCGTTGAATTATCGCAATCACGACACATACATCATGTCGAGTTCCAGACCGAGGAGCGCCCGGGGTGAGGTGAGGTGAGGCTCGTGCGTATGCCAGAATCGAAAGAGGACGAGGGTTCGAAGTCGTACGAGGGAGGTTCTCAATTTAAGAACTCACGGCCTATTGGGCTTAGTCGTGTTGTCGCCCAGGGGTGGTGTCCCCGACAGCTCCGGTTCGCGGTGTCGACGCCTCAATGTCTTGGAACGAGTTTGTGTCTGTTGATGGTGGGGGACAAGAGCGGGATGGCAGCATGGAAGCCAATTGCACCATCCTGCGGTGGCATTGGGTAATGCTGCAGGTCGATGTAAGAGCTGGGGATGATCTCGTTGTGCCATGGGGGAGGTTTATTTGCCCATCCATACATCCATACATCCATCCATCATGATCCATTCCATACCGAGATATTGGACGAGCCATGTGCATACACTGAGTGAGAGTATCTGTACCTCTTGGTTTCTAACCTTGTAGAATGCAACCCTCGAGTTGCCGCTTTGGGAGCTTGCCATCCCGCTTCTGTGCCCCTCGTTCTTCAACTTTCAATGTTCCCTCGGTCAACTTGTCACTTGCCCCGCACTTGGATCGACATGATGGAGTTGAAAGCCCACATGCCACATGCCCGACAACGGAAGCACAAGAAGTCTCAATATTATTGAAACGTAAAACGTCCGATTAAACTCGAGTAACCAGGCACATGGCGCAGCAGCTAAACGGCCCTCGGTCCGGCCGTCGGAATTGCACCATGGGCTCCGGCAACCGGACAGAGAAGAGGATGAAGCCATGTCCCATACTTCACAACTCATGGGCAGTTGTTCGCGGGGGGCACAGCGAATGAGGCGACCTCGAGCTGGTGTCAGAATCGACGCGATGGGACTTGTCGTCGATGGCGTGCTCTGAGACCTTCCCCACAGGCCATGCCCGAAGGGGCTTGGATTGGATGGTGACACCGCGAGAGGTCGTGGGATTGTCTTGTCTGTTGTCAATTCTGCTTGTCCGAGGCAGGGGGAACGGGGACAAGTAGGGGTCTACGAGGGACAGAACTGGGCTTGGTGGTTGAGCTGGATGCAAGACCATTGTTGGGCGCATAACTTGCTTGTTCCGCGCAAGGGGACTTTCTTCTGAGGGGGGGGGTGTTGAGCAAAGTATAAAGAGCAATGACACGATCTGCAAAGCTGAACCCTCTCGTTCTCCCCTCCTCTCTCTCTTGACTCTTCTTGTTTAGACTTTTCTAGACTTGCCAACTATTCCCATTTCTTGTTGTTCTTCTCTCTTGCACACATTCCTCCCTCACAATGTCCGACTTGAGCAAGAACTTTGAGACGCTGCAGCTCCACGCGGGGTACGTTCCAACTTGACCTCACCCTGATGGCGGGGTATATACATCCCACCATTTTTTCACCATCACCTACACACAACTTGAATCTCTACAATAACCATCTTGAATAGCTTCAGCTAACATCTCTCCTTTAGCGCTGAGCCCGATCCTACTACCCACTCTCGAGCCGTCCCCATCTACGCCACGACTGTACGTCTGTTGTTGCTTTTGTGCCTCCCCCACAAATGACCCACCTCCCCGATTCATACAGCTTTCGGGTCGTCGGCTTCAAACCTCTTAGCTCGGTAATTAATACTGACAATGGCTTCGAATAGAGCTACGTCTTTGATGATTCGGCTCACGGCGCGAGGCTTTTCGGCCTCAAGGAGTTTGGCAACATCTACAGCCGTATCATGAACGTGAGTTACCTCGGCTTCACTTTGCAAGCTATTGGCTAACAAGCACAACAGCCTACGGTCGATGTCTTTGAAAAGAGAATAGCTGCTCTCGAAGGCGGTGCCGCTGCCCTCGCCGCCTCCTCCGGCCAGGCCGCCCAGTTCATCGCCATCAACACTCTGGCCCACGCCGGCGACAACATCGTCTCCACCTCCAACCTCTACGGCGGCACCTACAACCAGCTCAAGGTCTTCCTCCCCCGTCTGGGCATCGAGACCAAGTTTGTCAACGGCGATAAGCCCGAGGACATTGCTGCTGCCATCGACGACAAGACAAAGGCTGTCTACCTCGAGAGCATTGGCAACCCCAAGTACAACGTTCCTGACCTGGAGGCTATTGCCAAGGTTGCCCACGAGAAGGGTGTTCCCGTTATTGTAAGTTGAAACCCCGAGTTACTTGCTTGCCATTGGCTCACCTGTCCTAGGTTGACAACACCTTCGGTGCTGGTGGTTACTACATCCGCCCCATCGACCACGGCGCCGATATTGTCGTCCACTCTGCTACCAAGTGGATCGGCGGTCACGGCACCACCATCGGCGGTGTCGTCGTCGACTCTGGCAAGTTTGACTGGCTCAAGCACGCCGACCGCTTCCCCCAGTTCCACGAGCCCTCTGACGGCTACCACGGTCTCAAGTTCTACGAGACTTTCGGTGCTGCTACCTTCATCATCCGCGCCCGAGTCGAGATCCTCCGCGATCTCGGTGCCACCCTCAACCCCTTTGCTGCTCAGCAGCTCCTCCTCGGCACTGAGACCCTGAGCCTGCGCGCCGAGCGCCACGCCCAGAACGCCCTGGCTCTCGCAAAGTACCTTGAGGCCAGCCCCTACGTCAGCTGGGTCTCGTACCCCGGACTCGAGAGCCACCCCTACCACGAGACGGCCAAGAAGTACCTCAAGCGAGGCTTCGGTGGCGTCCTCAGCTTTGGCGTCAAGGGCGGCGGTGCTGGCAGCGAGGTTGTCGACGGCTTCAAGCTCATCTCCAACCTTGCCAACGTTGGTGATGCCAAGACCCTTGCCATCCACCCCTGGAGCACCACACACGAGCAGCTCTCTGACGAGGAGAAGCTCAGCTCTGGTGTCACCGAGGTAAGCATCCCTGATCCATCTTCGCTTGTTCCTTGCTAACTCGTCGTCTTTCAGGACCTGATCCGAATCTCGGTCGGTATCGAGCACATTGACGACATCATTGCCGACTTTGAGCAGTCCTTCAAGGCTGCCGCCGACGCCACCACCAAGGGCGAGGAGCAAAAGGTTGTTGTCCCCGAGGGCAAGGAGGCCGAGGCCCCCATTGCTCCTTAGAGTAGAGAGGGTCAGATAGAGTAGAGTTTGTTGTTTGGATAAAGAGCGACGGGATGATTTTGATTAAATACCCAATGAAGATAGTTGAATGAAGAAAGCGTCATCATTTTATCAATCACACGATGTATAAACCAATTGAGAGCCTGAGATGTAAAGATGGGGTGAAAAAGTTGACGCCATAACGTTGCGTGCTTGAATTGAGGCTGACAAGGAGCTCCAAGCCACACCCGCCTAGACTCAATCTGATTGGCCCACTTGGTCTCTAGCAACAACTCTCAACACCACAAACGTCACTCTGTCCAACCTCCACACATCACCACCATCCTCAACCCATAAAATCTCATCGCCAATCTCTCCCTCCAAGATGCGTCTCACGGTCCCCGAAACCGGCGCTCTCCTCAGCGCCTTCTTCTCTTTCGCTCTGGCCTCCGATCCCCTGACGCTGTACCTCCCCGCGAAGCCGAACCCCTTCACCCTCCCACCGTCCACCCACGCGACGCTCTCCTCCTCCGGCGTGCACTACTCTGCGCCGCTATCTTCAGCCAACACCTTTGTCTTCCGAAACGTCACTCCCGGGTCGTACCTCGCTGATATCCACGCCCCGACCGACGCGTTCCACCCGCTGCGCATCGACATCCAGGTCGTCGAGGGCGCTGAGCACGATGTCGTCCAGGCGTGGGAGACTTTCCGCGGAAATGACTGGGGAAACAAGGGCGAGGCTGTTCCCGTGAAGGAGGGGAGCAAGGGGAGGGGTTTCGAGGTTAGGGCGATTGGCTCCAAGAACTACTTTATGGAGAGGCCGCAGTGTGAGTGATGGATATCCGGCTGCTCGCGGCATGAAAAAGATGCTGACCTCGTGACTCTAGTCTCCGTCTTTTCTATTCTCAAGAACCCCATGATCCTCATGGCTCTTGTCAGTCTGGTTCTGCTAGTCGGCATGCCCAAACTCATGGACAGCAGTACGTGGCCCCTACTATACCTCACCACTTGATCAAAAGCTAACCAGATACTCAGTGGATCCCGAGCTGCGCGCCGAGTTTGAAGCTCAGCAGAAGAACAGCCCCATGAACGCCGTCATGAATGCACAGGCTTCGGGCGAGAACCCTCTCACCAACTTTGATATGGCTGCCTATCTCGCCGGCTCCAACAAGAAGGAGGGCGGAAACAGCGGCAACAATGGTGGTGGCTCTTCAAAGAACCAAGGCGTGAGACGGTAATGCACATACAAAATCGGAATTGTGACCTGATCACCGAGATATAAATCCAAGAGGTGGCGTTGTCGAGAGGCTTACAGCATATGATATGATAGAGAGGTTATGAAACAACGGGCGTTGATGCCCTTGGCAATGGATATCATTAATCAATTTGGCCATTCTACTTGAACCAATGGTTCTGCCCAATAGAGGCCAATTCTTCTGCAATTCTAGCCAAACCCTTTGGTGTGGTTCAGTCATATGCTCAATCCGATACCCAAATCCCTGCTACCCATCGTGCATTCATGAAGTAAAAAACCCAGCCAACCGCCAATCCGAGACTCCAGTGAACCATGGTCATAAGTAAATCGCATGAGGGCGACTGGATGAGAACATCCCAGCTGCTGCCTTAGTCACCAAAGTCACCACCATCATCACCATAGTCGGCTCCATCTTCTACTCTCGAGTTAGCACTGGCATGAGTATGAGGACTTGATGTCATGACTTACCGAAACCTTCCTGGTAGGCGTCTTGTTCATTGTCGTTGATGGCATCCGCAATCAGGGCACCACCGAGAATACCAGCACCGGCACCGAGAGCAGCACCACCAAGCATTCCCATACCGCCACCGCCAGGCTTGCGACCACCACTGTGGCCACCGAAGCCGCCGCCGTGACCACCTCCGTAACCACCGCCGTAGCCACCACCATAGCCGGGAGCACCACCGTAACCGCCATATCCACCGGGTGCGCCATAGCCTTGTTGGCCGTAATGGGGTTGAGCGCCGTAGCCCATGGGAGGACCCTGTCCAGGATATCCTTGGGGTTGTTGACCGTAATACTGCTGTTGCTGGTAGCCGCCTCCATAGCCGCCACCAGGAGAACCGCTCTGATGGCCTCCGGCCATCTGCTTGCCCTTGCCCAGGAGTTTACCTAGGAAGCCACCACCGCTCTTACTCCTCTCCCTCGGGGGAAGTTCTGCAGGATAGGGACTGCCAGACTGCTGAGGATAAGGACTGTTGCTCTGAGGAAAAGGGCTATTTGAGCCGCCATATCCAGCAGGGACATCAGGGCCACCGGGGCCACCACGAGCGCGCGCATCCTCCTCAGCCTGGAGTCTGGCTGCAAGCTTAGCATCATCTTCCTCGGTAGAAGAGGGGCCGCCGACTGTCTGGTTGCGCTGGTCGTCATAGGGATTCTTTTTTGTGTCTGTCGGTACAGGGCCGTCGCCGGGCTGGTATCCGGGAGGAGGGCCCTCGGGCGCATCCTCACCGACGGGGAAGACGGGAGCAGTGGGCTTCTCCCATTGAGACTTTTTGGTGTAGATGTTGACGTAGAACCTGTAGGAGACGCAAGTCAGGACATGGATGCGCGGCGAAGGATGCAGGTTGAGAACTCACCATTCCTTGTACTGGTCGTTCCATCGCACGGCCCATCCGGCAGGGACCTCGGGGGCCTTGGGCGGGGGCGGGCCAGTCGGAGGAGCAAAGTCGTCCATGGAAGAGATGATGACGGAGTGTTTAGTGAGGGCGATGTTGATGAATACTCGCGGCGATTGAGGACGCAGACGAGGGAGAGTGGATGATGCAGGTACGGGAGGCAGTAGGTAGATACCCGTAGGATGAAGGTGAATGGGGGAAAAGTATTGTTTGACAATGAATCAAACTGAATCACGGAATCGTTCGTGCAAGGAAGGAACTTTAAGGAACCGCTGGCTCCGCTGGCCTTTTAAGGCGATTGCCTCCCTCCCGTGCCGTCCTCTCCTCTTTCGTCGTCAGCGTTTCCCCTTGGCGTGATGGCACCTGCCACTGCCACTACTACCGCTACCACCTGTGACCTTTCTTGCTACAGCTTCGCGCCTTCCTGATACCCACCCCGCGCCACCTTGAAAGACGATGCGAGGAGGGGCAGTCACCACCCGGACCCCGACCTGCCCGATCGCCCCAGCGCACGCAACGCGCGCGGCGCAGGTGACGCCATTGGTTCGAGAACATCGGGCTGCAGTTAGGGAAAGTCGCACAGCCTCCTTTCGGGTCTCCGGCATCTACAGTACCCAAGGCTTGCATGAGACCCTCTATTGAAAGGGACGAGAAGAGCCCAAAGCCCCTCTTTGTGAGGCCATGAGCTGTAGAGTTGTGTTTATTCATTCAGCAGTAGAGACATTGGTCAGTTGATGCCAAGCTGTCGTCCCTGCATGTACTTGTTCTGCGCATTTCGCATGGCGACTGCATGTAAATGGGTCCAGAGGTACATGATTTATGACAAGGTCATCTGGGTGAATAGGTAGCAGACCCCAGGCTTTTGGCAAACACTGCCCTCTTTCTCTTGGCTTTAGCCGTCTACCAAGGTACAACATTGGGCTGCCTCACAGACTTTGAATTTTTGGAATCACTCTTCTTCACAGCCATAAGATTTCTCTCCGCTAGCAATTTGGAATGATGCTCGATACAAAGCATGCGCCACAGATGACGACTAGTGGCGATGACGTTCAGTGATCGATGCCTCGGCCTCTTTCGTGGAAGCTTCCATCAGCCTTCAGCTCGAGCATTAGGTCTCGAAGTAGTTACTCATCGTGGCAGTGCATCCTCATGACTGCCAACGTCAAATGCAAGCCTGTGCCCCAGTGCAGAATACGCCAGACTCTTATTGGGCCATGACCGAACTCTCAATTGCTTGATTCAACTACCTAGGTATATCTCGTGTTCGCGTTATTTTATGCATATTTTACTCTCAAAAGGCCAAGACTCCATCTACTGACAAACCCTGTTCGCATCTCCCCGCTCATTAACAACCCCATCTTGTCTTTTCTACCTCTAGTTCGCTAAGCTCTCTGTGTCTTCCTCCTCTTGCGGCGGGAACCTCTCATTCCAAGGCTCAAAGAGCTTGGACGTCTTGGATAGTCCGCCGATGGTCTCCCAGATCAATAAGAAGCCGAACAAAGCCATGATGACAAACATAAAGTCCTCGGCGTTGAGATGGTCGTGCGACTCGGGAAGCACGATGAGGATGATGGCCACAACCAATCTCATGCCGATACGCGGAACCTGGGTAAGGAAGAGCTCGCACTCTCCTTCAACTCGATATAGCATCCCGTACACCCATAAGCAAAACATGCCAACTCCCAGCCCTCCTCCAAGAAGCCAGCGCTGTCCATCTTCAAACTCTTCCACCCCTGTGCTTGCCGCCGCAACGTGACCTCCGATGAGGAACGAAGCCGCTAGCGGTAGGTGAAGAAGGAAGAAGCCAAACGCCGTCCAAGCGGACCGTCGGATCGGGTGAGTAGCCTGGATGCTGCCGTCGCCGCTCGAATAGATCCAGTTGAGCACAAAGGCGATGACCAAGGTACAAACGGCCTTGGCATATCCGGATGTCAAGCCAATGCCCGTCTTGTTACCCACAATGATGCTGTACACAAACTCCCCGAGGATGATAATGAAAAAGGCGCCCATACGATCAATCTCGTGGGCAATATCAACGGCGGTGCTGTATGTCAGCTTCAGCTTGCGCTTGATCCAAGGGCTCAATGTGAGGGCCCAAGTCGCCTCTTGGTAAAAGATGGACACGGCAACAACGGCAGCCTTGGCGCGGATACTGATGTTCTCAAAGAAGAGAGGAATTGTGATGAGCAAACCGACAAACATGAAGGCGGCCATGATGCGAGCCTGGGTACGGTGCTGATAGGCAGCAATCGAAGTGAGGACGAAGACGCTCAGGGTGGTGAAGCGAGCGACGAGGTAGGCGCCGACGGTGGTGCGCATGGCCGAGATGTCCTCGTCGGCGAAATTGGCATTGTTGGCGTAGAGGACCAGAAGGGCCATTACCCAGAGGATGACGAGGCGCTGCAGAAGGTCGTCGGTGTAGTACGAGTTCATGATCTCGCGGAGGTCGGCCCAGATGTGCCAGGCCGGGGCGAAGATGAGGATGTACTTGGCGAGGTGAGCGCCGTCTGGATGCTCTGCCAGCTCATCGCTAAAGTTGGCGACGATGGCGACGTCTACGGTGAATTAGTCTTTGTTGTTGAAAGTCAAGGTTGGTGATACTCACAGAGAAGATCGAGGAAGAGCTCAAAGCGCCCCGCCTGGCGCTCCTCCTCAGATGTTTTTTGTAGTTCTCCCTTGTAGAACCATTGCAGCGCCCTAGGCCTCTTGACGACGAAGCAGTCTGCTTTGGCGTGACCCTGAAGCTCGTTGCAATTCATCCTGAAGCAATTATGATGATGCAAAGGGAGAGACAAGGTGAGGAGGAAGAGGGGAGCTTTTTGTGCTACGTGCTTCTCATTGGAGCCTGTCTTGCATTTTGCCTTTTTTAACCTTGTGTCTTTTGTTCAGCTGAGACTAGGGGAGTTTAGTTTAGGTGGTTGATGTGGCTGACAGGGCCATTACCAACCCATGCAGGGGATTACACATGCAGGTTGGATCTGTCTAGTCTAGTGGTTGGTGATGGTGATGATGTCGTGTAGCTACATCTTGTGCTAGGAGGTGAAGATTCACAGCTCACTCTCACTATCATTCTCACATCCCAAGCACATCCATCGACTTCAAGATGCTCAATTCATCACACAGACAATGAAGGCGAATTGGGTTCAGACCAAGTTATGCTTGATTAGCTTAGACCCCAAGGGTCGGCCGCCTCCAACTAAAAGCTTCCCCCCCTCCCCCTCCACGCTTCCGGCAGTTTAACCGTGACCCTTGTCAGCATTACCAACCTCCTCTCCACTATCGTCAAACTTGCCATTACCGTAAACTGCAAAGCCATTGTTGAAATTCCCCATGTCGTCGATCCTATTGCTTAGAATTTCACATGCCCGCATGTCTCCCTCACTCGATCTGTGAGCTCTTTTAAACTCACCTCGTCCTGTGCGCCTACTACCAAGTGACCTAAGCTGCATCCTGACATCTCATCTTCGTACCAGCTCAAGATACACATACGACCTTCCTGGAACTCGCTCGAAAACATGTTAATAAACTCATCCCTACGCTTCTCCACGTCAACAGCGAATGAAGAAGCACAATCGAGGCCCCTACTCGTAAAGTGAGTCCTCAGCAGCGGCAGAGAACACGACCCCGTCGTCCGCACATTGAGGTCAACCACATAGAGCGTCCCATCGGTATCCTCGAGCACGTCTGCGCCCGCGGGCCCGACGTAGCCGTACGACTGCAGCCATTCCGAGATCTGAACCATCAGCGAGGAGAACTTGAGACTGAGCTCGTTCTGCTGGCGGTAGTCTATAATGCTGCCGACCCATGCCGTGTCACCCTCGATGATCTGTTCCGAGACACCAAGAAAGATGGGCCGTCGTCCTTTTTCGTTGACGAAAAAGGTTATGCCGTAGTCGCCGATTGGGTCTTGGATGAGGTCCGAGAAGAGGAGGGTCGCTGGCTCGAGGTGCGAGTTGATCTCGTTGACGGACGAGAGCAGACGGCAAAGAAAGCCCTTTCCGAGGTCGTTGATGATTCCTTGACGATCCTTTTCGGTCCTCACGATGAATGTACCCGCTCCTCCAAACGTCATTTGGTTCTTGAGCACGAACGGCAGCGGGTACGACTCGACGGCCTGGTACAACCTCGAACTCTGCTCCCTCAACCACGTCCCACGGGCCCCCACGCAGCCCCTGGGTATGACGAAGCCATCCATACAGTTCTCGATGCAGAGCGCACAGCATGACTCGGCGATTATGGGGAAGCCCTCGACAGTGACAGCCACGCTCTTGGGCGTCGGGAGGCCAGACTCGGCGAGGGCGCGCTTCGTGTTGAGGAACCAATGTGTCTCGAGGGGTACGACGTTTTCGTACCCCTCAAGGTAGTCACTAATAGCCTTGCAGGCTACAACATCGATGTTTGCCTCCTTGATGGGGATGTACTCGGGTCCGTCGCAGAAGACGAGGGGAGGTCGCTGTGCATCCGATAGTGTGGCCAGCGTCTTGACAACTTGCTTCTGGTCATGCCTCTTGCGCTGTGATGAGGAACCCATGTGGAAGAAGATGGCGGGCGACGTGCCACACATGAAAGCATCTCGCTGGTTTAGGAGGGAGAGGTACTTGATGGTCGTTATAGCGTCGTCGGCAGTGGTCATATCATGGCTGCTAGTGAAGGGGCTGTCTTGATAGATGTATTTGCGGTTGGGAGGCACCTTAGGACCGAGTGTTAGAGTCGCGCTAAAGGTACCAAGGACCTGGCCAATACACTTGTCGGCACAGGGACTCCCAGATTGACGGTATAGATCCGTCAGCGTAGTGTCCAGCACCACGGTGGGCAGCTTCATGGTCGTGTCGGTGACGGTCATTGCGTGAGTTTGTCATTGACAGTAACCCAGATAAGGAGGCCAGGGGGAGGTTCTCTTCTATATACCTCTCCTTCTCCTGAAGTGTCATGGTTGATACTTGACAGAGCACTAGAAACATGGCAGATCTTCCTCGGAACCCGTCTTGCGAATTCTGCCATGACGACACAACACCAAGAGATGGTGATCGGATAGATTGACGTGTGGCTGTAGCACGGAAGAACTGTCTCACTTGAGGACCTTCGTAGTGTTGTGCTTGAACGAGCATACACCGTCAGTGTCAGTCAGTATTGCATAGCCCGTACGACGAAGTGAGGAAGATCCTCACCCTGTAGAGTTGACACGTTCTTGCTTTCAAAGTGTTCGTCGAGGATCTGAGAAGATCCATGGTGTTATGATCGACAAACGCCTTTGGAGAGTTTATCTTTGGAGCCTGTTGATGGTGTGTTGGACAGTGTACAGCGCCCGATGGATTTGGATATATCGGCATACTGGATGTCTCGTACGGCGTTTCTCGTTTGTCAATTGAAAGGAATACAAGGCTATGCATGATTCAACTGTAGTGACTGCCTGAGAAGAGCCAACGGCCCCTTTGTCGCCTCCTCGAGAGAATATCTCAGCTCCAGTGTTTCAAGGAACTGACCGACAACGGATGGTGTCAGAGAGCACTTCTATCTCGGCCTCTGAGCAACCACGCAACTCTTTCGCTTCCTGGCCAGCAGCAAGAGATACCCAATAATCCACATCTTCCGGTCTGTTGCAATCACAGGTCATCCGGCACCAAGACATCCTGATCTGGGTCGACATCAAATGGAGAGTCACCATGAGCACCCTTCTTCCTCCTCGCCTCCTCATCAGACCTACCCTCAACATACCGCTCCGACACACAAATCGTCTCCCCAGCCCTGAAAGAGAGATTGTCACACCTAGACTCTATATAAGGGTTCCAGTCCACCAGCTCGCCCCTCTCAACGCCCGCGGCGGCGGCGATCGACTCGCACGTGTCACCCATCTCGATGGCGTGGAGGCGGCATGGGCTGGGGATGCAGAGCAGGCCGAAGCGGTGGAGGTTCCCGGGGACAAAGTCGAGGCCGTTGTTACTGCTCAGGTCGCGCGTCGTGACGCCGTGCTCCAGGGACAGGCTCAGCCAGGTGTCTTCTGGTTTGACGTGGATGAGATGCTTGCATGTGCAGTCTCCTCCTCCGCGCCAGCAATCCGTCACTCTGTTTTTTGTTAGTGGTTTCGTCCAATATCGGAGAGGAGCGACGGACCTAAACGAATTTCCTTCGGGTGGGCAGTATGAACGTTGAAAAGCGTAAAGTTGAGTAGCCCTTTCTGAGGCTCTTGGGTTGAGGGGGCATGTAGCCTCGAGATGAAGCATCCTAGACCAGCACCCGTCGCATCGCAGGTCGGTCAAGACGCGGGGGAGGCCCTTCTCCCCCAAGACGTTGCAGTATTGGCCATCACTGGAAAATGGTTAGTCAGGAATAGGATGATGTAAATAAACAAGCGTTCAACTGACGGGTTCTTGAGACATCTGCGTTTGTACGCAAAGAGAGCCAACTCGGCGCGATGATAAGGCTTCCAGGGCCGTCCGGCGCCAGGCCCCTTGTACACTGCATCCCCGCAGTTGCTCTTCACGGACTGCCGATACTCGAGTAGGCTCACATAACATGAGTCGGTGCAGAAGGGGTCCAGGTCGTCATCGGTGGGGAGACGGCTTCCCTCACGGTACATGGAGCGGGGTTTTATGAGCTTGTTCAGTTCTGGCCCGCACGCGACGTCGGTGCTGAAGGCATCGCGGCATGCGTCGTTGCCAGCTTGTCCGTCGACGAGGCCCTCGGCGAGGTTGAAAGAGGGGTTTGTTCCAGCCGCGAAGACGGCGAGGTAGAGGATGGCGCTTAAAGTCCGTAGCGAGGACATGGTCGCGATGACACAAGAGTCTCTAAAGTTGGAAGGATATCGTCAACTTGGAAAGGAATTGTCAAGGACTAGATGAGTTGGCCGACATGAGATCATGTTGAAGTCCAGAGCTGAAAAGATGGCTGTGATGTGATCCCTGCTCAGGCTTGCCTAGAACACGAGGAAGGATGCGATGAGGTGGCTTAGCGAGCATGAAACCGTAAGCAGCCAATTAATTGATCCCTAGCATCACCATCTCGAGTCTCGGCCATTGCCTATTTTGGACCCTTCAACTGTCTAGTGATAATACCAGTCTTATATATTGGGTACAGTATATACTCAAGCCGTGAAGGCTTCACCAATGGCAACTCAACTCAGTCACAATATAGAGACAGAGACAGTATAGAGACAAAGATGGCAGGTAAAAGAGTGGCATAGACGCTCATCTAAATTACGCTCTAAAAACTAATGTAAGGGTATCGAGTTCATCAAAGACGCATGTGTCCACTCCTTCGTTTCCCGTGATATGAATTAGACAGACATTTCAGTTCATCCAGCGTCATACATCGATCGTATAAACTTTTTCTTCTCTTCTTCACCAAGAGATTCGTCAGGGGGCATCTCGTCCATCCATCACTTCACTTCACATCACCAACATCACGTAGCCTTGGCTCATGCCTCGGCCGTTCCGTTGGTCTGCTTCTCCTTGAGCTCCTTGAGCTCCGCCTCCAAGGCCTTGATCTTCTCGAGAGCCTCGGCAGTCTCCTTAGCGGACGCCTCGCTCTTCTCCACGGCCTCCTTCTTCTCAGCCTGGATGGCCTTGACCTTCTCAAGGGCGCTGGAGAAGGCAGACTGAGCAGCCTTGGTCTTCTCCTCGGCATCAGTCTTTTCCTTCTCGAGGGCAGTGGCCTTCTCCGCCGCAGAGGTCTTCTCAGCCTCCAGAGCCTTGACCTTCTCTGCCGCTTCAGCAGCCTCCTTATCGGAAGCCTCAGCCTTGGCAAGAGCGTCGGCCTTCTCCTTCTCCAGAGCTTCAGCCTTCTCCGTCGCCTCGGAGGCCTGCTTCTCAGCAGCCTCTACCTTGGCAATGGCACCAGCCTTCTCCTTCTCGGCAGCCTCGACCTTCTCCTTGGCCTCAGCGGCCTCCTTTTCGGCGGCATCAGCCTTGGCGACAGCATCAGCAGCCTCCTTAGCAGAGGCCTCAGCCTTAGCAGCAGCTTCGGTCTTCTCCTTCTCGGCGGCTTCAGCCTTCTCGGCAGCCTCAGAAGCCTGCTTCTCAGCGGCCTCAGCCTTGCCGGTGGCCTCGGAAGCCTCCTTTTCAGAAGCCTCAACCTTGGCGATAGCATCAGCCTTCTCCTTCTCGGCAGCCTCGGCCTTCTCGACGGCAGCGGTCTTCTCAGCCTCGGCAGCCTTGACCTTCTCAAGAGCCTCCTCCTTCTCGGTCTGCGCGCTGGTCTGGCCAGCCTGGGCCTCCTCGAGCTTCGTCTTCAAGCCGGACTCGGCGTCGGTCGACTTTTGCGCATCCGCTTCCAGAGTGGCGATCTTGGCCTCGGCCTCCTCAACCTTGGCCTTGAGCTCAGCTTCGGCGTCCTTGGCCTTCTGCAGCTCCGACTCGAGGCTGGCGGCCTTGGCCTCAGCTTCCTCGACCTTGGTCTTCAAGGCGGCCTCGGCATCCTTGGCTTGTTGGACCTCAGCCTCGAGGCTGGTGACCTTGGCTTGGGCTGCCTCGACCTGGGCCTTGAGCTCGGATTCAGTCTCCTTGGCCTTGGCGGCATCAGCCTCAAGGCTGGTAACCTTGGCCTCGGCCTCCTCAAGCTTGGTCTTGAGACCGGACTCGGCCTCCTTGGAGTTTTGAGAGTCAGACTCGAGGCCAGCAATCTTGGCCTGGAGGGCTTCCTTTTCCTATTTACGCATTAGCTTCTGTAAGTGAGGTTGTCAAGAGAGATTGCTTACCGCCTGTGAGGCCTTGAGGTCTTCCTCAACCTTTGTAGCATTGGCCTTGGCCTCCTCCGCTTGCTTCTCGACGTCGTTCAGCTTAGCCTCCTGCTCCTCGAGCTTCTTCTCGAGAGCGGCATGCTCCTCAGTCGTGGCGGTGAGCTTGGCCTGAACATCGGCGGTCTCCTTCTTGGCGGCCTCCAATTGAGCGGCTTGCTCCTCGCTGGACTTCTTCTGGGCCTCCTCGGAGTCAGCGAGCTGCTTCTTGGCAGCCTCAAGGTCGCTGGAGAGACCGTCATGGGCGGTCTGCAGGGCACCGTGCTTCTCCTGCCACTCGGAAGCCTCCTTCTGGGCAGCCACTAGCCCGGCGGAGGAATCGCTCTTAAGTGCCTCGTTGTTCTTCTCCAGGGAAGCAACCTTCTCCTTGAGCTCGGCCAGCTCCTTCTCCAGGGTCTGGTTAGTCTGCTCGAGGGCGGCGTGCTTGGTCTGGAGCTCGGCAAGCTCAGCCAGCTGGGCCTTGAGTGATGAGAGCTCACTCTCGGAATCCGTCTTGAGCTTGTCGTGTGTTTGCTGAAGGGCAGCAGTCTTCTCCTCAGCCTGAGCCAGGTCGGTCTTGGCGGAGGAAAGCTGAGCGTCGGACTCCTCCTTGAGCTTGTCGAGAGACTGCTGCAGGGTGGCGTACTTCTCCTCGGATCCGGCCAAGGCCTTCTTCTGCTCATCCAGAGCGGAGACAGCGGCAGCCAGGTCGGTCTCGAGCTTGTCGTGAGTCTGTTGAAGAGTGGTGTACTTCTCCTCGGTGCCTGTCAGGGCCTTCTTGCCCTCGTCAGCAGCGCTGGAGGCGGCGGTGAGGTCACCCTCGAGCTTGCTGTGGGCCTGCTGCAGGGTCTGGTTCTTCTCCTCAGCCTCGGTGATCTGAGCCTTGAGGGTGGCAATCTCCTTGTTGAGGGCAGACTCGAGGGCCTCGCGGGCCTCCTTGACCTCGGCGAGCTCGGCCTTGAGAGCGGAGAGCTGGTCGACGATGGACTGCTTTTCCTGCTCCAGAGTCTTGAACTTGTCCTCGAGGGCAACCAGCTCGGCCTTGGCGGCGTCGAGGTCCTGGGCGCTCTTGGAGGCGGCTTCCTTGGTGCTGCGAAGCTGCTCGGAAGATGTGTCACCGCCCTTCTTGAGCTCGTCCTGCAGGATGGCGATGCGAGCGTGGGTCTCGTCGAGAGCCGACGAGGACTGAGCCTCGAGCTCCTTGATCTTTTTCCTCAGGTCGTCGACATCCTGAGAAACTGTTGTGCACTCCCTCTCCTTCTTGCTGAGGTCCTCCTCGAGGACCGAGATGGTCTCTTCCCGGTCGGCGAGCTTCTTCTCGAGCGCCTGTCGCGCGGCGATGGAGTCTTCACCGCTACTGCCTGAGAAAGAAGATATGACACCGCCCATGTCGATCAGATTTTGATTATGGGTCCTGGGGGTATGATGATGAGGGGAGGAGAATGAATAAGAAAGGAAAGAAGAGAGGAAGAGGAAAAAGCTATGAGAGGCTTAGGAATTTGCAAGAGGTGAGAGGTTAGGTTGGGCTGCAGACGGGAAGCCTTTCTTTTTTTTTTTTCACTCAATGGGATGGAGGGCGGCTGCGTAGCTTTAGGTACCTTGTGGTTGGTGGTGCAGTGGAGGCGGCGGCGGGTAGGTAGCGTTAGGTCAGGTATGAGGTCGGGTGGTGGGCTGCCCGCCTGCTGTGCTGGCTTGGATATGGATCAATGGCGGCTAACTAGCCCAGGTCCCGTCCAAAAATCGTATCAGGCCTCTCCTTGGGTGATAAATTTCTCGGGCGGTCACCTCGGTGATAAAATGAATGGCTGGGCCGTGCTCGGTAAGGCAACATTGGATGCCAAGCGGGATTCACGGCCTTAGTTTGGCCCTTTTGGGTCTGAATTGTTCGACTTGTCCATATCAATGCATCTGTTGCGGTCCCTGGTGGGGGGGTTTTGGTTGCTCGACATGTCACCGTCTGCCGCGTAGACAGCAGAGCTTTCTCGACACCACCACCCATGGCAGGGGAAGAGTCATGATGGAGGGGAACCACCAGCTTCTCCCAGCTTCTATCAAACACTCTCAAACCCCTCCTCGACCCTCGATTGCAAACATACGATAACCGAATTACCACCTCGCAGCCTTGTCCTGAAAGAATCCTTGGACAATCCCCCACGGTCCCGCTCCATGAACAGTCACATCTAGCTAGCACCGCTACATCACCCGACTCATAGCCCCGGTCTGCTCCTCTCCTTCTCCTCCTCCTCCTCAACAACAACCCTGTGCAAAGGATGGCTGGCATTGCGAATCGTTGACTATTTCGTCATCATTGGACCTTCATCTAGCCCAGCCCGCCCTTTTCACATGTCGCGCTGGCCCTCGTCATTCCCTGCAGGTGCCCGAGGACAGGCGAGGCTGCCCGTCCGTGCCCGAGTCCATCCATGTCAAGGTCCAGAGAGGTGGAGTGAAACTTTTTGATAACCGAACACAAACAATCAGAGATGCTATGTATGCCTATATGCCATTATAACCCAACCAAATCAAGCCAAACCCAACAAACCCAAGCCATGTTCTTCATTGTCCTGCCTTTCGGCCCTCTTTTCGCCTTTTCGCCAATCCCTCTGTCTTTCCGCCCGGCCGTCCGTTGTTCGGCCTGGTCCGGTCCGTCAAATAACCCCGGCACAGTTCCATATCCTGCCGGGTCCCTCCCCCCCCCCCCCCCCCCTTTTGCTTTTTGCCCGGTCCATCAGACTCCATGCGCTTTCATTTCATGGACTCGTCATTACATGTTGCAGATCAAATCATAGTGTGGTAAAAAACAATGCGAGCGTAACAAGAGGGGAGTGCGTGCTTGCTGCAAAGTCTTTGAGAGAGCCGTCCCCAGGACCACCGTTCATAGTGTCCTGTCCTGGAGCAGGCCATCAACAGCATCCGACATCGTGGTCGAGGCTTCTTCCCATTTCCAGGGTAAACCAAACAGCAATGCAATCCTCTGTTTCTAGAGGATTCGGCCGCCTCTATTTCTAGAGGAGCACCAGTAGCCGACTGATGGTATGGTTTGAGCCGTTGAACGTATGTGAAGGGTACCATCCCAGAACCCTCAGCTCCTCATCTAAAGGTAGCTCGAAAAGGGCCTTCAACCTTGATGTCCTTAATTCCCTCGGGCATCAGCCGCAGCCACTCGTTCCAGCTCTCGAGGTTGACATTGTCGTCGTCCAGACGAATCGACAGATGCAATTGCGGACTGTTCTCGTACGACGAGAAGCTGCTGCGCATCGGGCTGTTTTGGTATACCGGCGACAAGAAGATTGACGGAAGTCTCGAGTTACCCGACATCATCATGTGCAGCGGCGAGGGGAAGCTAGTTACCACCTCTTGCTCTGGGTTCTTGTCCTGTACCATCTTGGCATAGTGGGAGAACAGGTTTGCGTGCAGCTCAGCGGCCGAAAGGGGGCTCAACCGTGCTGCCCTGACTCGAAGTTGCTCAGCCAGAGCTCGTGTGAAGGCGCACCGATCGAGGCCATAGAAGTGCTCCTCCGACACCGACGCTGCCAGCAGCTCCAGGACGCCTTGCTGTCGAACCATACGGGATGATGGATAGTACGCCGCATCCATGATGATGAGAGTATCGGCTCGAGCCTCCTCTAGGGTCTGCTGAATTCCACCCCATCGGATGGTCGAAGCCCGTTCTGGGTCTCTCGAACTACACTCGTGTTAGCACCAAGCTGAAAAGATCACATGTGATATCCTTACCTCGCCAAGACCATCTCGCGATTGCCGTCTAGATATGTATGTCCGGCATAATAGACAATCTTCAGGACATCGCGCTCATCACGGTCCTCGGCAAACTCGTTGAGCTGTCGCGAAAGCCACCTCCAGGAGCTCTTGCAGCCGTCAGACGACGAGGGTATTGTCTGAACCTGAAAGCCATAATGGTAGTACTTGTCAAAGACCTCACCAAGCTCCCGAACAGCCGAGTGAATCGTAGACACGTCCTCATCGTCCTGCCAGAACAGAAACAGGACCTGGACCGAGGTGTACCGGTCTCGGCTTGGGGTGGAGAGCATGCGCCCCACGTTAGTCTGAAGGTCGTTCTTAAAGCTCTCGATACCTGGCAACGACAACGACTTCTCAAGGCGAGGGCCCGATGGCAGCGGAGTGCGGATTCTAGCATCACTCAACGGAGGCCGGCCGGGTTGATGAGAAGAGGGAGGGTTCGAATCAATATCCATCTCTTGAGGGTCGTGGGCGAACAGGGACTGGACGTTGGCGACGGCGGGGGCGGGGCTCAATGGCCGGCCAGCAGCGGCGAGGGAGGGCGCGATGTCCTGGATAGTCGGGCTGTGGGATCGATGAAACTTGGAGACTACGTCCTCCCATGTCATGTTGTGGTGACTGGGGTGGCACTACATTAAGAGGAAGCCAGTGTTGGCATGTAAGTCGACAATTGACACGGGAGAGATAATGACAAGGGTTTGGTCAAGCGCAAGTGCGCATCTGGCAGGGCAGGCAATGACTTACAGCAACTCTGCGCCTCCGGCAATCATTGCAAGCACCGAGCTTCCTGATGAGTGCGGCGCGCTCTCTAGACTGCTGGGAAAGGGGCCCGGTCCGTCTCCTGCTCGTGCGGCGGTTGTTAGAGACGTCGGAGCCATCCTTTACAGAGAAAATAGACTGGTGCAGGTTAGGAGAGGTGTCGGCACTGTACGATGTGTTGTTGGTCTCCGTGGAGGCCAAGGTAGCGGTAGTGGCCTGCGTCGAGATGGAGGAGCATGTGTCCTTTCTCAGAGGCGGGGTGACTGGGTGGAGGTGGTGGTGAGAGTGCTGCTGCTGATGCTGCTCAAACGTATAATGCGCCGGCGAGGTGGGCGACGGCTGGCGGAGCGGGGGAAGCTCATCGGGGTTTTGCGGGAGGCAGTGAGAGGGCGCAGAAGCGGCGGCGGCGGCGGCGAGAGCAGCAGGCAGCGAAACGGGAGGAGCAGACGGCGAGGAGATGGGCGGCAGCAGGGGAGTTGGAGCGGTCTCGGAGACGGAGGTCGGCTGCGAGGGCGACGGTGATGGCGGAGGCTGCGGTTGCTGGTGCTGGTGTTGGTTGATGGGCGCGACAGCGGAAGCTGGGGGAGAAGCCTCGGCCAGGCTATGGGCGACGGTGTTCATGGCTAACAGTGCAGGGAGATAGGACAGGCGCGTTGAGAAATCAAACGCCCATTATCTCGGAAGGGGGAAGAAGCTGAGGGGAAGGAAGAAGAGTCGAGCAGGCGGGAGGCGGCTCGCAGGCGTCAAAATACCGTGCCAATCGATGAATTGGCTAAAGCCGAAGCCGTGATAGGTCGTAGCCGTTAGGTTTGTTGCGCGCGGGTGTGCGAATTGTGTAGGCGCAGGCGCAAGCGTACGGCGCAGGTAGGCCGTGAGCGATGCGTTAAAGTGTGCGTTGAAATAGATTTGACCCCACCAAGAGGCGCGTCCAAGTCGAGTAAAGAGGATCGCAGGCGGGACAGGGTACTGCTGCACTGTTCTGCAGGATATAGGGACCCGTCTCCGATGCGAGGTAGTATGAAAGAAGAGGACAGAGCGGGTGGTGAGCGTCGAGGTTAAACAAGGAGGGGCTTATTGGTGGATAGGTAAGGCAGGTTAGGTAGGCTGGATGACTTGTGACGGCAAGGCAGAACAACCTGAGGCGCGAGTGAGGACAGGAATGGAGACGCAGTGTAAATGGGGGCTTGTCGGGCGGCGGGCAGTTCAATTGAACGCAACGTAGCCCAGGGCAGCAGTAGAATTGGTAATTGGAACGGCAATGGCAAAGCCGGGGGGCGGGCAGCTCAAGCAAACAAGGCGAACAAGTTGCAGCCTCCTCGGGTGGGCGCGCAACGCACGATGGCGACTCAGTGGAGGAGGTGGATGACAATTCCGTCCCCGGGTCGGTCGCAGAAGAGGCGCGCGGATTCGGTTTTCGGGCGTGCTAGGTGCGTGGTAATTGGGGGGAGCCCCGGAGTCGGGTCAAGAGAGCGAGCGGGCGGAGATGGTAGTCGTATATACGAGAGGGCCGGGCTCTGTGTGGTTGTATAACTGGCAGCTTACTCGGGTTGGATAGATATGCAGACTTCTCTGTTGCAGGTAGACGTCGACAACTCGTCAAGGTGAGTGAGGAGAGCAACGGTGAGAGGAAAGCAGTTCGAGGTCAGTCCGCTGAGTTGGCCGAGGAAATGGGTTGGTAAAGAGAAGGAAGAGAGAGGTTCATGGAAAGAGACCGAGAGAGTCCCGTCTTCGCGAAGACGACTAGCAGTTGGGAGTGGCGTGTGATAACGGAGGTGGAAGGGCGTGGGATGGGAATACCTAGGGGGAGGAGTAGGGCGAGCGAGTGGGAAGGGGGTGGGCGGAACCTGGGCACTGGGCGGCGGAGAGGAGCCCAGTGCATGCGGTGACAGTGTCAGAGCAGAGGGGGAAGTGGACTTCCCCGGAGGCCTAGGCCCAAGTACCAGCACACGGCAATTATATGGAGGTGATACTTGCAGCCGAGAATAAGGGACCGGCCCGGTAATCAAATCAACTTTGGGGTAGAAACGAGCCACGGCGGGGGGACCTGAGTGTGGCCTGGGCTGCTGGCTGTTGTGGTCACTGGACTCTCAGGTGGGCTCAAGGTCAGTCGAGGTCAAGGCTGTCCGGCCGGGCTCACGGTGCCGGGGAGGAGGAATACCGACGGGAGATGCCAAGTTGACCGTACCGTGTTTGGTCCCAAGATTGGACGTCCAGGAGAGTGGTATTCCGTATCAGTCGGTGATGGCATCTGCCCAGGTGGTGAATTCACAGAGAGACGATTGGCTCGGAAAGGCTCAGACCCAGGACGACGGGCCAGGAAATACCGACAAGAGACCGCCGAAGTCCTGGGATGGATGAATGGATGAATGGAAAGATGGGGATGCAAAATGGGGGTCCTCCAAGGTGAGACGATTTAGGCTAGACCCGGCTACAGCATCCCGGCCGAGTACAGTACGTACCACTGTGAGATTTCTCAGCGACAGCAGCTCCCGTTGCTGTACCTCTGTACTGTACGGGCAGGCTGTACCGCACCAACGGCCTGCGCCTGGCTGCGCCTGCACCTGCACATTGGGGCATCCATCCATTCAGCCAGAGACACCAGTGACAGAACCTGGTCTTTGTTTTTTCTTCCCTTTGAAAAGGAGCATTCAGTCTCGCGTCTCAAGGCCAGGACCTTTCCAGTCCAATACGCTTCCCGCAAGGGTCACACCAGGTGGCGCCGCGATGGCGGCTCTGGCGGCAATCCTCGACTCTACAGTGTGGGCAGGTGGGCTTAATCTTTCTACTTTAGCTCTGCAACGCACCTACCAAACCTGCCGCTGATGGTGTTCCTCTGGCTCCAGCTCCAGCTCTGCACATCACTTGAACTGTCTCCATGGACTTTCCTCGGGTTTGCTTTCTTTTTCCTCTCTCTTAGACTTGCACCGCTTGTTCGTCTCCTCAACCCGTCCCACTTTGACTTGCAGTCAATCGTCAACGGACCTCCTCCGAGGAGACGGGATCCATATCTCGCTGAGGGGTCTCCAAGAAGCGGTTCCAAGCCCAACTCCAGATATGTCGATATCAACCGGACAGCAGCCATTGGCACACGGCAGCAGCCCAGGTAAAGCAGTCAGGCGAGGCGATATCGGGGGCTCTTCCAAGGTCAGGATCTCGGTAGGGGTTGCCATGACCCGGCACGGGATTCCATCTTTCATCCCGACCGAATACAACCCTCCTTTGACTATCGAATACCGTACCGGTCTGGCCGAGCCACATGATTCCTCCGAAAGGTCGCGATATGCCTGCCGTTGGAGGCTCATCTCGAGAAACCTTTCGGCTACTGAGCACCCCGGCTTGTCAGCAAACAGGCCTGGGGAGGAAGCCATGAACAATTGCACTTTGCCCGGTCGACGTCCGTCTCCCCGTCGCACGCCTGCTGTACTCCAGATTCTGCAATGTAGGTACGTATGTACCTGTGCCTTGAAGCCTGTCTGTTCTGTCATGGATGAGATGAATGTGAGGTAGGGCAGTCTGTGTGTGACCAGCACCACGGGTTGACCGAGACCTGGTCCCTGCTCGCCGCATGGCCTGCCCATGGCACTTGATGCTCCCCCAAGGGGATCTGTGCAAGGGACCCGTCAACGTTCCGTACAGGGCAGCTGTCCAGCATCTGGCCCAGGTCGCTCGATGCTGCCCGGAGGTGCAAGACCGAGCACAGACTCTCAAGCCCCAAATCTCACTCAACGTCACAGGCTCGCAGCGGACACGGTTCTATTCATCACGTTGTTATTATCTCTCTTGTTCCGCAAGCGAAGATGTGCTGTCCTATCTGCTCCCTTTCCGCCTTTTCAAACTCTCGGATCGTGGATCCATGCCGTTCAGTCATCAATCGTTAAAGCTCCGAAATCGCCGTTGCTCTCATGATGCTCTTGTCACCCTCTTTGTCTTTGTCGAGCTCTTGACACCCACAACGAGAGATAGCTATGGCCGGGTGCCTTCACCGGCCGGTGCTCTGCGGCCAGCCTCACCGGCGCCTGCAGCTCCGATAGGCCGAAGCGGGATGTGCTTGCATGAGTGCGCCTCTGAATCTGTGTCGACCGACAACCTAGAGACAGAACTTCTGCCGTCATTATCGTTCCTGTCCTCTGCCCGCATCCGCGCTATTTTTACTTCACCCGCCCGTCCATTTACCGTTGCCACCCAGCACCGACCTTCATCTCTCACCCCGTCCTCACCTTGTCCCCAATGCCTCGGTGCCTGGCTCTAGAACGCCCTGGGATGGCCGCTGGCAAGAGATCACCTGGCTGGCTCGATGGTGGTGACATCCCCAGACACCTTGAGCTGGACCCTGGTTACCACAACGCATGAGGAATTCAGACACCATCATGACTCCCCTGGCCCCCACTCTCATCCTAGACACGATGCTCGGGCTCATTGACATGAAGACAGATCCCAGCCAAATACCCCATACGTCGACATCAGCCTCCGCTCCCGAAACCAAGACAGATTCATGTGCCATCAGCCTCGAGAACTTATCCGCGGCTAAGCATTGAGCTACCAAGGCCAAAGGCCGTCAGAGGGCCCTTCTCGACGCACCTACCACCACCCCTACTGCGCGTTCTAGCTTAGCTCCCCCAAGTGTCTCCATACCTCCACGCCTGTGCCCCACGCCCGCATGTTCCATAGGTGCGCCTCCATTGAAGGAGCTGGCCGTCTCCAGCCCATCTCCATCCCAACGTCCAAGGAAGGACCAAGCATCCAGAGAGAAAACCACTCAAAACGGGAACCGCACGAAGTTGTTGTCGTTCGCCGCCCTCCGACGCCCCGTTTCGGGCTCGGTGAGAAGGGCGACAGTAGGGTCGAGGCTAACATTGATATTCGGCTCTGACCTCGGGAAGCAGGCAGCCGAACCCAATACAGTTAGGTAGTCAAATGGGCACCCTGTCTGGCACTAAGAAGGGAGACTAGGCGAAGGGAGCAGGGCGATGCATCTTGAACGGCGGCGGGTTATTTGATGACGGTTGTTAGTGACGGGACGTTATTTCTTTGCAGAACTGGCAGACACATGGCTGGCCGTCCATCATCCGTCATCCCGTCCCTCCCTCTATCCCCCAATATCTCCCGAAGGAGCAAAACGAGCCCTCGACGCACACACACACTCGCGCACACACACACTCACGCACGCACGCACGCACACACACCCTCCCACAGTACGAGTATGCATGACAGACCTGCACGCCGCCTTGCCAGCCACCGACCGGGCCAAGACTCCTGTTGATGAAGGGAAGGGAACCTGAGGCCACGGACGGGATATGTGTGACAGCAATCGATGTCGTTCTGTTACCTAACGACTCAATGGCAGTCCTATCTTGTGTCAATTACACACGGGCAAAGGAGCCAACATGGCGCCCGTTCGCGGATGTTTGCGTGCGCGCATGGACAACGGGCGGCCGGTGGTCTAAGTCCGCAATGGACGACCGGACTCGTCAACAAGAGACGCTGGATCGGCTCACCTCACCCCAGGATTTGTTACCAGAAGGCGTCGGCAGCCAGGGGTGCTCCGCCAAGGAGCCAGGAGCTCATCATGACCAGGGGTTCTTACAGGCCAGGACAAGGGATGAATTCTCCGCCCCCGTGCCCGTGAGCAAGAGAAGGCCCAGTCTTTTGTTCTTTTTCTCTGTACTAAAGCAGCACCAGCAGCAGCCCCGGTCCCTTCCAGGACAGATTCACCGAGGTTAATACCTTGGATCTTGGCGGCCATGTCTTGCACACCAGGCACTCTCATCTATCGCGTCCCCGGAACAGCGAGACAAGAGAGGACAGGACAGGGCAGGAAACCCCCCAGACAAGATACCTGGGATGCGCACAAAGCGAGCACGAGTTGCTGCGTAGATATCCGACCGCCACATGGTCGCACACATCGTCGGTGGCGGCATCCCACATGGCCATGATGGCCTCATCTCATGCCCATGGCGGCATTTGCAGCAACTCCAAGCCCATGCATGATGCCATTATTTATGTACTCTTATTTCTTGGGTGTCTCAGGTCCCCAGGTCTAACACAGAAAAGAAGAATGTCAGCACACTCGCCCGCCCGCACACACACACACGCACACACACACGGACACACACGCACAGAGAAACCCGAAATCTGGTCGGGTTTTCACCCCCCCAGTCTGCCAGGTCCCGGGTCTTCACCGAGATCCCCTCGCGAGACATCACCAGATCTGACCCCACTTTTCTGGACCTTTGGCTTCTGGTTGCCCAATGCTCGACAGCTTGATTCATTGACGCCGCATCCCCATGCCCGTGATGGACCGGGATAGCACCCGACTTGGACCTGGGCTGTCGGGGTCGGAGGGTGTAGTACGTACCTCCCCTCCCGGACATGTACCTGCTCGACAGCCAATCGCCGCTCCGGCGACATCGGGGCCTTTCACCGACGCAACGCGATCCAAGCCGAAGGGACGAGTTCGGTATCCGTGCCTGACCTGTCTGTTTCTGGCTTCACCGTCTCACCACTTTTCGAATCACCTGGTGCGCTTTTGTTGTCTAGCCTATTATTAAGCGTTGAGCCTCGGAGTTGCAACCTTTGACTGGACCCTTCACCTTGGCTTGGCCTGGCTTGACTCGCGTCATGGATGGATGGACCGTTGTCTGTCTCCTTGACGTGCATCAGGAGTTGTCACATCTCAGGTTTCCGGTCGCCTGTCTCTGTTTTGCTTGCTTGCTTGCTTGCTTGTTTGTCTTGCCTCTCTGTCAAGCTTAAACCGTTCGGACCTTGATCCCGGGCTTATCTCCGGCCCTGACTCCCGAGGTCTATGGCCGGAGTGGATGAGGCTCGTCTCATCGGGCTAATTCAAGACCGAGAGAGGTGCCGGGTCGTTGACAAAGGTACGTACCGACATCCATCCCCGTCCATTTTATGTAGTATTTGCATTGCCGGTGTGTGCCTCGATGATCCCTCTCATTTGCAGGCTCTCTACATGTGTGTCTGTCTTCAGCTTCTGCAGAGCCGTCCTCGATGGTGTGCAGCACACGGTGGAAGCGGTTGAAGCAGTGCAGATCGGTGCCACCTGTTCCGCCACAATATGCTCTGAATCGAGTGCAAGCAGACGCATCACTAACTGGCCTGCCAGCTTTGACGAATATCGTCGTGATACGTATCGTATCGGATCGGGCCAGGTCAACAACGGTGCCGTCTTACTGCTGGCTTTGTAAATTGCAAGTCTATATGCCCAACCAGCCCTACGTGGCACCCCGAGATGCCTATTGTTTCCCAACCATGACTCGTCTCTGTGCCTGACGAGGAGAGATCAAACCAATTCCCAACACGATACATTAAGTTACAAGCATAACAGGAAGCTTCCTCAGCGAAGCACCAATCCGAGCTGCAGGAGTCAGACTCACCACGTCTGGTCCTTTGTCCAAGGAGAGCTCAGGAACTCGCCCTTGTCGTCCCTCGAGTACCCAATCTCATCCCGCTTGTCGTCTACAAGCCTCCCCCACTCGAGCAGCAGCCGGAACAGGTAGACGTCCATGTCCCTCTCGCCCAGCGCCTCGGCCGCCCACCGCGCCCCCTGCCGAGCGATCCACCGTGCGTCCTTGACCTTCGCCTTCATGTCGGTGTCTCGCCCGTTGAGGTAGGCCCTCTTGTGCGTGCCTGCAAAGTACGACAGTGTCGTGTGCAGGCCTTGGTAGCGCGTGTCGATGGGGACAAAGTGCAGCCACGGCATCAGCCGGTCCGTACACCACGTGCGGAAGAGCGTCGACACCATGGGCACGCTGCTGGACCGGAGAGTGCGGACGAGGTCGGGGGACGGCCCGCTGTCTTCGTCCAGGAGGAGGATGAAGCGGTACTCTAGCGGGTCCTGGTCCTGAGCCTCGTCCACAATACCATATGTTTGGTTGATGAGGGCACAGTTTGGTCCGAGACAACCCGTGTAGTTGTTCATGCCCACGCTGAAGGGGGTCGCGAGGTTTGCTTCTGTGACGGGCACCCTTTCATGTCGATACTTGGTGTCGTCTTTAGCGGTTGGCAGGATCATGGTGACCTTGTCATGAGGGTTCTGGTTTCCCAGGAGATGAAGCAGTCGAAACTTGTGGTTTCCGCGCAAGGCCTGGTCACTGATAGGACCTTGACCGGTCTGGCCTCGCCAGAACATGGCATCGTAGCGGCGGTCGAAATCCCACTTCATGTCCGGCTTCGAATCGAGAGGCCGGGGGAGGGGGATGAGGATATCTTGGAACGGCTCCGTCTTGGAGCCTCCAAACAGGGGTAGCAGCTGCCGGATCGGCTCCGCGTGAGGGCTCGAGAGGGACATGCCGTGAAGGTACTTGAGATCTGGCTGGGAGCAGTACTCGAGGGATCGCTCCCAGTTCACCAAGACCTGCCCCTTGGAATGCCTTCGCACACAGGAAGAGCAGAACTCGCCAATGTTCCAGTGGGGGGTTATCCGGGTCTTTGATCCAGGAGGGCAGGCCTCGACCTGCATCTGGCGATAGTCGGACGGGGAGATGAGAGAGTATGGTGAGTCCCCCTGTCCAAGTACCACTTCTTGGGGTGGTCCTCGAGAGTCAAGCACTTCCTCAGTCTCGTTTACACCGTCTACGGACCTCTTAGAGATGAGATTCACAATCGGTGTAAGGTCAGCTCGGCTCTGCCCCTTGGCATTCTCCCACGACGGAAGGATCCGCGGCGTAGGTTCCAGGTTGACAGGGAAGAGGAGATCGGGCACAAACTTGGCAAACTTGTTGATGGATTCCACAAGGCGGTCCAATGCCTCAGCGTCAGGGCCCACAACATCAGGAGCTCGAGACGCCTTGCCCTCGTAGACAGTAATTGTGTGAACTCCTGGGAGTTTTGCCAGCATGACGGCCCTCTGGCGCAACTTGGCTGGCGGAACTGCCATGAACGGCTTGAGATCTCTGTCGATCTGGTCGAACTGGTCAATGACGGTGGTGTTTTGAGCAAACTCGAACCAGTCGGCGAAGCCTGGGGGCGGATCACGGCCCTCGTGGCGTTCCTTGTAGATCCTGTGAGCGACGGGGAGACTACCGCTCATAGAAGCGTGCTGAAGCCATCGGTCATGCCTGATGTTTGCCCTAAAGACCAGATCGTCGATGGGATGTCGCTTGTTAAAGGTCTGCGGTTGTTGAATGGTGATGTAGATGCTGGTCCCTACAACTAGACCAACAAGTAAGGCAGTGAGCATGAAGCGCCGTACAAAAATGACGGAGCGAAGGTCATGACAGTATGTAAAAATGATCATGCCAAAAGCCACGAACCAGAGCGGCATGATGGCAGGGGGTCGCGAGGGGTGCAGATAATCTCCATACGAGAAGATGTTCTCGCACGCCTTTGCCGTACCGACCAGAAAGGTGATGATACTGGATGGTGTAAGAGGTGATGTCTCGCACACCCAGAACGCGGCAGAGATCATGAGTGTAGCAAAGGCGAAGCTGTCGACGATGATATCGAAGCCGTACAAAAAGCCGAATCCTGTATGGAGGGATGAAGAACCCCTGAGAAGCCTGCTTCCAACCCAAACGCAACCCATCGACAGAGCTGATAGAACTAGAACCGTTCCCAGAGTCCTCAGACGAAGCTTGGCCGTCCGCGACCAAGCCAGTAGTCTCCACAGTAGGATGACGATTAGGGTATCCAGTATGAGCCCGACGCACTGAAGGAGCAGAGTGGTCCTCTTGCTCTCAATTAAGTCGAAACAGTAGTATGTCGAGCGCGTCATCTGGCTGACAGCAAAGTACGTGCCCGTCGCAAACGTCAAGACGCTCGACACGGCCATGGTGAGAACGACCCGGGGCCCGCTGAACCAGTCGATTAGGTCGTCAAAGCACGAGCGCCAGGGATCATCCGGATCCTCTGGGGGAGGGAAGCCCCATTTTCGACGGGTGTTGAAGATTTCATATGCAAAGATGAGGACGCAGAGAAAGGACTGTGGATATGTCAATCTTCAGGGGGTGTTGTGGTAGTTGGGGACGACATACCTCGAGACCTGGAGTCGAGCATTGCTGCTGGTAGTTTACACGGTGAAAGATTTCCAGTCTGAGAACAATACAGAGAACGAGGACAGGAAGTGAGAGGCGTCGTGGCCGCTTTGGCTGATGGGCATTGGGGCCATTAAGAGCGGCATCTGCAGCGCCATCCAGCAGAGATACCTCACGACGGTGTCTGGCAAAGCGTCCATCTGCACCAGGAAGCCACTTTGTGAAGCAGCTCACACCGTAGCATATGATTCCAGAGAGTAGAAACAAAAGGAATGACGATAGACGAGGGCTTTCTAAAGGGAGTTCACATGTGAGCCTCTCATGCCAAGACAAGGGCTGGTTGCAGACTAACCAGTTAGAGAATGCCGTTCCAGAGTCTGAGAGATGTAAAAGAATGACAAGGCGGCGCTGATTAATGAGAAATTAGTTTCAGATATAGAAAATTTGACATTGGGGGATATACCAGAGGCCGAATAGTTGAACGACCCAATTCTGTGCCATGATGCTGATGGGAGAGCCTCGGGCCGCGTTTTCAGGACCAGGATATCGCGAAACAAAGACAGGAAAAGAAGGTCCCCTCTAGAGAAATATCGTCATGTCATTACGGTCGTGCCCGGGATTACCTCGCCTCCTGCAGTACTAAAAACATGAGGGGGGGAGGAAACGAAACAAGTTCACGTCGTCGTAGATGAAGCTGTCATGATGAGGCCCCTGGTCATCTTTTTTTCCCCATTGTCTCATATCAGGGGAAAGAGGCTGACGACACACATCGAAGCAGCCCCTGAGATATTACCTAAGCGGGCTATTTACAGCAAGTTTCAGCCACTAAAACGGGTCAATTGCCCCACTATTCCACGGCAGCTAGGAGTTCAAACTCCCCTGAGATCATCTCCAACTCCATGCCACCATCGCCAAAAGACATCCCCCGGCCTGTGATGTAATCATCGTTCTTTGTCTCTTTGCCATGGCCGGCTTCAACGATGCGCCCTTCATCAGGGGCCTCGCCGTGCCCTCCGTCTGCACCCTGATAACCTTCCTCGGCTACTTTTCCCAGATCGTCTTCTCTTTCTCGACACTCGACCCTGGCCCGCCCTCGCGCTCCGAGACGATCCTGTTCAACGGCCTCCTCCTCGTCCTCTGGATAACATACTACCGCGCCGTAACCGTCGACCCGGGCCGCTACGTCTTCAAGGATCGTGTTATCGACGCAGATGGACAGCGCTGGTGCAACAAGTGCTCGGCGCCTAAGCCGCCGAGGTCTCACCACTGTCGCCATTGTGCGAGGTGCGTGCCAAAGATGGATCATCATTGTCCGTGGACGCGTAACTGCGTGTCCATGACGACGTTTCCGCACTTCTTGCGCTTCCTCATCTACACGAACCTGTCGCTCTGGATGCTCGCATACCTCCTGTGGCAGCGCTTCGCCGTCCTTTGGGAACAGCGCCTCATGCCTGCGTATCTGGGTCCCAGCCTCTTTGGCCTTATATCGCTCTCCCTGATCACGCTTATCGACTTCTTCACCACTGTCGCGCTCGGTATCATGCTCATCAACACGGTCAGAGCTTGGATCTTCAACCAGACCATGATCGAGGGCTGGGAACAGGAGCGTCATGAGGCCCTCATCGACAGGGGCGTCAAGGACTGGTGGGACGTTACGGGGCCCGACGGTGAAAAGGTGCGGTTCGAGAAGCTCGAATTCCCATATGACATTGGCTTCTTTGCAAACATGTCCCAGGCCATGGGCACCGGCAATGTCCTCTGGTGGTTCTGGCCCCTCGCGGGGAACCCGGTCATTGCAAAGGACGGCCGCGGGTCTGGCTGGACATGGGAGGAGAACGGCTTCAACCGCGTCGAGGGTCTCTGGCCGCCGCCTGACCCGGATAAGATTCGCCGAGCAGGGCGGGGTTGGCCGGCCGCGAACCGCAACTACGCCGAGGAGCTCCGCCAGGCGAATCTGAACCCGGAGGAGTTCAAGGCCGAGTTTCAGCGACGACAGGATGAGGATGCGAGGAGACGCAGGAGGCAGCTCATGGCCGAGCTGGAAGAGGTGGACGACTTTGACATGTACGACGATGAAGAGTATGACCGCAGCTTCGACGGGGGCATGGGCTGGACAAACTCAGACGGAGACCGTTTACGAGACTATGGGGTTGATGAGGAAGAGTCAGACCCTGAGGACGAGGACGAAGATGTCCCGCTCGCAGAGCTCATACGAAGAAGAAAAGTTCTACAAAAGGACAACTACGACGATTAAAGGGACGTGAAATGAAAATAGAGAGAATAGAAATCTTTTTTTCAGTTTAAAAGAAGCAATTTGACATTTCTAGAACAAGCGACAAAAAAAACAGAGAAGCTTAGTAGGTTAAAACATGTAGAAATCTCTCTTGATCCATGCTTTTCCTCCCACGTAAACCCTTCTCCCTTCCAAGCATACAGACGATGAATCCTCCCTGCCCCCCATACGCTTGCCCAAAAGCTTTCAAGAAAAACCCAACAAGCGGCCGTGACTCTTTCTCTTTTAGCCCCGCCCCCCAAACAAACAAAGGGGCTTTCCCAGCAAGCAAATCAACTCGGTTGCCCAGCTCAGTCTTGTATACAACAAAAAATGCCCCTCCCCCCTCTTTCTCTTGCTCTTGCATGCTCTGTGTGCGTGTGTATGTGTGGTGTGCGCGCGCGCAAGGTTGTAAATCGACATCTTTGTCATTATCTTTTTTGAACGGAAAGATTCGTGAAGCATATACTCGTGTCGACTACCAGTCATCATCATCCTCCTTCTCCCGCTGCATGGCGTTCTTGCGAGCCAGGAGAGCATCCGCCAGGCTGCCTCCCAAGCTGGGTGTAGGAGTGCTGCTACGACTTCCGGTACTACCGTTCAGCGTGTTGAGGCTCATGCCCGAGTCGCGCTGCTGCAGCTCGGCAGGCTTGCGGTTAGCCGCAGGCCGTTTGGCCGGGGGCTGCGGAGGCGTCGGCTTGGCCCGTGGTGGGGCCGGCGGCGCACGCGGAGCCGGAGGAGCTTGCTCCTGAACATAGGCGGCAGGAACCCAGGCCTGCTGCTCCGTCTGTTGATTCTTGGCTAGCCACCAACCTTGATAGCAGTGTTAGTTGACATGTTTCATTACTAGTATGAACAAGATGACTTGCCATTTGACTTACCATTGTTCTCCTTCTGGACAATCTCGACGATCTCATTGGCGTGGATCGAGAGTTCGTTCTCCCGCTGGGCCGCAAAGTCGTACAGAACCTTGGCCAGGATCTTGGGGGGACTTGCTGGCCGTGCAGGGGCAGCAGGGGGGGGAGGAGGTGGTGGTGCACGTCCAGCACCGCTGGCATTGCGAGTGTGGTTTGAGATGGAGTTTGCAACCGCAGCGTGCGCGTTTTGTGTCGACACAGGACGATGGGGGACAGTGACGGGACCTTGGGAAGCGGCAGCGGGGATGGCGGCAGCAGCAGTGACGGCAGCTGGCGGTTGAGGAGTAGGTCGTGAGCCCGCACCAGGTCGAGGCTTGGCCGTTCGGTTGCCAGTAAGTCGAGATGGTCGACCGTTGGGACCTCCGGGCTTGATCAACTTGCCTCGAGTGATAGGTCGAGGGGGTACTGGCTTGCCCTTGGGAGTGGGCTTCGAGACCGAGTTTGGTGGCTCACCAGGTTGTGTGTGGATGCCACCACTCTTGTAATAGTCGACTGGAAGCTGGGAATCCTTGAGAACCTTGACCTGCTGCATCTTGCCTGGCTTCTTGGCGTATTCGATTGTGTCACTGATCTTCAGGTTGAAACCTCCAGGCATTACCCGCTGCATCTGAGTAAACAGTTCAGTCTTGAACACACAGTTCATCAGAGGATCCGGTTCCTGTGGAGAGCCAATGCCGAGGGAGAACCAGTCGTCGCGAGCCGTCGAGGCGCCAATGAACCTGATCGCGCCCAGAGGTACGGACTTTTCAGCCGAGATATGGGGCTGACCATTGACGAGGGCTTGGGCAATGATATAGAACTTGCTGTTTGTAACAACAATGATACGCGGGCTAGGCTTGCTAGAACGACCAAACTTGGCTTCCAAGATCTCAGCTCGGCAAGAGAAGATGGTCTTTTCGTTTGAGCCAATGCCAGCAGCATTGCGGATCTGCGCTCCAGGGCCATTGGTAGCATTGATGCCCAGATAGTCGCCGAGGAATCTTCGGGAACCCAAAAGACTCATACGACGTCTCTCCTTGCGTCCTCCGAGAACCCGGTGGCCCTGGTCTCGAAGTTGCAAGTACTCGGCTCCAGTTCGCTTCTTCCTCCAGAATCTCTGGATTCGAGTGGCGGATTCGGCTCGGTAGGCAAGGTAGGCTCTCCACATGCGCTGGATTCGGGTGGCCATGTTGTGCCAGTATCTATCTCTCATGTGCTCAAGGGCGAAGAGAGTCTCAGGGGCCTTGATGAATGCCTTGGTGACTCCCATCTGCCACTCTTCCTTGGGGATGCTAGTATCCTTGAGAATCTGCTTGACAGCGGCCTCGGTGGTACCGTCCCAAGTGTATTCACCAGCATACGAAGTAGCGGGCGACAAGAGGAAGAATCGATCAACAAACTTGTCGAATGCCTGACGGTAAGCGAAACCAGCTCGACGAATGCGAACGTTCTCCTGAAGACCGAGATACTTGATTTGATGAAGAACATTGGGACCGTTGTACTCAGTGGGCGACTTGTTCTCGTTTGGCTTGATGGTTCGGATATATGAAGGCTGGCACTTCATCAAAGTATCGACCAGGGCATTCGCAGACGTTCGGATACGGTCACCAGCCGAGGGAGGCTGCTTTCGGTTATCTTGATCAACCGGGCGAGGGAACAGGGTATGGACGAATTGGTTTCCGCTGTGCTGGAACAGGTTGAGCAGACCCTTGAGAAGCTGATCCTTGTTCTTATCTGTAATACCATCCACAGTATAGGTGACATCACCAGCGTAGTGCTTGATGATAAAGTTTCCTTGGCGGGGGGTAAGATGGGCGTGCGACATGCCGTTGATGCTCTGCATAAAGGTTCGATCGCAAGCCGCAGGGTCAGCGTGCGCAGTCTTGGTGGCATCCTTCATGGCAGAGAAGATGCCCGGTGGTCGGATCTGCTCGATCAGGTCACACACAACCTTGTTGTCAAAGTACTTGATTGGCGTCCATTGAATCTGCTCCTTCGCGTACTCGTCTTGCTCGGCCTTGAGAGTGAGCTGGATAAAGATCTGCTGCAACTTCTCGTTGACGTAGTTGATGCAAAGCTGTTCGAAACTGTTCTTTTCGAAAATCTCGAAGCCGTAAATATCCAGGATACCAATCGTGTTGCTAGTTGGTTGTCGGGCCTTGAGGGACTTGTTGATGCGCTCGACAATCCAGTCGAACAGGTTACTGTAGATGGCCTTGGCCAGCGCATCTCTTGTAGCCAGTGCCTGGGCCGGGTTCGCAGGCGATTCGATAACCTCGCCGTTTCGAGGAGTCAGAATTCGGATCGTGATGGCGTTGATGAGCTGCTCGGGGGTGACCTCCATGAGGTAGGCGGCGAAATCCACTACGGACCTATCAATCACCTCGGCATAACCACTCTGATCCTCCTGGAACTGGATGTTTCCGATCCATAGAATGGCCGCAAGCATGCGGAAGATCTCGTCTTGCTCGGGTTGGCTGAGGCCAATAATCTTCATGGCGTTGAGCGTGTCTTGGAATTCGGCGAGATCGTCGATGCCGTCAACGTCGAAGCATTTTGACCGGCTCGTGTAGACGTACGTCTCGGGTTTCTGGATGCCAAAGGTCTCTCGGTACTGCTGCGAAGCGCCCTTTGTGAATTGGTAAAAGATGTGGAAGTTGCGCTCGTTTGTGATCTGGCCCACCACTCGCGTCTTCTCCAGGAGGTAGTTTGTGATGTCGGCGCCCACGGGTTCGCCCTGAGCGTTAAAGTAGATTTGTAAGTATTTGCCGAATCGCGACGAGTTGTTGTTTCGCAGTGTCTTTGCGTTTCCAAACGACTCGAGCAGGGGGTTGGTTGCCAGCACCATGTCCTTGATCTGCTTGATGTCTCCCGACTCTCCACCAGACACGCTGGCGATGTACTGCATGATGCGCTTGGCGGCCTCGGTCTTGCCAGCGCCCGACTCTCCCGAGATGATGACGCACTGGTTATCACTGTAGGCCTTCATGTTGTAGTATGCGGATTCGGCGATGGCGAAGACGTGCGGCGGCATCTCGAGTCGGTTCTTGCCCTTGTAGGTGTCGAGGACCTGGTCGGTATAGATGCCCAGGTCCCGGAAGGGGTTGACCGAGACCAACACATGGCCGATATAGGTATAAATCTCGGCGCCCTCGAATCGCTTCTTCAGGTTTTCGTTGATGGCCTCGTTGGACACTTTACTCAGCAGGGTCAGATCGGAGACACCGATCTCCTTCTTCTTGGTGGTCTCGAAGGTGGCCTTCTTGGGCTTTGCGCTGCCGCTTGCGCCAGCCGCGGCCCCGGCGCGGGCGTCCTTATTCTTGGGACGTCTTGATATTCCCTGCGCAACGGGAGCAACGGTCAGCAAAAGAGGCGCCACCGGAGGGGTTATTGGCACCTTACCATGATGTGCAGGGGATTGGGGGGAGAGGGGGGAGGAGGAGGAGGAAAGGTAACCAGACAGGCGATAGTTGGTTAGACGGGCATCAGAGGATCGATCCCGTGAGAAATAAGCGAAGGACTCCGGTAGGATAGATCGGAGAGAAAGATGCGATGTTTTTCCAAAGGAAACGCTGGAAGCTTTGATGTGGCTGGAGTCGAGATTGTGTTCAGCGATGATCTGGTGCCTGACGGGAGGTGACGAAAACGCCGACGATTTTCCGCCCAGCACAGCCCCCTACTGTCGCTATCTTACGCAACAAGTGGCGGGGGACAGGCAATGGTTATTCACTTTTTTTTTCGCAAGCTCCTTGATGAGCCTTGATATCCACGTATCCACGGGTTCGTCTCCGAATACGCGGCATTCAGAGTCCGAAACTTGAAATGAGTAATTATTCACAGAGATGCTTGATGGCTTAATATTGCTGTTGTTGGATGTCTACCTACTGCGGTATTACTGTAATGTTGTCCCTATCATGCAGCAAAGCCTCACAACGAATAACATCGTTTTCGTTTCTACCAAGTCCAGCTGGTGTGTCGTCATCATACGTGCCAGAACCGGCCTCGTCGGGAAGAAAGGGTCGTCTCAAGTCGCTGCCAGCCTCTAATGTCTGTGCCTAATAATAAATGACTCCACCTGTCTCCCCGACTGTTGGCCATCAATCTTGGTAGATCCTTCACAGGGATATATTGCTTATGTTAGTTTGGCTTCCAGAAAATCTGTTTCTGGATCCCAAGCTGTAAATCAACAATGGTTGATTGCGATTCAACTGATATGGTGATGGTTGGCTGCTTGCCGTATTAGGCAGGTAGAATAGTTCAAGCGAGAGTTGATTTCGATTGTGTTGAAGCAAAGCCCACAATTATCGACCAAATCAACAATTCTTTACACTCAACAAGAGGCATTCATCTCATTGCAACACACGTGCCAAATCCAGGACCCTTGATTACATACATTACCTACCAAGTTATGATGACGTTGTTCGCAGGGTATCCCTAGAGCAACCAGGTGGTGTCATGAAACCGCATGAATCTGGACACGGCTGAGTTGTAGGGTGACACATGGCTCCTCTGCTGGGACGACATCAATAACGCCAGGAAGTAACTCAATGCCATTTCTCTTTATGCAACTCATCCATTGTTGATCAAACGGCCCACTCGCTTCCAGGAACAGCTCCATCGCCTTCGGCATCAAGCGTCTTGGCTTGCATCCCCATCCCCGCCAAACAAGCTCCAACCCGCCAAAAGCCTCGCTACAGCGCTGTTATCCAAGTTGTTAGGGCTCCTACGGAGGAAAATACGCCCGTTCGAGTGGCTTCACAAGAGGGCTCGTCAATGACTGGTCGCCAATCCCTGCCCTGTGACGCAGGTCAGTCCCTTGGTTGCGGGGTAGCAACCACATGCCCACTGGCGTGCTGTGGTGATCGCGCGGGACATCCCATCCCAGCTCAGGTGATGATGAGCACCACAGACGGAACATGGCATTAAAAACATGGCCTGGCTGCCGTATCAACGGCCCATTCTGAGACCTTAGCTTGAACGTTGGATGAGATACATAACACCACTACATCCGCCGTCTGAGACTTGTTTACTCTCTTCTCTTCTCCATCTTCATTCAACTTACAACAACACAATACACTGAGTACTTCACATCACCATTGAACTCATTCACCTCCGCAATGGCCGACACTACTGAGCAGCAGCCCCAGCTGGTTGACGAGACTCCCATCTCGCCCATTCGCCCCAACCAGGCACGGAGAAACTCCCTTGAGGACCACCTCAAGCACCGCCCCGATCGTGCCGAGCTCGTCGAGAGTAAGAAGGCCCAGACCTACCAATCCGGTAATGCCGACATAGAGCATTGCTGACACGGCCCCCAAACAGAAAACATCCTCCCAGACTCGACCGCAGCGCCAGGCCTCCTGGCGCACCAGAAGGAGGTGAGTCAAGACAAGACAATCCAAGCCCTCTTGCCCAGCCCAGTTGCCTTTTCTTTGTTGAAGAGCCACCATTGCTGACGTAGCCCCACCACGCGCAGCTCCAGAAGCACATGCTCGAGGACAAGCTCAACGACAAGATCTCGCACCGCCCAGACCCCGAGGCCCTCATCAAGAAGGACATTTTGCACGATGACCCTCGCACCACCGGGCAGGACGAGGCCGCCAAAAAGTACGAGGAGGCCATCGAGGACGAGTATGCCAAGCGCGAGGGTGGCGCCTGAGCATGATGTCATGCGACGGGGTCATGAGCCTCGGCGCTCATGATACCCAAAACCATGGGGACTCGGGACGAGTGAAATGATTTTTCAAACTTTGGGCAGGCATGTTAACAATATGGTATGGGACTAAGTGGGCGCTTTTCGGCTGCAGCCGGGCATTTTGGCCGGTCTTGTAATTATCATGGGAAATCCTCGAATTATTCTAGCACTAAACACAGAAACCAACTTTGAGTGTGACGGGCAGACCCTGGACTCACCATTGTGATTGGGCCGTGACTCTGATGCATGGAAAGTGGAATCACAACTATTAGAAGCCACTTCTCATCCATCCCCCTTGGGAAAATCACAGCGGGGAGAACGCGCATGCTCCGAGATGGTGGAGGAGGAGTGCGGGCAAGACGGGATTGAGCATCAAAAAAGGCAGACCCCTGCCGACAGTTGGGCTGCAGGTACCGGACGGGAGGGAACCCAATGCCCCAGATATAGCAACGCCCAACCCTTCACACCATCGTTCACAGGATACCCTTGAATCCTTCGCAGAGGAAGAAAAAAAAAAATCAAGGAAGAAGCAATTTAGATCAAGGGGTATGGGGAGGGGTGAAACAAGACGGAGACGCGGTTGGCTTGCAAGAGCAAAAAATTGAAATTTGTTTCATGCTCGTCGGACCAGGCCGACGGGCTGAAAACCCAATCTGATCTCGTAGAAGACAAGACAGAGAGATTGAGGATGCCAGGGCCCCAGCCCTTCTAGAAGTAAGTCAGTGCAGACCCCGAGGGTCGCGCTGAAGAAGTGTACATGTGAGTGTATCCGTATACCCGTCCACCCATAACCAACAGAGTAAAAATCCTGTTCCAGTCCCAATATCCTGCCCAAAGCCCACAACTTGAAGGTGGCTGTCGAAAAAATTCCCATGCCCAGTTGAGTTGTCCAAATCGCCAGTCGCTTAATGATACATCGCCACGCTGCGCATAATCCTGTTCGATGACCCCCTAAAACGCCGGTCCGTGCTGTATCCCATATCCTTTACATGTGTGTATCGCCGTCAAAGAGTCGCAGAGAACAAAGGAAAAGAAGAGTCGAGAACGCTCAAGATCGAGAGTAGCTGTTGGAGTAGGTTGGGCTGGGCGAGTACTGCTCGAAACCGACTTTGTGGTGGTTGATGACGGTGTTTCGTCCAGACTTGGCGACTTGAGTGGTGTGCTTGTCTGCGTTGATGGTTAGTGTGGGGCCGAGCGGCATTGAGCCCGGAGGCCCGGGCAGATGATGAAACTCACCAGCACCATACTCGCGGTACTCTCCAGGGGAAAGTGACCGAGGGGTCGAGTCTGTCGAGGAGACGTAGGATCCAGATGAGTAGCTGTAGGAGCTGTGGATGGAAGGCTCCTTGGAGCTCTGGTGGATCTGAACTGTATAGGGGGCACTCATGATGGCGGTTTTGAGTGTTGTTGTTGTTGGTGTTGTTGTGTGAGCTGGAGAGTCTTGCACCGTGAGGCTTTGTTGTGTGTAAAACTTTGCTAAAGTAGACCAAGAGTTGTCTGGATGCTGGAGGTTGGAGATTGGAAGTGTCTGGTGAGGATAAAAGGGGAATTCCAGCTGTGACGAGGAAGGGGGTCTATATGTAGTTGAAGTCCATGGCGATGCAACCGACAGTACGTACTCTACCATTCCCTCAGGACAAGTGGATTTAACCCAAGCCCTGACTGCCTGGGGAACAAGGATTGCCAGGCAAAGCGCAAGGCAACTCCTGGACGGTTGGTAGATGGAACCTGAGGGAGTGAGTCAAGCAGAGACCACACGAGGAACCGCGCGCTGGCAGGCTCCCGGACCCGGCACGATAGCGGCCATCTACGATGAAGGACTGGGGGGGAAAGGGGACCAGGGGCGTGTAGTCGGGGTGCAGGACGACGGGGCGTAGGCAAATCATTGGGCATCGAGTGGCTGTCAAGGGCGATGAGAAACAAGGGACCAGAAAGAAGGATCCTGGCATTCAGAGCTTCCAAAGGCACGGGGACATGTCTCGGTGGCAAAAAAGCTGTCAAGTGAAGCTTGGGTGACGCTGGTCGCTGGGACGGGGCGGAGCCATTCAGAGCGAATGAGCAACCCGGCGCAAGGCAGGGCAAGGCAAAGCCCCACGGCGTGTGCGAGCGAGTGAGCGGCAGCCAAAAGAAGCTGGACAGGAAAATCAAAATAGACGAAACAGGACAAGGAGGAAAAGGGTCCGTTGTTGCCTGTAATTGGGGGCCACGGAGTTCGCTTGTCTCGGTCGAAGTTCTTGGTAAGGGCCTGTGAGACCCTTGGTAGGACAAAGGGCTTATTTTTTTCACGGTCATGATTGAGACACGTGAGAAAGCATCTTTGAAGTGACTGCATGAGATCCCTTGATGCCGCAGCAAGCCATCGCAGGCACAAGGCACCAGCGCAAGCCCAGCCGTGACACCAGCCTCTGCCTCGCATCAACCGGCAAATCCAGGTACCGTTGCCTTGGGTTCCATAGACCCATCCACCCATCGTCAGTTAATTAATATTGGCGGAGGATGGAGCGTGCAGGCTCGTGAATCTACCTGCTCTATCTGTCATTCCAATCTCTGTCTCGCAGATCTATTGCGGACGGACTAATTTTTCCCCTATTTGCTTTTTCTTGCCCCTTTGGGCTCTTGCTCCCCTTTGAGGCTGGCCTCGACTCTTGTCGCAACTGGCATCGCCCTTGCTCAACGTCCCGGCTCGTTCCATTCAGATAGATTCGTCGATGCCCAAACCGAGGTGTGTGTGGGCGAGAGGGCCCGAGCCTATGGAGGACGCGAATACTTCCCAGCCGGGCGGAAAGGGGGGGAAGGGAGGATGATTAATCGCTGTCTCATTGCTCCTGAGGGGAGGGGATACCATTATCAAGGCGAGACAGGGCCGTGAAGCGTCTGAAGCGCTTGGTCCAGGGCCTCTCTCGCTCAGGTGGATCTGACACATGCAGGCTCTCTCTGGTGCCATCCCATCCCAGCAAAGGGTCAAAAGAGCCGTGGGCCCGGCTTGCTGCATCTCTGCTGCAGGAACTGATGCGACTACTCGGCTGCAAGAATGACGATTAGCTGGAGCCCTACACCCTCTCGCCCTACACGTCGTCACGCGCGGCGAGTCAACCGATGCTCCAGCGCCCCAGCCGCCCCAGGCTGTTGACGGTGTTGTGCTGCGCAGAGGGATGGATGGGCGGCTGGACCCGGCAGTGGACGCTGTCACATCGAACTTGTCAAACATCATCACCCAGTGACGTCGCGATGTTTGACTCTATCACAGCCTTCCCGGTGACTAGTCGGACAAGGCCGGCTTGAGTATTTCCTTTTTACGCCTCACCTTGGACAGCGCTCGTGTCGGCTAGAGCCAATACAACGCAGCATCACAGCAAAGCGTCGTGTATTCGTCATGGGTCACATGGGAGAAGCAAAATGGTTTCGCCTCGTCGCCCTGCCAGACAACAAAGCTGTGCAAGGCAAGGCGTCAGATTGGCGACAGAAGTGGTGTTGACGCGGTCAACGTGACTGCATACCCAGGGCGTGTTTGGCATCGCAACGTTGTCTTCATGGATGGGCCCTTGCAAAGATGCTGCTGCTGCGTCCTGCGCCTTGCCCGCTCATGACGGGATCCGGTCCTGCAGCCCTCCCCGGGTTCCGAATGGAGATAAAGATACGGACGGGATGGGACAACCTAGCGCCAGATCAGGAGCTGCGACTAGGGGCCATCTGGCGGACCGTGGGCCATTGGCCAATGACTTGGCCAGCTGTCCCAGGCTGGGCTTGGACCCTGCTATGACGCTGTTGCTTGGCTGTTTATAGGGGCCAGCCCAGCGCAGAGGTCACGCTGTAGAGTTTAGGTTGGCTGTCCTCTGGACGAGCCACGTCGCCGCGACTGAGAGGCTCCCCTCTGGTCTCAAGGGGAACCATCCATCCACCCAACAACCTCGCATCGCACCGCCTCCCCTCCAAACCAACCACACCCTTCGACGTCACAAGCCTCCAGATTCAGGCTTCTCAACGTCTTCCACGCCGACCTTCCACTTCTTCCATTGCCCCTCCCTCCCCGTCTCCATACCCGAAGTACTGTACGCATCGGTGCCCACCCCGCCCGAACCGCCACCATGAAGGCCGCCCTGATCCTGTCTGTCCTGGCCTCTGCCGCCGTTGGCGTTGTCGCCGAGGAGCTCAAGATTGACGTGACGCTGCCCGTCGTCTGCGAGCGCAAGACCAAGAACGGTGACAAGATCCATATGCACTACCGTGGCACCCTCGCCGCCGACGGATCACAGTTCGATGCCAGTAGGTCACCCTCCACCTTGCGTCGCCCGTTGCGACAGCTGCGCTACGCAAATCAAATGCTAACTCGGACACACAAGGCTACGACCGGGGCACTCCCCTCGTCTTCAAGCTTGGTAGCGGCCAGGTTATCAAGGGGTTCGTGTTTGCCTCACCGTGATGCATTCGAGCCCGACGCTGACAGATAATCAAAGATGGGATCAGGGTCTCTTGGACATGTGCATCGGCGAGAAGAGGTGGGTGAAGACACAACGCATTGTTGGCGATGCCCCAATTGTTGACCCCCTGACTTAGGACTCTGACCATTCCCCCCGAGTTCGGTTATGGCCAGCGAGCCATTGGCCCTATTCCCGCCGGCTCGACCCTGAGTACGTTGATCCCCCTCCTCCTTCTCGCCTCATCTTTACCGCCTAACACTTTGTGAACCTATAGTCTTCGAGACGGAGCTCGTCGGCATCGATGGCGTCCCCAAGCCCGAGAAGATCGAGACCAAGGTTGTCGAGAAGGTCGAGTCTGCCACCGAGAGCGCTGAGGAGGCAGCCGAGTCTGCTACCGAGAAGGTTGCCGAGAAGGTCGCCAGCGTCGTCGCTGAGGCTGCCGACGCCGCCAAGACCATCCTCGCGGATACTGATGACGCCCCCGTTCACGAGGAGCTGTAATGACCATGTACACGACCATATCGCTCTTGCATACCCCATCTTAGATGTACAACTTGAAGAAAAAAACCGGAGCTCGTCACTATCGACGTCGTTCTGCTTCTACTCCCTGGGAGGCCCCACGCTGGGCATCGCCAAGCAGGTGACTGTTGGCCGCAGCTACATGACCGTCCGGGGCATGTAGCGATGGTCTGCATGGATGACAGCAGGTTATGCCCGTAGATCGCGACAGTTCGGTGATGTCATGTCATGATACCTCTGATGCTGGGGGTAAGAGCGGTCAATGGGTCCGGATACACGGTTGGGGCCACGACTTTTTGGTTTCCGAAGAATTGAATCTCTATCAGATACCGAGATACGCCGTGCGACCCCAGGGCCGGCACATGTATGTATGTGGTGCTGCCCGAGTCATGCTGTCGTAGCTTGCACATTGTCGGTCAGCCGGTGAGCCCCCACTACCGAGTCAGATGGATGTGGGATATCGGTTAAGCGGAGCAGAGGAATACGTATTGCTCCCTTTGGATGGAAGAATAGTGCTTCCGCCCTTACAATTTCCTGGGCCATGAACCGAGATTGGTAGAGTGTACGATACGATGCCGGGTAGGGAGATCCATGCCCAGCAGCGAGCAAGCGATAAACCAGGTGTTATCGACATGATAGCAAAGTCATGGAGTATATGGGTAGCATGGTATCGAGCTTCGTACCAGCCTGGGTGATGTATTATAGCTATCTCCCCTAGTCCGAGTTCGAGTTGGAGAATAGGGATATGTCTTAGGAGGCAGTTTTCAGTCGTGGAGGTGTCGTATTCGTAGGCAGGGTTGTTTCAGGTGACATATGCATGAACAAGACGTGTTATGGGCATATACCGTCAGTATAATACGCAGTGTTCGTGGCAAGCTCTCAAGAGCACGGCGCATAAATGCAACCATCAGCTTACTTGTGCCGGGTAGGTAGGTAGGTACTGGTGGAACAGAAGAGTCTCGCACAAGCGAAAACCTACCCTATCTCGATGAACAATAAAAATGTGACCATTTGAAGCTTGTACTTTGGAATACAATATTTGTCTAGTGTGGTTGTTTTTGCTGTTTTTGCTGTTTTTAGGATACCCTTTGTATTTGATCGTTAGATGGCTCAAATATCGTAGGTGTAGCCGTGTTCGTTTCGGAAAGCACTGAGCCACACTCCCATCATCCCACTGTTACTCAAACAGGCGTCGTCGTGGCTTCCACGTGGCGACGGATCAATCGATGAAGCTAACCGCCGACGGGAAGCTTGATTGATGACAGCGGCACCGTGATTCTTAGCTGGAGTCTAAATTGACGGACAAGGACTGCAACGGCACATGGTGATGTTGTGTTGCATGTGTCTTAGGTAGGTAGAGCACTATGAACTGATGCTTGGTATAGAGTGGACAAGCGACTGCCAAGAAATGCCAATACCGACGAGATCGGATCTAATCACTTGGCTAGAGTTGATTGGAGAGCAGGTCCTCACCAACAACATTATCCCCATCAATGTGCAAAAGCAAACACAGAGCAAGGGAAAAAGAGTCAAGGTAGCCCGAGTATAGCATCCTTTGCCCCTCTGACTACTTCATCCTCGGCGAGTCGACACTGGGGAGGAAATCTAAGGCGAGAACTTGCGTATTGGTTTCTTCTCGCCTCGCCTGGAGGACCTCTTCGCTTCCACAAGTGCTGACGAGAGATAGGTACCGAAGCGGCTTGCACCATGAGCTTATTTGTCCAGTTGACATCGTACCAGAACTTCAAATATTTGGAGCTTGTTCAATTGCCGCGGCTACAGGGACCAAACAGTCTGGTATACAACATGCATTTAGCGATCCTGGAGCCCTGCTGAGCCACATCAAACATCGGCGATTTGCCGTTGCACAACCAACTCTCAACTCTATGATGCCACAAACGAACCTCAATCTATTGGTTTATGCAAGGGCGGGGATTGATTGGGATCCATGGAAGCTCATTTGAAGAGTTGCCAGTGCCCAGCTGCTCAGCCACCACCAAATCAGGGACGATTCAGGGATCATTGACGAGCTACCATTATCGTGGGAACAAGAGAAATCTTCCGTGATGAACGGCACTGGAACTGTCAACGGTCAAGCCGCATTGCCGATGCGTGCTGACAGTCAGCGGCGACGGTGGCAAGCATTAAAGTTGCATCTAAAAGGATGGATGAAACGGCACAACCATCCACTCCCGGACTGAACGGTATATTGCGAGTCCGTGACGGGACAGTCAAACCTCCACTGATACCCGCCCGGACGCGCCCCCGGGCCCGCTGGCCATTTAGCACTCCCCGGGAACTAAAAAGGAGCTTCCGCTGGGAGTGGAGGGGCGGGAATTGGAGAGGAATGGCCAAAATCTTAACGGGACGACATTGGACATTTCGTATCGCGCTCATCCACTTGTGGCTTCATGGGGAAAGGCAAAGAGGTTATTCGAGGCCAGCCTCTGTGCCGTCTTGCCCGAGCTGGCTCCCTCACAACGCTGGGTTATAGCATTGCTTGGGCCATTACACGATCCCTAACCCCCTGCCCTTCAGTGTTGTCCCCATCGGCCTCACCTAATACTCACCGCGCTGTTAGCGGCCATTCGATAAAGCATCCATGTTCTAAGCTCCAGCGGGTGAGATGGAGCACCCAGGTACCGGCAGGTACCACAGGGGACGGGACCCGTGAGGCAGTGCACATCGGGGCTACCGCTGTCGCGTCTCATCCATTCGATTTCTCCCTTTCCACGCCGTTTTATCCTTGGATGATGCATAGCCAGTTGTCAAGTCTCCTTTTCTTTGTCTGAGCTTTGCAGGTTTTCTGTTGCAGAGGCGACGACCCTCCCATCGGCACCTACCTCCGCTCCGCTGTGCGTGGCCCCCTTGGTAGTTTAGTGCTCCCGCGCTCTCTTTCACGTCGCTTCCCTTTTTCGTACCGACTTCAACTTCTTTCATCACCACTTGCATGCCGACATCGCCACCAGCATCACCCAATTCCGCCGCTCTTTATCATATTTCGTCGACATGTCTTTTCATTTCAAGTAAAAAGCCTCTTGCTGAACCACTTATAAATCCCTGAGAGGCTCTGCGCACTCTATTTGGAAGCTGACCATTCCAACCGGGGTACACGTCTTGGCATATCGCCCCCAAGAACCGACGATGCTTTCCTCCATCAAGACTCGATGGGAGGAGCTCCTGGAGGAACATCCAAGACTCGAGACCGTCAGCCGTTTTATCCCACCCATCAATTACATCACCATCCACTACGCCTACTTCATCTTCGGCTCTCTCTTCTTTTCTGTCATCTTCTGGGGGTCTAGCGAGCCAAGTCGCAGCATCCGCTACATCGATGCTTTGTTCCTCGTTGTGTCGTCCTTCTGCGACGTCGGCCTCAACACTGTTAATCTTAGCGAAATCACAACATGGCAGCAGGTTCTGCTATACCTTTTATTCATCCTCGGCAGTGCGCTTTGGGTCTCATTCTGGACAGTCATGGCACGAAAGCATGCCTTCGAGAAGCGATTCGAGGATATCGTCATGGCAGAGCGAGAAATGCGAAAGCGTCGTGCCGCTGCCAAACCAACCCCGGCACTTAAGAGATTCTTTACCTTTGACAAATTCAAGTCGTCTCCCCCAGCCACGACGACCCTCCCTGGCTTGGGCACCCGCCAGCGTACCATGATGGAAAAGGGTGACCCCGACGAATTGATGGCTACAACTCTTCCCATGCGCCGCGCAAGGTCTGCGCCCGAGGAGTCTATTTCTTCTGACTCGGAGGACAACGATAGTAATACGAGCACGGTAGCAGCCCATCCGACTCTTTCTCCTGGCGCCAACGATCACATCACGTTCGCTAGTAGCATGGCGCATCCCAATGGTCGCAGAGGAAGTGTCTCCATTTACCAACATAACGACGACAACAATGGGGGTTTGCCAGGGGCACGACGGCCCTCGACGGCGGAGTCGGCCAAAAGCGATGAATCCGAAGATTTCCTCTTGCACTGGAAAAAGATCCTGGGCGCACACAACACTAGCAAGAGAGGACAGTTTTACGACTTGAGTTCCGATGAGCGTGAAGCTCTGGGTGGTTGTGAATACAGAGCGCTCAAGGTGCTCGCGGTCGCCGTTCCTCTGTACGGCTTTCTCTGGCAGTTCCTCTCCGCCCTTGCATTGGGTGCCTGGATCAACAATTATAGACCTGAGGCGGCGGCAGTCAATGCCGTGAACCCCTGGTGGTGCGGCATCTTCCTGTCATCCTCAGCCTTCAACAACGCTGGCATGTCTCTTCTCGATGCCAATATGTCAGCCTTTCAAGACGCCTACTTTGTTCAGATTGTTGTTGGCGTCCTCATCCTGGCAGGAAACACAGCTTACCCCCTTCTTTTGCGACTCTCTCTCTGGTGTTGTCTCCAGGTACTCAAACTGACGACTCCGGAAACCGCGCATGGCCCCTGGAAAGAGACCATCGAGTTTATCCTCAAGTACCCCCGACGTGTCTACACCACCCTTTTCCCTTCTCGTGCAACATGGTGGCTTTTTGCTGTCATCGCCACCATCAACACCATCGACTGGGTCGCATTCGAAGTGCTCAACATTGGTAACCCTGTCGTTGAGGACATGCCTGTATCTGATCGAGTCATTGCTGGATGGTTCCAGGCAGTTGGTTAGTAAAACTTGACTTCTTATCGTAACTCCTGCTAACATTAATCAAGCTGTGCGTGCCGCTGGCTTCGCTGTTGTTTCGATAGCTAAGCTGTATCCTGCTGTTCAGCTGTTGTACATGATTATGATGTATGTTTCAGTCTATCCTGTCTCCATCACCATGAGACACTCGAATGTGTATGAGGAGCGATCTCTCGGTATCTACGAGGACGATCCGCAGATGCTAGAGGAAGAGAATGGCAATAATCTCCCCACGATTGCGGAGGAACCTGAGAAGACACCCTTGCGACGCAGAGTCACGGCCGCGGTTCATAAAACCGCTCACAAAACCGTCAAGAGATCAATGACATTTCACGGTGTGGGTGTGCGCGCTCCGCCCAAAGGACCCGACGACAACTCTCGCATCTCCTTCATTGGCCAGCAGATTCGCGGCCAGCTTGCCCACGACATGTGGTGGCTTATCCTTCCTGTCATTATCATCATGATCATTGAGACGGATAACTTCCTCGACAAGCCTCTTGAATACAGTGTTTTTAACATTCTGTTCGAGGTGGTGTCGGCATACGGCTGCGTTGGTCTTTCCATGGGCGTTGCCAACAACAGCTACAGCTTGGCGGGAGGTATGCACACGGGCAGCAAGCTCATCCTGTGCATGGTGATCATCAGAGGGCGTCACCGAGGTCTGCCTGTCGCCTTGGATAAAGCTGTCAGGCTGCCGGGCGAGAAGTTGCACAAGGAAGAGGAAGAGGACTCACGGATCAGGAGAACGAAAACGATGGACAGGATCGCCAGTCGCGAGTCCAGGGCCATATAAAGGTCTATCTCAGATATATGTGCGAGCAAGGCGTTTAAGGATGTGTGTGATGTTTTAAGATCTGGTTCAGGCAACGGAAGAGATAGTCCAAAATGGATATGTAAGAGACTAATCGTACAGAGTATATATAGACCTATTTGATTGCATGGATCATCATCATAAACTTCATCTCATCTATCCAAAGAACAGCTGTTTCTGTTTGGGATCGACTGTTCGTGGTCGCCCTCTCTTCTTGTCTGCTATGCGCGGCTTCTTGGGCTCCGGCGTCGTGTCCCTCTTTATGGAAGGGCCATCTTCCTGCACGGCGTCACGTATTGTCTGCCGAGATAGACAGAGGTCTATGTGCTCGTTGAACTGCCTTTCATCGGCAGCCTGTGGCCTACTGCATATGGGACAGTCCCACCATTCCTCGGCGGCTTGCTCCTTTACAGGGTTGGGGGCAATCTCCTTGCCGTGCCTTCGATATGGTGAGTCTCCGGGGCTGTCCTGGTTGCTTGACGAGCCTTCCAAGAGGCCGTCTGCATCGTCGATTTGCAAGTCGGCCTCTGGCCACTGTTCCCATTCTCCATCATCGTCGCTGGCCTTTCTCTTGAGGTTTCCCTCGGACTGGCGGTCTTCCGAGTCGTTTCTGCGCGGCCGGAAACCGAAAAAGGCCATGGTATCAGGCTTCTTGGTGCTGACGAGGTGTGTGCATCGTAAGCCCATCAGCCGTAGCTTCATACCCGGCATGTCCTGCTCCAATTTGGAGAGGATGGGAAGGGCATAGTTGTACAGGTCGTCTGCGAGCCAGATAGCGCGCGGCAGGACAACCTGACGGGTCAAGACCTCGAAAGTGTGAAGCTTGACCTTAAGGCAGAGGGTGCGACCCTTGCACTCGGCACGCTTCATGTCCTTTTCAAGTTCCTCGGCTGTCCACCGTAGCTTGTCTCGTAGCTGGGTTGGATCGGACATGTCACGAAATGTGCTTTCTGTGCCGACACTCTTGCGCTCATACTCTTCAGCTGGTTGAATCTTGGTGCGTCCCAGACCGAGATAGCACTTGAACAGGAACTCTGAGGTTTTGTCGCCGAAGAGAGGGTTGAGAAATTGTCTCTGAGCGTAAAGATCGCCACATGTCTTGATACCGATTTCGAGGAGTTCTCGTTCAAGAACACGGCCGACACCATTGACCTTTCGTGTAGGGAGATCGCGCATAAAGGCCATGATGGTAGGCCGATCACCTGGTAATACGTATTGACCGTTGGGCTTGTTCATGTTGGAGCAAATCTTGGCAAGTTTTGCGTTGGCGGCTATGCCAGCAGAAACGGTAATGTTGGTTCTTTGGTGGACTTCGCTTCTCATCTGTTCGACAGCTTCTGCTGGGTCCATCTGGTGTTCTTGACAGTACTCTGTAATGTTGAGATATGCCTCGTCGATACTGGCACTTTCGAAACGTGGATCGTAGTTTACGAGGACCTCCCGGACTTCCTGTGCTTTTGCATTATACTTTTCGAAATTTGGCTTCAGAAGGATTAGACTTGGGCACAACTTCTTGGCCACGAACCCCGCCATGCCTGATCGACAGCCAAACTTGCGGGCAATGTAATTGCAAGTTGTCAATACGCCACCGCCGACAGCAAATGGTAGGTCCTTCAATTCGGGTCGATCCAACTGCTCCACGGCTGCATAAAAGGCATCGCAGTCCACATGAACGATGTGTTGCGTCAAGTCACGGGAAAGCTCGAGCTCGGCGATGAGACGGTCAGCGTTGCGTAGATCGCGGGTGAGGTCCTTCTTTTCGAGCTCGGCCTTGCGGGCGATGATTTGCTCGATCTTCCGGGTGAGGACTTTGTCACGGACTTCTTCGCGGTTAAAGAACTTGGATCCTTTGGAGGCATTGTAGATGATCTCAGAGACCTGGTTTGGTGTTAGTGATGCCTAATAACGAAGCTGAGTTTGAACGCACCTTGGTCTGATCAACCTTGTCCTGACCTGCTTTTAGGAGCGAAGGACCGAGTAGGGAGTATTTGAGAGTCTTGAGAGTATCCTCATCGGGGTTTTCGGTGACCTCTTCTTTGACATCTTCAGTCTCACCAGGAAGCTCTGGTGTCTCCTCTGTAGATGGTGACGGAGGTTTCTCCTCCGGCTGGTCTAATGAGGTCATCTCAAGGAGTGAATAATGATAAGTCCATAGCAGTCGTCAGTGATATCGAAGGCATCATTAACAACGACCAAGATGCCGTCTCGATCTCCGTCGCGTGTCAGCACAAAGGAAGAAGTGAGACGTGACGAATGCCCCTCGATGACTGGACGCGTTGCAAGTTTGAACACGAAATCACGTGCTCATTCTTGGCGTCTGTCTTTGGGCAGCTTCGATGGTGGGGGCCGCTAATTTGGAGGTGGGACAGCTTTAACGACACCAAGGGTCCTACTCTTCGGATTGGCTGGCACATGTGCTTCCCCTCCCCAAGAACAGGCGTTTAAGCGCCGACATCGACAACCTTTGCAGGGCCACACATGCATCATGTCGTCCGTTGGAAACAGAGGAGCAGATCAGTCGTCGTGCCGCCCGACGAGCCAAGTGGCGCACGAGGGCAGGAGGGTACAAAAGCCCAAGGAGCCCGCAAGTTGTGGGAGCTTGGCGATGTGACCCGTCTTTTCCTCCTTTTTCTCTCTTGCGACCAGTGTCTCGAGTCTTACTCTCTCGTTATCGGAGCTGCTGCTGTGCTGAACCCCTCAAGAGCTTGAGCTTCAAGATGGCGGCGCGGCCAGGAGAGGAAAATGTTGCTACTCTGTGAGTTGCGCCTTGTTGCGCCAGACGTTCCAGATACTAACTCTGCTGTAAAGCTTCGGAGATGTTCATTACTTTTACAGCCCCGAGGATGTGAAGCCCAGGCATCACAGATTCGACAAGGGTTCCTACGTCTACCTCTTTGAGCATGCGGGCGAGCGCCGGTGTCGCATTGAGGTTGCCAACCAACCTGGCACTGAGGACCAGGACGCCTTTGAAGGATGTAAGGCCTAACATGGGGCACAGCAGCTGTTGGGCACACACTGACATTGCGCAATCAGTCCTCGACCAGACTCACGTTCGATACTCGTACAAGCAGCACTGCATGGTCACTTTGACGGCACCCGAGGCTCCTGTCGACCAGAACGATTGGCATTTGCCGACTTATGATCCCCGAAATGAGAACAAATACCACTACAAGCTCCACTCGGTGGACATCTACTTCTGGACGCAGAAGGATGCCCTCCAGTTTCTGAATGGTGTCAGAAGGGTCGTCCCACCATCCCTCGTGGAGGTTTTGGATGAGCCCGGTCCGCCCCCGCAGCCGGCTCCCATGAGCTCCGTTGTTCAGCAGCTAGAGAATGTAGCCATCTCTGACCCCCAGTATGCGTCATCCAAGCCTTCATCTGGCGCGCCGAGCTTTGCGCCTCCCCCGACCGCACCGGCCCCGTCGACCGAGGCTCCGGCGGAACCTGCCACATTTGTCCCAATGGCGTACAACCCGGCCGCCCCCGCCGCTCCGGAGACGATACAACACCGAGAGAAGACGCCGCCTCCGGATGAGGACCCGCTCAACCCGCTTGCTGTGGCTGTCGCCTACGATTATCAGAAGCAGCCCTTCACTCCTGGAATGCCCCCGCCTTCTCAATTCCCTCCCGGAGGGGTTACAAGCCCTGGACTGCCTCCACCTCAGTTTGGCCAGCACCCCGGACTTCATAGAGCCGCAACAATGCCAGCTCAGGGCTTGGGAAGCCCATACTCTGCAAACTTCCCTGGCTCGCCCGGTTTCGCGCCTCCACCTCCACCTCCCCAGACACAACCACCGCCACAGACGCAACCCCCAGCGCAGCCGACGCCGCCAACAACTAACCCAGGCCTTCCTCCACCCCCGGGAGGCTTTGCACAATACACCTACACTCACCAGCAGGCGCCAGCTCCTCAGGGAGGAGCAGAGTATGGTGTCCACCAGCAGGTGTACCGCCCCACGCAGACTGAAATGGCCAACTCGGAGATCTACTCGTTCCAGCCACAGTCACAGCAGAAAGAGCCGCGAGGCAAGCTCGAAGAGAACGCCGGACGCCTGGAGCGTGGCGTGACGGGCATGCTGAAGAAGTTTGAGAAGAAGTTTGGATAAATTGATTCCAGGTTGGGCATGTTGGGGCGTTTGGGTGGTTGGATTGCAGGCGTTTCAACCGTCCTGGCGTCTATTTCTATATCCTTAATTCTTTAAGTATTAGTTCACACTACATCATCTACGTTTATGTCTGTTGCGTGTGCTGGCAGCCCCTCATTCTTTGGGCCGGGCAAGGTATTCTCATGAAGTGGCTGGGACCATTGGTTTGAAAGAAGTTGTGCTAGCTTTATGGGACAGGAATATTGCTGATGAAACAATATCCCCAAGCCCAGGAAGATGCCACGCCAACTCGCTGCGTCGTTGGAAAGCTAAGGTATACAAGTGGTGCCGTTCAGTGTTGGGGCTGGGATGATGCCGGTGGCCTGAGACAGACCGCATTATGACGATGGGGCAACGCCTCCACTGTACAATCCACGTTGGAAAAGCAAAAGAAGAACGTTATGGAAGCCGTTGGGTCAGAACGGCGAGGCCGAGGCTTGCATCTGCATCTGCATCAACTTAGTTTCTTATGCCGTCGTGTGTAGGATCGATCGAGAGGGACGTTGCATTGCGAGACTCTACGTAACGAAGCAGCTATCCGAGTCTGATAAGACAAGACGCAGGGAAGGACTTGCGATCTAAGACTCGAGATGCAGAGTGGTTACACTCATCGTGGTAAGGCAACTGCAGAGTGAACCGCAAGGGGAAGAAGGGGTTGTCAATTGCGAGAATTCTGAAGCTGATCATTAGCTGTAAGTGCATCCATTGCGGAGAGGCTGACACGGCTGGCTGGAGCCACTAAGCGAGGGGCTCAGCCACCAGCCACCGGAAAGGCTCCAATGACATTTGAGGACTGATGCTGGCTTCATGCTGGTCATCAACGGAGTGCATTGGAGGCATGGGACTCACAGGTTTGGAATCATCAGGGCGCAGTGTTGTGTCTTTTACCTGACACGGAAAAACCTCCAAGTTGGCTGAATAAACGGCCTCCCTTCTCGTGCCTGCCCTCCTCCGGGTCCCCGGAAACCCTTGTTCGGGGATTGGGCCCGTGGATCTGGGTGGTTGCGTAATGGTGGGCGGCCGGACACGAGCCGGGGACCCCGTTGACCCCGGCGGTAGGTTGACGCTTGTTTTGCTGGCAGAGGGGAAGAAGCCCTCGAGAGGTCCATGCTGCGTTGATCTGTTAGCGTCACCGCTGAACATGGTGATGCTGGCTCCATGGCTGGTGTCAAGTCAGGAGATGGGGTCCAGCGCGGTATCGTTCCATGTGAATAATAGTAGAGAGGGGGAAACTGATAACAGGCTCGATGATCTTGTACTGTAGGCTCCCTCGTTCATCATCCCGTCTCATCTAAGCCCTTATTTTCTGTCCAAAGAACGCCTAGACCGCGACCAAAGGGACGTTGGAGGAGTAAGCATGGCCACAGCCGCCTGCTGATGTCACCACCAAGAGACCCTCACGCCTGCAAAAGACTGACAGCGGGCGATATCCCTGGATCTGACAGACAGCGGAGCTCTTGGCCACCCGCGATCCGGGTCGCAAACTTGAACAGGTCTACATCATTTTCTCTCTTATTACTCTCTGTCCCTACACTCAGACTCAGCACCTTCTTTCGAAGCTGCTGTTCCTCTTGTCGATTGACTTGTGGGACCGAGCGCGTAAAAGTACGACATCCAGACCCAGACGCCCCGAAACACCCTTGTCAATCGTCAAAGCCAGCTCAGCCAGGGCCAAGCCAACCAACCAACCTCGCTCGCGCCCGACACACGGCGGCTGTGCCTGGAAACAGAAACCCTCCGCCGAGCCCAGAAAGAGGCGAGACCGTTGCGTGCGTTGCCGTTGTGGCAGGGAAAAAGCACAGGCACAAGCTTCATTGAATGCTCCGTGCTTCCGGCTCTCAACCCTCGAACTACCCCCTCCAATTAGTCGAGCCCGTCAATTAACCTTTCCGTCCCCTAAACGGCGCCGCCCTGAGGCTTTCTTCCATCTCTTCACCTTAACCTTTGCTCCCTCTCTCCGCGTCTACCGGCCTGTCAACTGAGGCATCCAATCGAGCTCGACGCCGGTGCACGATCCCGCCATCTCCGTCACCATCGCCTTTGCCGTCAATCGTCGTTGCAGCCGACGCCCGCCTACTCTACATGGTGCAGCCCAGCCAGGAATGTATCTAAACGCTCCAGTTCCACGGGGTTGGGATGCCCCCGATGGTCTACGGCCTCGGGCGCAAGACGTGAGGAAGAGGGCGGATGATGGAGGAAACAGGAATACCGTTGTGTTTATCGTGAGTTGCTCCAAATGGCGCGCTGGTAGACGCTCGCTGACAATCGCGTCCTCAATTATAGGTTATCGCGAGTGCTGTCGCCTTTACTGTCGCCGTGGCATTTTGGGTATTCATCTCCAGGAGGAAACGGAAGCCAACGACAACCGAGAACAAGAAGCCTGGTTTCTTTGCACGTATAACTAGAAGGTCAGGACAGGGCAACTACGAGCAGACAGCTGGCGACGATGGCGAGAGTGGAAGGAATTCGCACCAGCTCGACAACGCATCTTCAAACGGCCGACGCAACCGCGACAGTGCGTCCTCCCGCAACAGCCAGGCGAACCGTAGCGGCAATGCTGGCGCGACTGTCGACCGTAACACCTCTGTCCGCTCCGTCCTCACATTGCCTGCGTACCGGCAAATGGCAAACCCCAACGAACAGGTTCTCGGACGAGAGGGTGAACGAGATGGAGTGGATGTTATTATTGATCTGCCTACGGCAGAGGAAGAGGAGGAAGCCCGAGACAACGAGATGGAGACGCTCTACCAGATTAGGTTGGCGAGACGGCAGATGCTAGCGGAGCGCGAGGATAGGAGAGAACGCCGCCGCGAGGCCCGAACCCGTAACGACTACCGCACGCTCGAGCAGATCCGTGCCGAGACACGTCTAGCAAATGAGAACACAACCATCAGCGACCTCCGATCAGCCGTCGACCAAATCAAGGAGAGCCGACAGCGATCTGTCTCGAGTGTATCATACGCAGACGTGGGCATTGCGCGTCACGATGGAACGAGGATTCGAGCCAACAGCACGGAAAGTGAACGAGTAGGGTTGCTCTCTGATGCCGCCAGCTTGGGACATCAGCGGGGACGTAGTGGCAGTTCTGCGGTCAGCCACGACGACGACTTTTCGAGCCTAGCACCTGCGCGTTCACGCGGAAGTTCGCGAGCAGGCACACCAAACGACGACGGAAGAGCCGGCTCAAGTCCTGAGCTGGTTGAGGCTGATCTCGGAGATGAGACCATGCCTCCTCCCGAGTATGAAGACATTCCACTCAATGATGACATGCGGTCCACGACACCTATAAACGAACCTCCACCGGACTATCCCGGCCCATACCGGTCCTCTTCGCAACGTACGGCGGAGCGTGACCTGGGTTCGGGGCCGCAGAACGGTGAAGTGGGGCCGGCCGAACAAGCCGGCGACGGGCACGATGGCAGTGACAACCACAGTACACCACGCGGACGCGACGGGGCACCGCAATTACCGAGCTTGAGAATATCACAGCTCCCCGAGATTGTCATCGAGCCATCGAGCGCGCACCCACGAGACGACGATCGACGATCACTCCGATGACGAAACGAACACGTTCCTTTATCTTTTCCGTTTCAACGCAATGATTTTTTCCCATTTCAGAGGCCCTGAGCTTAAATTTAACAAGTCATTTAACGAAAGCATGGAGTTTGGATCTGGCCTGGTAATGTAATGGGGGTCGAGATGCTTTGTCCTCGGTCCCGGTATGCTATTTGGCATACCAATCATGTTTTTGGATACTGGTTTCAAACGGAGTTTTCGGTGGGATGAAGAAGAAGCTGTGGCATAGAACATATGGATGTCAAGTCTTTTGTAGGCAGGTATGGAGGCAGGGGATATGGCCGCCATGGCAACCCAGTCGTGGTTGTTATCCTGTAACTAAGCCAGAAATGTAATCACCATGGAACCCCGGCTATTGTGTCTGACCGTCTGTTGGTTGTTTGCATGTCCCTATGAGACAATCTCTTGTCCAAGTTTTTGCATTGGCATGAAAGAGGGTCCAGGCAGGAGATTTGTAGTAGGAATCGTTTCATGGCCTCGGGCGAGGTGGACGCTCGTTGGCGGCGGTGGACAAGGGGAAAGATGTCGATTTGGTCTAGCGGATGCTGAGCTGCCGATGGACGGAAGGGGATGATCCACAGCAAGCTACCGTGCCGGAGCTCGCATGCACGCACGCACGATACAGTTGATGTCGGTGAGAGCTGATGGGCTTGAAGTGGTTGGGAAGGACGAAGAGATTAGGAGGGCACGGGGCGAGGGGGGAAAGCAAGATATTGAGACCGGATATGGGTTGATCAATCAGGCAATCCCCACGGACAGGGAACATGGCGTGGCTATATCCGAGAAGAACAGAGATTATTCAAAACTCAATGTCGATATGTAATCAATGGGACAAACAATGACGGCAGCGGGTCAGTGCAATGAACCGCGAAAGAGGCGATACTCCGCGCCAGAGATGGAGGACAGCTAGCTCTCACCCAGCACAACAGAGTTCTGTTCTTGCTGCTGGCTTAGCAAATCGTGAATAAGCCTTACAGGCTTAACCGCGCGTGAGTCGGCCCTGAGACCCCGCACTAGCTGGGAGAATGAGACCCATCGGTTGTTTTGTCAGGCTCGTGTAATGGGCCGTTGTCCACGGTGGGTTACCACGGCATCGTGCTTAGGAAGTCCTGCTCGCATCAGCTTGACTCAGCAGGAGGGAGGGGGGTGCGCGTTGGGGCATGATTAGAGCTTTTTCGGATCATGATCGAGGTTTTCGGGGGGGCGGGCTAAGCTTGGATGGGAGGGGCTCGCTGAGGCACGCCTGGTAGAGTTGTATCCTCTGGAATGGATGATCATGAACGAAGAGGAAGCAATTGAGACATGGAGATTTCGTTAACCAGGTCAATGAACTCGGCGGGATTCAGGATAGAGTCCAAACGATACGGGAGCACCGTCCTGTCGAGCTGAAGCTGCTGAGAAGCCTGTGAGTTTCCCCCCCCCCCGATCTTCCGGCGCAAGCTTTCCACAGGTTCCCGCTTGCATCCACATCCACGCGATATGGAGCTTCCGGACGGCAAGGGAACACCAATGGCATCACCGCCCCCGCCGGTCTCGTTGTCCCCATTCGACGGTTGGGTACGGGAGTACTCCGTGGATGGAAGGGGTGGACCTACCGGGCTGTGGGACCTCGAAAGCAGGAAGCTTGTAGAGGCCTGCCCACCTTGAGAGAAGCTCGCCCAGGTATAAGACGACCTGGAGCTCTCCCCTTCTCTAACCCTTTTTTTCTTTTGTTCCTCAGCAGTTCACTCTTGCAAGTCCTTTGTCTATCCATCTATACTCCTTCTCAACTTTGATACCCCGAGTTTCAACTCAAATCAGTCACAATGGCTCCCAAGATCGCTATCGTCTACGTATGTGGTTACCCCTCTATCTTCACCCCGCCATCCTCATCATGACGAGCTTCATCACCGCCAATGCAGGCGATGCATTGCTGCCTGCCACCTGTAACGATGTATACAGTGGATGGCTTAGTGGCTTTTCTGCATCCAGCCATTCCTTTCATCCACAATGCCTTACTCATGACGACTCGCTAACATGCAACTCTCCCCTAGTACTCCATGTACGGCCACATCAAGCAGCTGGCCGAGGCTGAGAAGGCCGGTATCGAGAAGGCCGGCGGCTCTGCCGACATCTACCAGATCCCCGAGACCCTCCCCGAGGAGGTCCTCGCCAAGATGCACGCTCCCCCCAAGCCCGCCGACGTGCCCGTCCTCGAGGACCCCTCCAAGCTCGAGGAGTACGACGCCTTCCTCCTCGGCATCCCCACCCGCTACGGCAACTTCCCCGCCCAGTGGAAGGCCTTCTGGGACAAGACCGGCAAGCAGTGGGCTTCCGGTGGCTTCTGGGGCAAGATGGCCGGTATCTTTGTCTCTACCGCCTCCCTCGGCGGTGGCCAGGAGACCACTGCTCAGAACGCCATCTCCACCCTCACCCACCACGGCATCATCTACGTTCCCTTCGGCTACGCCAAGGCCTTCGGTCTCCTCACTGACCTCACCGAGGTCCGTGGCGGCAGCGCCTGGGGTGCCGGTACCTTCGCTGGTGCTGACGGCTCCCGCCAGCCCTCTGCCAAGGAGATTGAGCTCGCCGAGATCCAGGGCCAGTACTTCTACGAGACTGTCGCCAAGTTCACCGGCTGACTGCATGGCAGCAGCCAGGCCAAGGCTGCGCCTGTGAGCGATAGCACCAAGCCTGCCGAGGCTCAAAAGGAGACACCCAAGAAGGAGGGCAATGGAATCAAGGAGCAAAAGGAGCTCAAGGAGGGTCCCTGTGGACTCCCCGCAAAGTGCACTGTGCAATAGACAAGCGAACGATAATACGATACCTACAAATAAAACACATTCATATGATCAGGACAATAAACGCTTCCAGTGACGCTAAGCAAGTGACAATCTGGCTATGGTTTCTCGGTATAGGAACCCCCCATCAAGACTTGAACACTGTTCCAAGACTATTCATATCGCTTAGGCAGTCTTTCTCAGGACGCAAATCTCCGCCATGCAATCGACACTCTCCAGTGAGCGACTGATCGAATGCTTGGTCCACCCTGCCATCATGTCGTCGAGAAGCCCATATACAAACTTCATGGTTGTATGTTTCCTTGTATCCCTCCCTGACGAATCGCCGCCCCAGTGTTCCCGGTAACTGGTCTGGAGGTCTTCAATCACATACAACCCGCCTGGGTTGACAATCTTCCACAGTTGCTCCAGAGAAGTGGTTTGCTCCACCATACCGTGACCCCCATCGTCGACAATTACATCGAATAAACCGCCCCGGGTGGACTCGTTGGCGAATTGGGTCAGAAACTGGACACTTGCTTGGTCGCCGATCGCGATGCGAGCATTCGGGTTGTTGTGCTTGAATGTCTCAGCACATACCCGGTCGTTCTCGATAAAGTAGAGGTCAACGCCAGGGAGGAACTCTAGCCATGTGTTGTAAGAAGCCCCAGGACCATAGTCCTAAGAGATATCAGAAGACGTATCACAGTAGAAAAGGCAAGGGTCCTTACCATGTTGCACCCAAGGCCGATCTCGAGGAACTTGATAGGCTTACCCTGGAGAGGGCCGAGATACTTTTCGTACATGGACTGATATCTGTGGGAGGTGACCTTGTTGGTGCCATGTTTTCGAGCAATGGCTTCGAACGTTGTACTATTTGACTTGGTCTCGATGTCGTGTTGGCCATGGTTGTTGCTTGAGCCGCGGTTGGTGAATGCCATCATGGAAAGGATGTATTGAACTTACTGTCTGTCAGAGGGGCTTGGATATCTAAAAACCCTCGCCTTTGCCTTCAATTCCTGTTTTCTATACGCGGTGATTAGAAAGAAAGTCAAACAGGAGCAGAAGGCGACGCAGAGCCACCGCCTCTGTTTGACAGTCAGTGTGAGTGGCATGGCGAGGAGCCAATGGTGACAGTGAAGGTAGAGAAGCCGCAAAGGTTGTCATCCAGGTTTTGGTATCAGAGTAGAGGTAACTCGAGTGTTAGAGATGTATGCAAGAAATAGGAGCTCATAGTTTTGTAGAACTCAAGATTCGGCGACGATTGATCTCAACCTACCTGCCTCTTTACTAAATGAGGAAGAACATGCAGGTGGAAGGAGGAGAGTATGGTATACTAGGTAGTTGCGGCCAGCGCAAATACTCTTTCCAATTTGAGGATGACTCGAATTTCTAAATGCTCATGAAAAAAAACACAAAAAAAAAAAAGGGTATCTATCTTCTTGCACACTTTGGGCCGCTCCAATCTATCTGGTCACACTTTTTGCGCCATTACCAAGTTCATCATTATGACCATAGCTCACGCGAACTGTCCAAACAATCTCCGAGTCCATCCATCTCATCGTACTTTACTTCTGGAAGAGATTCGTTTGTGACCCTGAATGCGGATTTGCCTGGAGCTCGCCGTCGTATACCCGACTCCGATCATCACGAACAGGTCCTGCAACCTGGATCTCGCCTCGGTAGATCTCGATGACAGACACCAAGGGAAGAATGAGAAGCAGCATAGAGAGCAGCTGTCCGAAGCTCCAGATCTTCTCGCCCTCGTCCTTTAGCTCGATCGAAGGCTTACCGAATGCCTGGGATAAAAGGATGATTCGGATCGCGGCGCCGATGGCGACGGCCGTCATGAGTACTAAGCCGCCAATCTGGACAGCCTTGTAGAACTTTTGGTTCTTGCTGTGCAGATACCAGGTCGCCAGGATAAAGATGATGGCGTTGCCTGCGATAACGACAATGGTGCCGACATACGACAAGCCTGCATTGGATGCAGCTCCGTTACCGTCGACCTCCCACACGCAAGCGATCGGTAGGGTCTTGTCGTCCAAGCCCTTTGAGACGGCCTCCAGGACAAAGACTCCAGACACACATGATAGCGCCAGGTTGACGAACATGAGGAACTGTCGCATCCATCGAATCACCCAGTCGCGGCGGTAGTCGTGTACGAGAGCCAGGAGTGTCGCGTTGTGCGTCGCCATGGACAGAAGCGACAGCATCCAGATGAGGAAGAAGTGATATGGCACAAGCGTGTTCATCTTGGCGAGCCCGACGCTCTGGATTCCAATGCCCTGCATAATCTGGGAGTCGCTGTAGCCGTTGAGGAGTTTTCGTCGAATGACCGAGTCTCTACCGCGGAATTCGCCAAAGACGACGCTGCTGGACAAGATGATGGCTAGGCATGCCGTGATCATGAAGGACAGCAGGATCTGTTGAGCCATGTCAGCGCTGAAGGACAAATTTCGCATTCCGTCAGATCCAATACTTACACCCGCGCCTGCGACGCCTGCATCGCTGGCTGTGGGAGCGGTCGCATTTCCGCTGCAGTTGGCCGGTTCGATCAGGGCCATGATGCAGATGCAGATACCAAAGGAACGAATGAATGAGCGGCTGAGGGAAGCAGAACAGAGTCTGAAGACATCACCAGAAGACGAAATTCCAAGGGTCCACGACCTGACTGGGGCCTGGATTATTATTATGACGTTTGTGCTAAGCGCGGACGGACCCTGGTCGCCACGGCATCTGAAACGACTCTTTGTCGGGATCTACGGCGTCGATTGCGGAGGCATTGGATGGTAGGCAATGCAAGCTGGCATCGAGGCTGTGTCGAAACGTCTGGGTCGTATCCTGCCAGCGCATAACCAAGCGAGAGACTGAGAGAGAAAGAGGGCGAAATCCTTCAGTATGCCTTGGGTTGCTGCCGGTCATCGCATCCCATGGCGCAGCAATCACTGTCACAGTCAGGTCTGACTGCAGCAAACTGCCCCCAACCGTCAGCGCATGAGCGAACACACGATGGCCTGCTGCACTCACCTCGTTTCTGTTAAAGTGGCATCCCATTTAGGGACGCAATCCAAGACATTGCTCTCTTTCGAGAAGAGTGTCTCAAACATTTCGATCCCCGGAAAGCATCCACATGGTCGATTATCGCAATGGCACTACGGAGCAATAATGGTGATCGTCCTATCCAACTTGGAGGGTCTTGATCATGTTTGCGACCATAAGCTGGCAGGCTTGCAGAAACCTCCACAGTAGTCGCTGCAGGGAGTCTCGGTCAATCACATCCCTCCATCTTGGAGATACTTCAACTAGCACCAAGTTTTGCCCAAGCAACAAGTCCTCACCCCTCACAGTTAAAACATCCATGGTCATGCGAAGCGACTGCCGGAATAAGCACGCCGGGAACGATTCTCTGGACCCCAACATCAGCCATCTGGACAGACTGTAAGCATCACTTCCCCAGCTCTTTGTTCAAACTTCTTGGTCAGGACACAAACATCCCTTGCATGAAGTCACCTTCTTTCACATTCTTGACACGGTCCATGAGCCGCATTTAATTTAGGTTACGTCCGACATCCCCAACTTCCAAGATGCTAGTGAGAACCGTGCATCTCTCAACGAACGGCGATTTCAACTGAGTCAAACAAGAGACCCTGGAACCCAAAAGATTGTTGTCTCTCATCAACAGAGGCATATTATCCGAGGGCAATATCGACTCACCCACCCAAGCCGAGTTTGACCAGCCTGGGCCATTTGGCCAACAGATAGGGGTGGTATCTGTTAGTCAGTTGAATAGGCTTGCTTTTTGATAAGATTTCTTACATGTCGTTTGCTTTGATGTTGTCCGTATTCAGCCGACATTAGCGGACGCCTCAAGCTGAACGAAGGAGTCTTGTTCGGCGGTTGCACCCTTGTCGATGCGAGCGACGCGATCTGTTAGAGGCATGGGGGTCGATGATTTGCTTTTTCTCGCCGAGACAACATGCTCCTGCGCTGCTGGTGCGGGTGAGGGTTGGAGAAGTGATAATGCGAGGCAAGATGGGTAGGATGGGGTTGACGCCTCCATCTGTGTGACCAGGCGCTGAGCAACTCCCGGCCTGTGTCGAAGTTTGTGCTTTGGGATGGCTCTCGATGTCGCATGATTAGAGCCTGACAGCAGTCACACCGAGCAGTGCAATGCACAATACGCGGCATCTCCGAGCAATAACTCTGTCGCTGATCAGAGCCAGAGGCTCAAGCTGAGAGCATCTTTAACGATGGAGACAAGCAGAGACTATCAAGCAAACACTCCTGAATGCCTGATCCTAGCTCATGGCAGAGAAGGAGACAAGACATGCCGATGAATGGAAGGATGCTGACGGTGGTACAGAACCAACGAAATGGGCGGCGGGCCCTTTTCCAATCATGAGTTCGCAAGGACACGACAGCCGCCCCAAGACAGGGCGGACGTCTTCCCAAAACTGCAACATGCAGCAACTGGAGTCGAGATAGGCCCACGGGGTTGGTCCCTTGAGTTTTGGATCCAACACGGCCGCAGATGAGCTATTATGAGTTAGGGCTTGGTCCACCAGAAGCCAGGACCCGACAGTTTGGTTCACCACAGGTAATCATCGGGAGCCTCTTATTCACATGACAGGAAGCCGTCGGCCGGGGAGAGGTCCCGAAGCGCCTCTCGGGGACCAGCAGAAGTGGCCGCCCAACTGCTGCCTCGTTTGGGGCCTCTCTCCGCCCTCGGCGTGGCCCCGGGCCGGCCGATGTTTGCTCTTCTGTTGCGTCGTCGACGAATCTTCGGCAGAGGGCCACCAGATCTCTCTGCATCAAGGATGCCAGGGTATGGTCGTGTGTTCATTCGTTGCTTCTCTGCGGCATGCAGCAGCCCATGCTGTTGGGCCGCCACCCACGCGGACCACTGAAGAAGAAGCGGAGGCAAGGTCTGCAGGATGAGGCTTGAATGGCAGAAGCAGAATGGGGGCGTTCTTGAGCAAGCAAACGGCATGGCGCTCGGTCTGCCTGGGGCGGCAGAGCACATAGTCCAATCCAATCGAATCGGCCTTGGATCGACCAATGTTGGACGACTCCATCTCCATCCTGTTTCCCGTGGCCAACGGATCACGGCCCACCTGGAAGCCGGTCGTTGGCCATTGATTGAATGCATCAATCGATTGCCCCAAGCGAAGACAGCCTGACTGTCTCAGCCCCCCCCGAAACACGACCAACGGCGACATCCAAGGCATGCCCTCACGGCAGCACACCACACCTCGCCCTTGTCACTCACCCGCTCGTCCCATTTCCGCCGTGAAGAGCGTGGGCGTTGCTGCAGGCGGGCTTGTTATTGTTGTAGCCAGGAGTGTGTTTCCCTGCATGCCTAGTATGAAATGCTAACCCCTCCCTCCTCTTGACTTGTCACTTATAGAGGCCGCATCGCTCCGTCTTGCAGAAGGGTATCGAGATCGCCCACACTTTTCTGAGACCTTTGCAAGCCTAACCCCTCAGAAAGAATGATGCTCCTACCACGGCCGCACGCTGGCTTCATTGGAGAGCCTCCCGGGCACGAGTCTACACGCTCGCATACCATATATTCTCTCCCAAGTCCCCCCATGAGCCGTCCTAGCAGCCGTCCATGCTGGCTCCCAAAACCTCGCCTTCCCACCATGCCATCGCTGCTGGAACGCCTCTCCCCGGAGCTTCAGCTGCTCATCATGTCCGAGCTGGACTATCAGTCACTCATCTTCCTCTCCACGGTGAACCGGCACTTTCACCGCCTGATCGACCCTGGGCGGATGGCAGACCCGGTAGACAAGTTTCAGTTTGTCATGAGAGCAGCAAAGGACTTTCCACAACATCGACCCAGCGAGAGGGGTCGAGACCACCAGCCGGGCAATCTGGAGTGCTACATCTGCTTCCGCGTGCGGACCCCGGAGCACTTTGACATACTCCAAGCCCCGACGGCCTGCCTTGACCCACACGGCCGCGTCGTATCGGATCGGGAGCCGGGGCCCGGGGACCGAGTCGTCAACCTGCGCCGGTTCTGTATCGAATGCGGGGTCGGACACGGACTTCATGCACCGTTTGACTGCCTGACAACAAGGGCGGGCCAATTCCTTTGGGTCTGCCGGTGCCGGAGGGTGTTAAGCAAGCCGGACAGCCTGCAATGCTCGGACTGCGGATCGACCTGTCCTCTACGACCCAAGAAGGTTTGGTAGTCTCACTCGCTCCCAGAGACAGGATAAGAAGAGTCTTATTCAGACGAGACGTACACTAGAGAATCTAGGTGGTGCTAGCCTGGAAACGCATGGTCAGGTCAGATCAACAAGCCCTGACGACAAGGCCGGCCGGTACGGCGAGACAAGGGGATGAAAAGAACCTGGAGATCCGAGGTCGGGGCAAAGTGAAGTCATGGATGGAAAAGTAAAAAAGCATATGATACAGAGTCTCCGGCAGGCTCTGTCCGGGGCGAGCGGGACCGAGCATTGACGAGTCCTGTAAGGGGTTGTTTGGTTTCTGGGATGATATTGGATGGCAATTTGGGGGTCAAGGTATTGGGAATTAGGTCTGGCCTGGATGGGTTTTGCATTACACCAAGGACCGGAACAGATTATGTTTATTTAATGGGTACGGATGGATCGAATAGGTAGTTATTCTAGAATGAAAAGATTTATCTTGTGGTTATTCTATTTTGTCTGCGTGTAAGTGAGTGGCGAGTCGCATCATGAGCACATGGTAGAAGCCCCTCACCGCAGATCGATTCTCGACTCCCGAGCATCCCATTTACAATCAATAAATCCTCGGTTGGCCTCAGAAAAAGAAGAGCCAGAGCCTTCTCTGGACCTTCTCGGCCCCCCGGCGGGCCCGGAAGCGAAGCCGAACGGCACGTCCCATCACCTGACCTCACGCGGTTCCTGGGCATTTATCGTGCTACGTGGTGCGCATAGCCTTTTGACTACCTGACTGTATTCCTCCTGGCTGTGCTTTGAGCTGGAGGACAGTTTATTTCCCGGGGGTCACATGGGCCATGGACTGACAATGAGGGAGTCCGTTTCGTTGGGTGAGGCGAGAGTGAGGGCCAATGTTTGAATTGGTTGGGCACACATTCGCCCTCTTTTATTTGTTCGCCTTGTCGTGGTCCCATTCCTTGACTTGCTCAAACAGGATGCTGATGGACATTTCTGACTCTTGCCTTTCTCTTCTCCATCTGGTTAATTACGACGCTTTCCCGGCTGATGCGTGGCACATGGTAATGGGAGGGCGGGTTTGATGATATTATCCTCCAACACATCGCATTCACACACATCTTCACGATCAAACACGAACGACACTTATTCACTTCCGATTGCATCGACTTGCCTATTTAAAGCAACCTTAAGATCACTTGACACCTTCCCCATAAATCTTCTCCATCTGCAGCTATCAAAGAACACTTGACGTCACCTGCGCTGCTTCACACCATTGCTCTCTCATCTTCACTACAACATCACGAGACGATAACTCAAGACACTGCGAATGGCCAGCGAGTCCCTTCTACCTGATGAGCCTGTGCTCCACGCCGTCTTCACTTCCTTATCCATCGATGACATTCCGGAGCTTGACCTTCAAGTGAAGGGGGAGTTGGGCGCGAAGGACGGAGGCCTTCTGCCATTGCTTACTGGAGGGTCGGAGGTGAGATGTTCTTTCATGATTCACTGTCCTCTAGAAATTGACATGCCCAAGGCTCAAGAAGAGGAACATGACTACACGGCTACTTCACAAGGCGAAAAGCCCCTTCTCTGCAGAAATGTCCTGGCCAGGGACCAGCTCTCCACGTCACCCGATAGCATCGCGACAGAGTACGCTGCTACTTCTGGATCTGAGCCTGAATTCACCTCGGACTCGGACTTTTGGACCGACGACGAAGACGACGATACCACCAACGAGTAGGATACATGTTTTTATGGCGTCTTTCCCGCTGGGGCCTGGTATTGACCACTTTTCTCTTTGTGTAGATCCGTCCTCTGCCTGACGAGCCGAGGCGCAAGGTTCCTGGACTCGACAGATACTCTCCGTCCTCCTCTGCCCAGGCGCCTTTCCTTTAAACCCCTCGAGTCCGTCACTCCTCACCTCGGGTCACCTCCCAAGCTCCCTTCCCCCGAGCTCCTCCCCACCCCGGCGGCAGACGGACCCCTGACACCCTCACCCGACGGGCCGTCCCCAGGGATCGTCATCTTTCACAACGACTACTTTGCCGTGGCGCAGTCCAGGATCGCGGGCTGGGGCGCCTTTGCGGCTCGGGACCTCAAGTATGGAGACCGAATCCTTGTCGAGAGACCGTTGCTGGTGGCTGACACCAACTCGCTGTTCAAAGAGTTCGAGAGGCTGAGCCCGTGGCAGCGCGAGGTTGCGCTGGGGCTTCATGCGAATAGCTCGGTCAAGCCGGGGACGCCGCGGCTGCAGGCCGTGTGGATGGCCAACTGGTGAGTTTCTGTTACCCGTAAATGATGAGATGATGCTCAAGTATATGTAGTTTCTCTATTGGTGTCGACGACAAGGCGGGACTCTTCCCTATCGCATCCCGCTTCAACCACTCATGCCGTCCGAGAGACAATATCGAATACACTTTCAATCTAGATAACGAAACACTCGAGATGGTGGTCAAGGCGGACACGATCCTCTCGGGCGAAGAGTTGACCATCTCCTACGGAACCAGACGGACCCCCATCGATCTCTACTACCGATTCGGCTTCAAGTGTTGCTGCGGAGCGTGCCCTGGACTGAAAAAGGGGGAGACGGACTACATTTGGTGATTTTTCTTTCCAACAAACAAACAAACAAACAAAAAACACAAAGCAAGTTTGGCGTTTAAAGGGGGAGATGACAAGCATTTTTGCAAATTTCAGCGTGGTGGTCAAACAAAGGCATGGAAACAAAAACTCTGCTCAGAAAACATTTTTGACTCGATTGCATTTACACTCGCGGGCGTACAACAGCAAGGGCTTTTACCAGTCTGGACCAGTTTGTCTGGACACAAGCTCATCAGGGAGGTTGGATTCACTCGTTTGAGACAGAGGAAAAATGAGCGTTTCCTCTACCCCTTGAAAGGGGAACAAAAAGGGTTGAGGGTTTGGGCGTTTCAGGGTTTCTTGCTGTGCTCCTATATGATATCCCTTGAGGCGAGGTCGCCCAGGCAAGGGGATTTTTCAACTTTTGAGAGGGGAAAACGAGGTCTCTGGTGCAATATGGCAAAGCAAAAGAGAGACGTACCATGGGGAATTTGTATACTACTAGGACATGAAAACATTGGCGGCTAAGCCGTGACTTGTTTCCTTTGAACATGGTTAAAATACAGGTGGTGTAACTGGTCCACAAGGACTTGAGTGCTTCTATTGTTCTTTTTTGTAAGCCAAATTGTTACTCTAAGCTGTTATGCGTCATTTGGTCAATGTGTTTGCTCTCATACTTCTGCATCTTTTGGATAGAGGCAACGTTCTTGGTTCTGGAACAAACGACAACTAAGGGAACATGGAGGGACTTTTGCATATCAGACCATTGGAGTGTGTTTTGGTTGTACCGAGTCTCAGATAGCTCTGATTGGTGTTTGCCTTGTATCACCGTTGGTTGAAAGTCCTGGTCGGTAATAGTTTGTAGAGCAATGGCCACCTTCTTATGGTTTGCAAACTTGTGACCTGCCACGAACCCGTTCTATTGGCCCTTTGATTGACCACGCGGAAATTGTTCTTTTTTTTACTTTTTGAGTAATCTGGTCGCCGAAAGGCATAGCAGTCTAGATGGTTCCAATTACTATGAACAGACGATTCATGACTGTGAATTGAGTGTGACCAGCAGTGAACTTGGACATAGGGGCTTGAAACCCGACAAGGCCCGTTGCGGTTGGGCTCTTGACATGATTTTCTCTAGATTTGCATCTCTTTCTGTGCTCTTGAGGCCCATTGGCCCACGTGTAGCTCGAACTGACGAGATCGGTGGGTTGCATGGCATATTCTCTCTCTTGACACTGTTCGCTTTCAGATCAGGAAGCTCTAGAAATACTTTCTCCCTGATTTGTCACTATTCTATGACTGTTTAACTAGCTATAATTTGACTAATATAGACGGACAGATAGCCATAGTTGTTTAGTTATTGCATGGCGGTCAGTTGGGTTTATCGGTGGACCATCACAGAGGGTTATACTACATGAGGTCACACAGAGTATACTTGAGAATGGCTGAATAGGGTTTGTAGAATTTGTACATCTTTACGCATAATCGAACACAAGTCTTGCGTGAGATCTAGTTTTTGAAAAGTACCGCCTCTTGCGACACAGGCACTCAATGAAGTTAGCAGGTATCCGTCCTGCTTAGACAACTCAGTGGTTAAAGAGTATTTACTTAGCATTTAATGGAAGAGTTAAACAAGTATAGCTCAATATCTATCATAGGGGGTTTTCCTTGGTCAAAGGCTTGTGAAATTATGGTAAAGCCGCCCAGGGAGGTGTGTGAGATGGGGATGGCTAGGAGAGTGCCTTGCCTCGGTCTTCCCATGTCACTCACTCTTCACTATTAGCACCACCAAATCAGACATTGGCCTATGTTTTCTGTTTTATAGTATTTTAAGAGCAAGCGAAAGTTCGAATACTAACAAATGTGGAGTGCGTAGGAATATTAAACACGCTCTTTGTTCTCTTTGTTTCGCAATGTACCTACACACATGTGCAGTTAGAAGCCACAACCCGCTAATATGACAAACCTCTTTGTCAATTAGTCTTAAAGGCTTAGAAAAGCTGACACTATATCCTCCGGAACTCTTCTCATTTATATTGCCCAGATCTCTTCATAGTGTCTGCGTTCAACCCGTCGCTGTTAGCAGCGGCCAGCACTACCTAGACATTGTGAAGACCTGGGGTTTTCAGAATCGAAGGATGCCTGAGGCATAGTAATTCTATTTATCGCATACTATTTAGGTTTTTGGGTTAGCCGGAGAACAAGCCGCCTACTTACCTGCTAGATGGCACTGTTTTATGCACGCCAACTATCATCGTTGTGGCAGCTTCTCCCTCCCAGGCTGTTGGGTATCTCAAGTGAGCAGGTAATCATCTTGTTCAGACTTATGTACAAGAACAGCCCTAACTGTATGGCCACTTGATCCTCCAGTGGATGCCGCCATGCAGGAGAAACATCCTCCCCTTTGGCATCATCAAATTCACCCCGAACTCCTGGCTCTCTCCTAGCTAACAACATTTGCTAGCCTTTCGAATAATGCAAACAAGTGGCATGTTCTCTGAAGAGAAGATCCGGCTTGTTATCAAGGAGGGCGGTCGTGTCTTGAAGAGTACCCTTGGTGGATGCTCCTTTCAAGTTTTTAAGATCATATCTAGAAATTACTGTCTTGTAAACTCTCACATTACGCTGTGAGCTTGTTCTTAAACTTGGATTTGAGTTCAGCCTTAACAAATGTGTAAAAACACAGGCGATGAGCGACATTTGGGGTTGGGACAAGACACTCGGCAATCCCCATGGCTTGGACTCTTCAACCACGCAGGGAGCGGCGTCCCAGCTCCCAGGGAAGGCGTCTAGGTCGTTTGCGACCTGGAGCGTTTGTCTAGTGGGCTATACAGATCGAGTTCGTTCAGAAGGCTAACGTTCTTGAGAGATTCCGGGTGTAAGTGTGTGCGCTACCTTGGGGCCTTGGTACTGAGAGGTTGGAATTCCGCGATGGACTGCCATCCTCGTCGAAACTCAATGGCTACTGCAAAGCAGAACTCAGACCCTAGCCGGGATAGACAGCCTGGTGACATCGCAAGCCATATACCTTGACACCACACTTTGGTCAGTTCCGTCTATCGTCCGCCCGGGTGCAAACTCCCCCGGAACTTGGGCGGCAGTAAGAGGGATGCTACTCTTAGGACTAAGCACAAGACTAGTCCCACGTCATCTACCCCCATCCCCGCTTTGAAGTGGCCAGGGAGGCTCTTCAGGATGTCCAGTAAGATCTGTGCGGCTTCGACTTGGCTAAAAGGAAGAAGCAGCACAGAGATATGAGCAGCGCCCCAACAGTTTGAGGAGGCGAGGGAGACTACTGTAGGAAAATCGTGAGCGTGAAGTTATGAATGAGAGTCTGGCAACTTAGAACAGGTGGATAGGGGGCTTGTTGATGGACCAGTATCACGACGCTACACACAAGTTCTGACAAGCAGTGAGATTATACCAGCCCAAAATTCTTCAAAAACCATTCTCAAGTTGTATTTTATTACCATCTAGATTCCCAAACGCCATGCCATGCATCCCATGTCCTTTACGTCCACCCTCTTAATCCCAATACCTAATCTCACCATCTAGACCCGCTGTAACCACCTTGCTCGTCTCCTGAGGATGCCACTTGACGCATGTGATGGCCTGGTTGCCCGCCTTGAGCTTGTGATACATCTTGCACGTCTTCCAGTCCCAGAAGCACACATAACCACCAGAGTCACCAGAGGCAAGGAACTGCCCGTCGGGACTGCAGTCGAGGTCGATGCCCAGACCGGCGTTGTTGTGTCCGCGGTAGCTCTTCTTGCGGTTCTGGCGGAAGCGGTCGTTGGCGCCGTAGACCAGGATCTGGTTATCAGAGCTCTGGTAGGCGACATACTTGCCACTTGGGTGAGGTGCCGCGCGGGTCATGGGATACATGTCCGGCTCGGCGATGTACTTGATAGGTACAGGAATGTTGTAGTCCCATGCACGGAGTGACTTGTCGTCGGATGTCGTCATGAAACGACGGTTCTCGTCAACAAAGGTGATAGTGTTGATAGCCGCCAAGTGGTGATCGTATTCCTGAACCACCTCGTTGGGTGTGCGGATATCGAACTGGACAATCTTCTTATCCGACATACCCGCCAGGAACTCATTGGCGTGCTCGGGATCGGGGTTGAATTTGATGACATGAGGTGTCTTGCCAGTCGTGAATTTGCTGACGCAGACGCCCTTCTCAGTATCCCAGAGCTTGATCATGCGATCATAGGACGAGGACAAGAATTGAGTGCCCGAAGTGTTGAAGCAAATGTCGGAGAGAGCCTTGGAATGCCCGGAGTACGTCCGCAGCAGCTCCCGCTCGTGGTACACGTCAAAGATCTTGACGGTAGTATCAGCACTGGCAGATAGCAGCAAGTGCCCCGAGCCAGGGAGGAAGCGTAGTGCGGTGACTGCCTTGGAATGGTTCTTCCAGGCATGAATCTGCTTCTTGGGGATGTAATTGGTGATGCTTCCCACCTCTTTCCGAAGATCGATGTCCAGATCCTGGGGAACGTGCATGTATGTCCGGCCCTGGTAGTCGTACTCGGCGGATCCGTGGAATGTCGTCGTCTCGTCGCCCATCTCCTCGGCCTCCTTTCTTCGCTCCAGCGCCTTGGTCGGCGCCTTGACCACTGTTCCACTCTCGACAACTTCCTCCTCCTCTTCCACAATCTCATACTCTTCGTCGCTCGCGAGCTCCTCGTCCTCTCCCACAACCTCGTACTCGGGTCGCTTGTACCTTGCCCATGGTCCAACATAGGAGCCGGGCCCCTCAGCAATCGTCGCGCTGCCCTTGCTCTCTCGTGTCGCCCGTATCCTCGCAGCCTCGGCCTTCAGTTCTGCGTTGGTCTGGTACTCTCTCTCCGGGCCTCCTCGTCGCTCTACAGCGCGGTGCTTGCTTCGAAATGTGTGTTCGCTCAGAAAAGTCTCTTCTGCGTGGCCGGTCAAGACGTTCTTGCGTTTCAGGGCGTTGGCCTCGTCCTTGAATGGGTTTGCAGGACCGGCTTTGGGGCGCGACAGGTCTTCGGCTGTATAAGGCACCACAGCGTGGTCAGGCTCGGCTTGTTCTCGAACAATGAGCGCATCTTGCGGCGCCATATTTGGCGGGTACTCGCCAAAGTCTGCCATGGTGAAAGACGCTCAAAGGTGTTGCTTGTTGAGATGTTGTCGCAAAGTTGGGCGAATCACACTGAGCGCGACTGTCTGGGTCGCGAAAAGTGGCAGGGTCACGTGACTATGATCGCATCACGCATGAGCCTTGAACAGCCGTTGAAATACGAGGCTTGTAAAAAGTCCGTCATGGCTCTTACAGATCTAACTACCTGGATATCACATATTTTGCTGGTGCTCGCAAGCTGGCCATTCGGTTCGGTCATTAATCAATTATCACACCAGGGCGGCCGATGCCGGATGACAAAAAGGCCAACAAAGCGTTATGTGATGCCTCAGTCTCCAACAACCCATGCCACCCACCGCTTTCATGAAGTAATCAACCAGAGCGCCAGCTGGCATGATACCAGGTTATATACGCCAAGCCCGCCTCTTTAAACCCGTCGTCAATCTATACCATCTTCCACTCGTTATGTACTGCCGCGGCAGGTTCATATCGTCTCATCGCGTGACTGGCCGACTCGACTCTGGAGGTAGTCGGTCGACCTTGGCTAGCAGGGTAACTCTTGCGGTCCGTCATGTCCGATACACATCATGTCTGATGCCGGGCATGGCTGGATCCCGTCTTACTTGGACGGTCGTTTAGGACGACTCATCGCGGATGAGAGCGACAATCATGCTGTAGAGATAGAAGAAGAACATGACCAGATGGAAACCGAGCTTGAAGAAGGATTCCTAATTCAGGTTAGAACCGGTTGCGCAGTACCTCGAAAGTGTTGCCGCCTACCTTCTTGTGAACGTTGAGCTTGCGGAAAATCTCCGTCGCATCGAGCAGGTGGGTGTTGTCAACAATCCTAGAGTCCGGTCAGTGTCCTGTTACCAGATCGGAAATTCGATGATCGTACTTCTTGACGTTCCAGGCAAGGAGAGGCAGGTTGAGGATGAGAGGCACCCAGTAGCCGTTGATGAGGAAGAGGAAGGTCAGGAAACCGTGCACCGCGGCCTCGGGGATAATGTAGGTGTTGAGTCGGTTGCAGAGGTCAATGGGGTTGATGTAGTCACTGTAGTTGTTTGCGATTAGCCTCAATCCGCATGTATAGTTGCCGAGGACGCGCATCCGAGGCGCAAAGGCCGACAGCCAAGGCAGCCGGACAGGGTGGTGGTGACATACCATTCCAAGTCGCTGTACATGATGGTGAAGAAAACCTGCAAAAAGAGGTTGACGGCGTTGATGAGTACCGACAAGAGGTACAACCAAGCTTCTCCGGACATCATGATGGGCTAGAGTTGTTGTGCGAGGACTAAAGGTGGTCGAGTCGGGGTGACGAGGGTCGAGTCGAGGACAGCTGTTTGTCAAGCTCTGTCACAAGCTGGAGGATGGAGTTTGTGCGCGCGCGCGGAAGCAAGGGATAGCCTCGTCGTGGGAGCAGGCGGGTATCAAGAGTAGCTGAGGTTGATGAGCACAAAAAAGGACGTGGCCTGGCCGACGAGATCAAGGGCAAGATGTGGGGGAAGAGGGAGAGTAGAGAGGAGAGAGAAATCTTGGTGGCGGGCGAAGGAGGATGGTGTGGTGGTAGCAGCGGTGGTGAGTTTTGGTGGAGGTGGAGGTGGAGGTGGAGAGGCAAGTGGAAGTGCTTCCCAGATTAAACTAGCGGCTATGATGGAAGCGGCTCGCGCTTGCTGCCCTGCCTGACCCGACGGGACACATGGACCTCGAGCTGCGCAAGCTGGGTTGCTTGTTTCTGCGCTGGCATTGACGTTGCGTGCGTTGCCTCTGGGCTGTCTGCAGCATAAGACCCCCCTGTAACTATGGCGGGCCATGCCCTGTTCCCCTGCGCTGGGAAACGCCCTGAGTGGCGGCATGGCGTGGCCGCTGGGCGCCTGCATGTGGCTGGGTGGCCTTTGGAGTTCTGGAGCTCTGCGCTAGGCTGTCATCAGTGAGGGGGGGCTGGAGGACAGGATGACGGACGGGCAGACGGCGGATGTGGCCGCGGCAAGGGTCGTGTGTCTTCCTTTCTTCTGTCTCTATCTCTGCGTGCGGAACTTGACAGCCTGAAGCCATCTGCGTCACTCCACAGACCTGCCCTGCATCCGGGGATAAGCTCGAGTCCTTGTCCATGATGGATGCAATGAAAATGACCTGACCAAACATGTCGGTCTGATATCCACCTATCGAAACACCTCACTCAGACCTTGAGGAATTCTCGTGATTCACATGCTTCTGGAAATTGGCATGGCATGGATGGATGTGCGGAAATAGAGATCAGTCTTGGATTTGGATGCCTGCTTAGATGTTGGTGATCACCCTTCAACGCCCCGTCCAACCTCAAGTCTTCACCACAACGCTTCCCCGGTATTCATCTATCAACCAACTCGCTCCCCAAAACTCCACATACACCTAAACATTTGGCTCGACATTAACCCCAGCTCATCTCAAATTTATGCTGCCGCCTCCCCATTTTCTGTGCCAGGCATTGGGATAGGGCCACCAGGAGAGTCTGGCTTTCTCGCCGTCAACACCTCGACACCGTCTTCCGTCACAAGAAGAGTGTGCTCTGCACCACGTGTTAGCTAATGTCCAGCCTATACTTGCTGTAGATTCGCTTACCAAACTGAGCCGTCAGCTTTCCGTCAATGGTTGTGCTGGTCCAGTTGTCCGGCCACGTAATGTCTCGGTACTTGCCCAGCGCAATCATGGGCTCGATAGTAAAGGTCATTCCAGGCTTGCATTCGCCGACTGTCTTGTTCTTGGCGTAGTGTGGGACGTTGGGAGGGCAGTGGAACAGCTTGCCGACTCCGTGGCCGCAGTAGGTTCGGATGACACTGCAGTTTCTCTTCTTGGCGTGCTTCTCGATGATGTTTCCAAACTCCCGGATCAGGGTACCGGGCTTCACAGCCTTGATGGACTCTTCCAAGCACTCTCGTGCCGTCTCGACGACACGGACGGTGTCAGGGTCCGCCTTGGCCCGGTCACCAATGTAGTATGTCTCGTTCAAATCGGCGTGGTAGCCTTCGTGGTAGAGGGAAATGTCGATGTTGAGAATATCGCCGTCGAGGAGAACACGCTGATCGGGGATACCGTGGCAGATGACTTCGTTGACGGATGTACAGCATGACTTGGGGAAGTGGTTGTAGTTCAGGGGAGAAGGATACGACTGTGTCTCTTGTCAGCATTCGTCGAAAAGCCCAATAACCTTGGAGGCCATGGAATAGGCAATGCCTACGTTTCGCTCGATACAGGCCTTGTGAACAATCTCGTCGATGTAATCGGTCGTCACACCAGGCTTCGCGGCGGCGGCAGCAATGTCGAGGACCTCTCGCGCAAGCATGCAGCTCTTTCGCATAGCATCCTGTCCAGCCTTGTCGAGAATGTCGATCTTGTTGCGGCTGCTGAGGGAGCGGCTGTACTTGGGGTCGCCATCTTGCCACCACACGGGGTGAGGAATCGACTTGGGGAGGGTTCTATGCGGGGAGAGAGGATAGACGGGTCGCAGAGAGCCGGAGTAGGGAAAGTTGGGGAACGGGTTGTAGTAGCCGGTAGCTGGATCTGGTGAGATTGCTTTCGGAGCCATGAAGTGGTGGAGGATATTACTTTGCGACTTGTGGATGGTCTTATGGATGCCCTACAAGGTTGTCAGCTATGAATCCTTTTGCGTCGTCTGAGCACATACCCAGTTCTTCTTGAAGCAATCCTGGGAGCAGAAGAAGCTGTCCTTGATGCCGAGCTTCAGGCAGGTTGGGCACTGCAGCGATCCAGCTTCATTCTCGCAATCGGCGCCCATGCACTTCTTCTTGGCGGGGGGTTCGGACATGGTGTCGGTGTTGGTGGGCGGGTGTTTGGAGGTATCAGGAAATGGAGAACAGAGTGCGAGTCGCTTCGGCGGTGAGAAAGGGATTTATGGAGGAAATTTGGTGAGACCACGGGAATGTGTGCGTGCAACAAGTCTCGTTCCTCGTCTCAAATCTCGTGGTGTAACTTTTCGAGGGAGCAAAAGATCCTCCACGGACGGGGCGGATATGGCCGGCCGAGAAAACGGTGCCCGCGCACGAACCGTGCATATGCTCAAAACGAATTTTATGCGCCCATGCGGTCAAGCGAGTCTATTATGAGCTTTTCTTCTTTTGAAACATTTCACGATTACATATGAGTTCCAAGGAATCTGATAGATTGCTTCGGAAAGGAGGGCGAGCAAAATAGCAAGGTGTTGGGTCAAAGTACCAAAAGGCCTGAATCATAATGTCCAACAGTCACATTAATACAAGGAGCACATCACAGCAAACACTATGTAATCATAAGAACCCCTAATAAACATCTCATTCAAGCATTTCATCATCCAAACAGTTACTTCTCGATCCAGGTTCGCTGTAAGGTCAAGTTCTTGCTGCCAGGTATAAGAAGTGCCTAGATATTAGACTGCCCGTTGAAGTAAACGGAAGGGCGTCCAGACGGTTTAAAACGGATCCCTTTTTGGAAGGTGGGGGGCTCAGTCGACTCAGAGCTGGATCCATGGGTCTGTTGAAAGTGTAGCTCGCAGCCAAGCCAAGACCAACTTCATAAGCTACCTACCCAAGTACATCTTCCTGGGCCGCATTGCAATGTCCAAATACTATTTCTCATGATTTTCCCTTCACAGGTGAAAAGTCAAGGCAGATTGCCTCAATACCTAATAAGAGACTGGAGCATAACCAAATTTGGAGCCTCTCCGAATTGCACAAGATCCAGGATTACAAATACAAGGATAGTTGAGAATCTCCGTGACTTGGAATTCATCAACGTTGATATGCCAACTCCTGGTAACCACAATTTCCGAATGCCATCAGCATTAATTCGTCAGTCCCCAAGCGGTGCCGCCCTGTTGAAGGGTCGACGAGTTATAGACGCAATCATTCCGTGCATCTGTCCGTGTTTGGCCACGATCCATACCAACTGCGAACAGCACCACGGGTAATTGTTACTGGAAGTCTGCACCGCCAAACAAATGCCTACCTACACAACGTGGCGAAGCAGGAGAGGGTTTGTCACAAAGACGGACGCCAAACCAGGCATGTCTGAGGTCCCGCATGAAAACAACCCTGCCTGGCATATGCGCACGTGCACTCGCGCAACCAAGAAGCAATAGATAGCGAAATAGTTGATCAAAATACAAACCGTCATAGGCAAAAATTGTGGATGCAACTCTACTACCTATCCAATGCGTGGGTCGCATGGGTTTATCACTGTAATACGCAAGACGGCCTTTATCGGGGCGCCTCTCGACTTACCATTCAGCCGAAGTTTGTTTCTAGGTACTGACTAACGTTGTTGGCCAACTCTAAAAGGGCCGTCCTCCGTTCGTCCTTTTCGAACAACTTTCGATTTCTCAGCAGCAAAAGATGGGGAAGCCTCAGAAGATCGTCGTTGTCGGTGCTGGACCCGTGGGTTCGCTGGCGGCTTTGTATGCTGCTCAGAGGGGACACGAGGTTGAGATTTATGAGTTGCGACCTGGTGAGTTGATGTTTCTCGTCTACTAGTTCCAGTTGGCTCGCGATAGAGTCATACTTGATCTGATGATTGAGCGGCCTTTTTGATGGCATTCAAAGAGCCAGGACATTGCCCTCTCATCCTAGGACTTGAGGAAAGACTTTTTTCTTATTTGTCCAACGAGCTTTTATTTCGCCGAGTCTTAATTACTGACTGGTCTAGACCTCAGAGATCCCGGTACTATCCCACTCAACTTCACCAGGTCCATCAACCTCGCCATCTCGGAACGCGGCATCAATGCCATGCGCCATGCCGGCCAGCCAGGCCTCCTCGACCATGTCATGGCGACTACAATCCCCATGAGAGGCCGCATGATCCACGGCAGAGGCCCAACCGGTGCCTTGTTCGAGCAGTCTCAAGACTACGACGCCAAGGGACGGGTATGCATAATTGCCTCAACCTGAGAGAATTTAAAGCTGACGCCATCCCGATAGGCAATCCACGCCATTGACCGTGCGGGACTCAACAAGCGGCTTCTCGACATTCTCGAGAGCATGCCCAATGTCAAGCTCTTCTTCAACCACAAGCTCACGGGCGCAGACTATCGTGCTTGCAAGGCGTGGTTTGAGGTGCAAGACGGCAGCTCGGCCAAGGATTCTCGTCCCAAGGAGATCGACATCACTTTCGATCTCATGATTGGAGCCGACGGTGCTCATTCCGCTGTGAGGTATCATCTCATGAAGTTTACTCGGATGAACTACCAGCAAGAGTACATCGACACCTTGTGGTGCGAGTTCCAGCTCAAGCCCGTCCATACAGACGACACAGCCGATCCAATGGCCAAGTTCAGGATATCGCCCAACCACTTGCACATTTGGCCCGGCAAGGACTTTATGTTTATTGCTATTCCCAGCGATGTGAGTAGTAACTCTCATGCTCTTGATGCTCTGCGCTAACGCTTTGACCAAGGACGGCTCATTCACATGCACGCTCTTCATGCCAAGCCGAGAGTTTACAGATCTTGAAAACAACCCTTCCAGCTTGCCGAGCTTTTTCGACAAGCACTTCCCCGGAGTGACGGACTTGATACCCGGCGATGAGCTAATAGAGTCCTTCAAGACCAACCCTCACCTTCCACTCATCAGCCTCAAGTGCAAGCCGTATCACTATGGCTCCTCTTGTGTCATCGTCGGCGACGCAGCCCACGCCATGGTGCCCTTTTATGGCCAGGGCATGAACGCGGGAATGGAGGACGTGCGAATTCTGTTTTCGATTTTGGATAAGCATGCCCAGATTGAAGAGTCGAACGATCCTTCGAACCAGTCCACGACCTCAACTGCGGCCGCCTTTGAGAGATCTCTGGCTCTGGCAGAGTATTCGGCGGTTCGTCCCTTCGACGCGCACGCAATCAACGACCTCGCCCTTCAAAACTACGTCGAGATGAGATCCTCCGTTCTCTCCCGGCGGTACCGACTCCGCAAGTTCCTCGAAGAGTTTATGAGCGTCCACTTCCCCCGAATGGGATGGCAGACCAAGTACTCTCGCGTGAGCTTCAGCAACGAGGGCTACCTCGACGTTATCAAGAAGAGCGACTCTCAAGGCAAGGTGTTGGTCCGGAGTTTTTTCACACTCATTGCCAGCCCCTTCTTCATCACGGCAGCTGTATTTGGCTACAAGTATCGCCGGTCGCTTGCCCACATCATCCACGGACTCCGGCACCTAGGCGACCACGCTTGAGAGTGTCGAAACTTCTCTACTCATTCGTAGCGTGCTTCCCCTTCCCATTCAGGCATTTGGAGCGGCCGGTCGGCCGCAAGGAAGCGTTTACCAGCATCTGAGAAAAACTTGTACGATAGACATGATTGAGTCACGCAACCAATTGGTGACGCATCAAAGTGGTCAGCCACCTCGGATTAACGGAACGGGGAGCACGTCTTGTATAATCACAAAAGTTCATACCTATTGTCCATTGTCCATGTTGGAGTGTCGAGGCTATACTGTCTGTTCTTGTCTGTGACTACACTGGTTGAAGCTGCTTGAGTATGGCTCACTTTCCAGAGTGAGGTAGTGTCAGAGTCTCACCACAGATTGATTCTTCCTGGTTATCCCAAAAACTGTCCTAAAATACCAATGTCAATCCTAAAAAACATCATTTAAGTTTTCAATTAACATTCTCAAGGAATAGTTTCTTGTCTACCACCATCTTCATCGCCATGCATCAATGAGAAATATGCACATATCGATCTCCCCCAAACTTCCAGCTTAGTCATCCTCGCAACTCTGAATTTTTGGACCGCCTTGCAGACATACCACACTCGACGGACCTCAACGTGATAGCCCGGCCCTCCGTCGCTTTGAACCCTTGACAGCTGGCGGCGGAAGAACTGTTTCTGGCCAATTGGTAATTTCTGATCTTGGAATTCTGGCCTAGGCTTGGTATATACGACGAGGTGGGTTGTCAACCCTCGGGGATAGCAATCGCAAGGAACATCCTCTAACAAGTCCTGTGTATATCCAGACGAACCGAACGACTCGCCGACTCAACCGAACCCCTCCGATTCTTTCAAACTCTTCTTCACGCCATATCACCACCTCCGAATCTCGCCCACCATGCCCTCCGTTCTCAACATCGCGAACATGTGTTCGCACCTCCAAAACGCCTCCAAGGCCCGCCTCGGCATCACATCCGTCAAGAACAGCAAGTACAACCTGCAGCTCGCCCTGGCCCTGCACCGCTCCGGCTTCTTCTCGGCCGTCTACCGCGCGGGGCCCAACCCGCCCACTCTCGAGCAGATGGTCTCGCAGGACCCCGTGCCCGTCACCAACGCAAACGTCGCCACCATGCGCCTGTGGCTCGGCCTCAAGTACTGGGACGGCAAGCCCGTGCTTTCCAAGGCGAATACCATCAGCACCCCGAAGCGCATGATGACGGCCAACATCAATGAGCTCGCCAGGTTGACGAGGGGGTTCCCGACAAAGGTGGCCGGAGGCGTCGTGCCGGGACTGAACTTGGGAGAGTGTATGTTTGTCTCAACATCGCGGGGTGTGCTCGAGGCCCGAGAGGCACTGGCTCGGAAACAAGGCGGCGTGTTAATGTGCCGGGTGTCATGAGCGGTTGTGCTGGGGTTATGTCGAATATGGATGGCTGTATGTGAATGGGGCCAGAGAGCTGCGTGTGATACGATAAAGAGGGAAAGCATGTATAACTACCATTAGATGGAATGAAAGCCCTGGAAAGGGTGCTTGTGTATCAAAATCTTGACCCGATGAGTAACCAACTATTGTCCGCCAAATCTTGTTATTCCGCCATGTTATTTGCGTATGCTTTTTACAAGATGCGGTAAAATCACCATTCGCCTTCGCTTAAACAGGTATCTATACAACAGCTCAAAAAATACATCCCCTTCTTCTCAATAATAATGACCAAAGTAACCGCTTTGCATCTTCCGCAATCTAGTAGGTATTCAGTTTAATCCGCCTTGGCAACGCCCTCCACCTCTTGCTTCTTCTCGTCGACTTGCTCTTCGGTGGTGGTATCCTTCTCTTTCACGGCAACATCAACCTTGGCCTCCTCCTTGGGGTCTTCCTTGACCTCGTCCTGAGCCTCTTCTTTGGTATCAATCTGGGTTGTTGTCTCGTTCTCGGCGGGCTGCTTCTCAACGGTTTCCGTCTCCGCGACGGGCTCGGACTCCTTCTCCAACAGAGGGATCACCTCCGTCTTGGCCTCAGTCTCGGTCTCAGCCTTAACCTCAACCTCAGGCTTGGGGGCCACGACAGTCTCTTGTGTTTCCTCTACAGGAGCCTGGACAGAGTCCTCCTCCAGCAAAGGAACAACATCAGAGTTCTCCTTCTTCTCAGCTTCCTGCTCAGGGACGGGAGCTGACTCCTTGGGCTCATCCTCGACGGCCTGTTCAGCGACCTCCTCGGTCTTCTCGGCTGCGGCGGCCTCGGGAACCTCAACAGGAGCGGTCTCCTCCTTCTGTTGCTCAGGGGTCACGGGTCGAACCTCCTCCTTCACCTCCTCATGAACAGGCTCCTCGGGAATCTCTTGCTGTTGAGTAGCCTCGGCCTCAGGTTGAGCAGGTTCAACAACTTCTTCAGGCTCAGTGGCGGCAGCCTCAACCTCAACCTCCGGTTCTTCAACAACAGGCTCCACCTCGGGCTTCTTCACGTCGTCCGTGGTGCTGGTTGCCTCAGGCTCCTTGGGGGCATCGACTGTGAGCTCGGGGGTCTCCGGCTTCGGAGGCTGAGAAGCTTCCTCCTCGGCAGGCGTGGGGGTAGTAGCTGTGGCAGACTTCTCTGAGCCCGCAGACTTGGCCGCGTCCTTTGGCTCGGGATGCTTCTTCAGAGGCTTCCTAGCACTTCCTGGAGGCTTGCTGCTGCTCTCGCGTCGTGAGGTGTGTTCGGCGCCTGATGAAGGGCGCTTAGCAGTTCTCCTGGGAGGTGTGGTAGGCACCTTTTCGGTCGTCTTTGATGAAGATGCTTGCGTGGGTCGCATCATACGGGCCAGGAAGCCTTCATCGACGGGAGCTTCCTTCTTAGTAACGGGATGGTCAGCGGCCTTCTTAGGAGGAGGTCCCAAGCTTGGTCGTGGACGGTTGATGGTCGAACTTTGACGCTTGATCGTTTTGCCAGCGGTAGCGCTTATTCCTGTGGCGCTCGCCCTGCTATGAGGGCGAGCAGGCACATGGAGGTTCTGGGAGCTGGCCGAGGGTCGGACCTGACGACCTGACTTGGCACCAGAGGATGCAGTTGGAGCCATGAGAGAAGCAGGCAAATGGACCGGTTTCGTAGGAGACTTGGGCTTCGGCTTAACAAAGCCGGTCTCGCTAGCCACGGGCTTCAGTGGCTGGGGCTTCTTGCTAGCACTGGCAGCGGTAGGCCGAGTGAGCGAAGAAGGGCCAGTCCTAGATGCCGGCCTCGTTTCCTTCCTGGGTGCGGGCCTCTCATGAGCCTTTGTTGCTGGCTTATGTTCAGGCTTGTGCTCGGGTTTGTGTTCTGGCTTGTGGGTAGCGCTCGTGGGAGTCTTTGTGGCAGCGGGAGATTTTGCTGGAGCTTTCGTGGCGGTGGAGGTTTTGGTTGAGATTGTGTTTGGTCGAGTAGCCGTCTTCCTGGGGGCATTGGCCTTTGCGGGGGCTGCAGAAGCTGGCTCCTTGGGCTTCTCAGCCTTGGACTTGCCATTGACAGCTGTAGCTGGAGGAGGCGGTGTCTGCCTCTTCTCTTTCGTTGGGGAAGCCGGCACAGGTTCCGCGGGCTGCGATGAAGGCACAGACACCTCTTCAGCTACCTGCTTTTCAGGGGTAATGCTGGGCTGCTCTGGAACAGCGGCGACTTCCTCAACAGGTGTCTTGGGGGCCTCGACAGGCTGGCGAGGCGATTCCGGGATTGTCTCGTGCAAGAATGGCTTGTTCACTCGCGTGACCTCCTCAGCAGCCACGGGGGCCTTGTCAGGGACAGTAGAAACGGATTCGGTGTCGGTCTCCATGCTTAATCGACGACGAGAAACGCTAGATTCGTGACTGGGGTCTCTTCGCAGACCTATCCTTCCGTCCTTTTCGACAGCAACAAAATTGGTTCTAACTTTTGAAAGCGGACGAGGTGACTCGACTCCGTTGGTTGCGCCTGTGGAGAACAAACAAGTTTTTTTGATCAGCAAGGGGTTCAAGGGGGAAAAAGAAGGACACGGTATGAAGTGTGCCCTGATGTTGGGGGGGAAGGCGGGAGACTAGTGCGGACAGCTCCAGGGCAGGAAGAGCCAAAAAGGCCGAAACAACTGGAACTGGAACTAGAGCAACTTGAACAGCTTTCCTTTGGTTGAATGCAAGCAGCAAATTGCAGCTGTGCGCCCAAACAAAGCAAATCATCAAGTTCATGACATTGTCGTCAGGAAGCGGGTCGGGGTCGAGTAGTCGTACCTGGGACGGGAGTGGACGCGCCGGACGATCGGCCTCTGTCGGGCGGGCTCGTGTCGCCTTTGCCCTCGAACATGGCACGCAGGTTCTTGACCTGACTCATGGTTGCTTGCTTGCTGAGGGCTCTCTCGACGAGTTGGGGTTGGGAGGGTGAGAGCAGGGAAAGGCTCGGCCGGGGAGACCTCGAGGTCTTTGAAGGGGTCGTGCAGTTCAGCAGGAGAGCGCAGGTCCGAGGGGATTGATGTGATAAGTTTAGGGATGGATGGGATGGGATGGGATGAGGTGTTGTCTGGTTATGAGCGGCAGACCATCCGCCGTCGGTCGCACAGGCACCGCACCGTACACCACCCAACACACGGCACAGGCTGGATGGGGAGCTCGGGGGGCTTGTTAGTGGATTGAGGGGCCTGGCCGACCGACAGGGGGTACCTCTCGGAGCTGGGCTAGCGAGGTACTCGTGCATGCGTTTCAGAGTCCACGCGGTACCTGCCAGTCGATGTATCCGTCCAGTCCCACGGGGGGCCTGGATTCGGGAGGTGAGGTGGAGGGCCAGGGACTGGCACCCGCCTGCTGGGAGTCCGGTCGGGTGGTGCTGGTTATGTTGCGCTGGGCTGTTGCAGAATAATAGGGGTCGAGATCAAAGGATGGAGTCGGGCATCGGCTTCAGGCGCGCTGCGCTGCACTACACGTTGCCCTAACCTGACGGACGTGCCTATCGTTGGTCGACGAGACGCCGAGGTTGAAGAAAACAACCTATCACCATTCCACAAGAGTCCTCGGTAAACACGTTGCTTCCAGAGAAACCGGTGCTTCCAGAGAAACAAGAGGCCGTCGTGGATCCCCCAATATCATTCTATCCGGCCAACCACCAAGGTTGCTCGGTGACATGTCGACGACTCGACACAAGCTATGAGCTCGTACCCGCCGCATCATAATTCAATAGACGGCCACAGATGGGTTAGGTCTAAAGGGGACCCAGGTAAGGTATGCTACCTATGGTACCTACCTTGGTACGGGCAAGGGTCCAGTCGAAATGAGGCACCGGATGGATCTCGTTCACTTCAGGTTTAGCCGGGGACATTAAATTGCCCATGATGAGGAAATTCGAAATTCCCACCGATCATGGCTGGCTCGGCGTCGGCGGCCCAGCAACTCTGGCAGCCTGTCGGGCCAACAAACCAGGTGTCCTCTCAGTTTGACGTTGTATCTCGGGCTTTGAAACAGAGGGAGAGGAAGCGCCGTCTTGGAGCTGACACGTTGAGGGAGGATTCATGCACCCCAAACAGCCTGCGTCTGCGTCTACAACACTAATAACTGATCCACCTGGGTGCGCCGGTGTGCCAAACAAAGCATACAAGGTTAGACAGGCATGCTGCAATGTGCAGCGCAGTGCAGTGCAGTCAATTCTATGTACCGACCGTACCTCACCGAACCAACCAGTCAGTCGAAATGACCCAAGATCAACTCGACAAGGGACGGACCGACCGTAAACTAGCAGGTTGTGAGCCAATGGCAGATGATCGGTTCCTGGGCCTCTCTCTCGCGCCGTACCCCTATTTCCCATTCCTCCGCTTCTCGTCTCCAGCTCAGGTCCTCCTCCTCGGCCGCGCCTCGTGGAAATGACATATTTCCCCAAAGAGATTCCAGAAGCTCCATCGTTGACTCTTGACAAGCAAGCTACCCCCCTTCTGTTGGCCAGGCAGGCGAGCTCATTTGCTGCTGAACATGACATTTGATGGCATGAGCTCATGTGGGGTCGCCTGTCTCTCATTGCTCTTCTTCCCCCACACTCACTGGCCTGTCTTGGAGTCAAGCTCTCTCTTCGCTCAAGGAATAAACGACAGCAGCTGACAAGATTCGATCGTTCGACAGTCCTTGCGTCTTTTGGTTGAAGCAAGTCGTAAGAGTGACGCTCAAGTCCGGAGCATACAGGAGTCGGTCACTGAAGTGGCCTGTTATCCAGACTTGGCCATTGACGATACTGGATGAATGAGTCTTGTGCGCCGTGATCGGAATACAGGTGCAGGAACGAAATAGATTATATATCTGCTTCAAAAGATAAAATGATATCTCAAGACGCAATATAATCAAGCTCTCGTGTTGTCATCGCCAAAAGTCGCTGTAAACCTTGCTCCCCCGGTCCGGCGCTATTCACAGCCGGCCAATTTTTCCCCGACACCACCAAAAATTGCCGTTGGTTTTCTTATCCGTCTCCGGTCCTCGGACGACGAAACTTTGACAACCTCTCCACCTTCAATTGCGCCCACCATGTCCCTCCGAACCCTCAGAATCGGTGCGCAATCCCGATACGAGCTCAGATAGATCACAGCCAAGCTGACAAATTATTTCAGGCCTCATCCCCGGTGACGGCATCGGCAAGGAAGTCATCCCCGCCGGCCGCCGCATCCTCGAGGCCCTCCCCGCCTCTCTCGGCCTCAAGTTTGACTTTGTCGACCTCAAGGCCGGCTTCGAGACCTTTGAGCAGACCGGCGCTGCCCTCCCCGACAAGACCGTCGAGGTCCTCAAGAATGAGTGCGACGGCGCCCTGTTCGGCGCCGTGAGCTCGCCCACCCAGGCCGTCAAGGGCTACTCGAGCCCCATCGTCGCCCTGCGCAAGAAGCTCGACCTCTACGCCAACGTCCGCCCCGTCAAGACCGTCCTGACCGCCGCCAAGCCCATCGACATGGTCATTGTCCGCGAGAACACTGAGGATCTGTACGTCAAGCAGGAGACCACCCACGAGACCCCCGAGGGAAAGGTCGCCGAGGCCATCAAGCGTATCTCGGAGAAGGCTTCGTTCCGCATCGCTGCCATGGCTGGTGACATTGCCCTCCGTCGCCAGAAGATCCGCGATGCCGGTGCTGCCAGCATCCACAAGTCTCCCCTTGTCACCATCACCCACAAGTCCAACGTTCTGTCCCAGACCGATGGTCTCTTCCGAGCCACCTCCAAGAAGGCCCTCGCGGACCCCAAGTACTCCTCCATCACCGTTGAGGAGCAGATTGTCGACTCCATGGTCTACAAGCTCTTCCGCCAGCCCGAGGACTACGACGTCATCGTCGCCCCCAACCTGTACGGTGACATTCTCTCCGACGGCGCTGCCGCCCTCGTCGGCAGTCTGGGTCTCGTCCCCAGCGCCAACGTCGGTGAGGGCTTCGCCATTGGTGAGCCTTGCCACGGCAGCGCCCCTGACATCCAGGGCCAGGGTATTGCCAACCCCATTGCCACTCTCCGATCCACCGCTCTGATGCTCGAGTTCCTCAACGAGGAGGAGGCTGCTGCCAAGATCTACGCTGCCGTTGATGGCAACCTTGAGGATGGTAAGCTCCTGAGCCCTGACCTGGGTGGCAAGGCTACCACCGAGGAGGTCGTCGCCGACATTCTCCGACGTCTGTAAGAATACCCCAAAAGTTGGATAGCTGGGTTGGATCACAGTTGCTTTGCTCCAAGAAATGTGAGTAACGGGCAGTTGTAAGTACCTAGTTTAGGAGTTTCAACACCAAAAAATAGAGAATTACAAGAATCTGTCTAGAGGGGATTGTATATTCTATACTCCTTGGTTTTTGCCCATCGTTTCCCACTGCCTATCTACGGCAGTAATCCCTATCCAGCTTTTACCATTCGTCTAAGTGCGTGATAGACTTCCTCATGTCCCAAATCAATAGCATCTCAGCATCCATGGTAATATGTTACAAGATCATACACACTCATCCACATGTATTTTACAACACGGCACAGTGTCCGTTGTGCCTCCCATAACCGTTGCATCTCATGTGCTTGGCCATCATATCTCTTACTCTAGAACCACCTTACTTGGTTCGCTTGGCCTCAAGCTCGGCCTGGTACTTGGCAACCAACTCCTTCCTGTAGAGGTTGTTAGCGTTATGTTACTCTTGTCAATCATCAGGGGACACATACTGGAGATGAGGAGGAGCCGGGGCGTAGTGACTGAACTCCATGCTGAACTCTCCCTTGCCCTGAGTGGCAGCGCGAAGCTGAGAGCTGAAGCCAAACATGGCGTTCAGACTGCAGTCGCAGATGAGGGTGAAGTCCTCACTGCCGATATCGGTGTCGTGAATAGTGGCGTTACGCTTGTTCATGAGCATCAGAATGTTGCCCTGGAACTCGTTGGGGGCGGTGATGGTGGTCTTCATCAGGGGCTCGAGAACCTGGCCACCAGCATCATTGAAGGCCTTTCGGAAAGCCATCTGGGTAGCCAGGTTGAAGGCGTAATCGGAAGAATCAGTAACGTGGGTGGCACCATCGTTGACAATCATCTTGGCACCAATAACCTTGTGGCCCAGGAGAGGACCCTTCTCACAAGCAACATCGAAACCCTTGGCACAAGCAGACAGGAACTTGTCGGGGATGTGACCACCAACGACCTGAGACTCGTAGTGGTTCTCATCAGGCTTGTCGTTAGGCTCGATCCAACCAGCGACACGAGCAAAGTCACCAGGACCACCACTCTGTCGCTTCAGCAGGAAATCATAGTCAGCCTTGCGAGCAATGGTCTCGCGGTAGGCAACACGGGGCTGGCCAGTGATACACTCGGTCTTGTACTCTCGCTTGAGACGCTCGACGTAAACCTCAAGGTGCAGTTCACCCATACCAGAAATGATGGTCTCCTCACTCTCGGGGTCGACGTGGACTCGGAAGGTAGGATCCTCGCGCTGGAATCGGTTCATGGCCTTACTGAAGTTGTCGGCATCACCAGTTCGCTTAGGCTTGATGGAGAGCGACATGACGGCATCAGGAACGAACATGGAAGACATGGTGTAGGGGAGACCGCCATCAGTGAAGGTGTCACCGGAAGCACAGTCGACACCAAAGACGGCGCAGATCTCACCGGCACCGACCTCGGAGACATCCTCCATCTCGTTGGAGTGCATGCGGACAATACGGGGAATTCGGACCTTCTTGTCGGTTCGGGAGTTGAACAGGTAGGAACCCTTGGTGAGCTTGCCCTGGTAGACTCGGATGTAGGTGAGCTGGCCGTAGTTGTTCTCCTCGAGCTTGAAGGCAAGACCAACAAAGGGCAGAGAGTTGTAGGGAACCAGCTTCACAGTCTTCTCCTCGTTTGACTTGTCAAGCCCAGTGTTCTCGACATCGGCGGGGTTGGGCAGGAAATCGCATACAGCGTCGAGCATGGGCTGGACACCCTTATCAGCAAGGGCAGAGCCCATCATGACGGGGGTGAAAGTTCGGGCAATGGTGGCGCGGCGGATGGCATCCTTGATCTGCTGGTTGGTGGGCTCCTGTTCATCGAGGTACAGTTCGGCAATCTCATCGTCGACATCGGCGAGCTTCTCAACAAGAGCCTGACGCTTCTCCTTGACAAGCTCCTGGAGGGGGCCAGGAATCTGATCGGTGACGCGAACCTTGGTACCACGGGGACCCTCAAAGTAAATAGCCTGCATGTTGATAAGATCGACGACGCCTTGGAACTCATCCTCAGCACCAATGGGAACCTGGATAGCAGCGGCGGGAATCTTGAGCTTGGTGTTGATCTGCTCGACGGCCTTCCAGGGGTTGGCACCCATTCGGTCCATCTTGTTGACGAAGGAGATTCGGGGGACATTGTAACGCTTCATTTGACGGTCGACAGTGATGGTCTGAGACTGGACGCCGCTAACAGCGCACAGAATCATGACAGCACCGTCGAGGACTCGGAGAGCTCTCTCGACCTCAATGGTGAAATCGATGTGACCAGGGGTATCAATCAGGTTGAAGTGGTAGGTTTCCTCTTTGCCGTTTTCCGTTTTCTTCCAGTCGGCGAAGGTGGCCGCAGACTGGATGGTGATGCCTTTTTCCCTCTCGAGTTCCATGGAGTCCATCTTGGCGCCGACGGCATCCTTGCCTCGCACCTCGTGGATCGCATTGATTCGGCCGGTGTAGAACAAAACTCGCTCACTGACGGTAGTCTTTCCACTGTCGATGTGCGCCTGTCGAATTTGGTCAGCGAGGGGGGCGATTCGGCGAGGGGCATCATGCTCATACAGCAATACCGATGTTACGGACTCGAGACAGGCGCTTGGCCTCCTCGGGGTCCATGTTGGCAGCGACATACTCGGGTGTCAAGCTCGCAGCGTCCTCCTGGGCCTTCTTGAGACTAATCGAGGGCATTAGCAATGTGTCAAGTACCGGAATGGGGTCAATTGGCTTCTCACGCTTCTTGCGCAGCACTGCAGGTGCGCTTGGTCTGGCTGAAGGCTCGTCGGCTCTCCCAGGCCGGGGCAGCGGGGGAGACGTTGAAGAAGTGGCTACCACAGCTCGGCTGCTGGGTGCCGAATAGCAGACGGCAATTGAGCCATCTGGCGGCCCTCGTTGCCCTCATTTTGCAATATTTGGACTCCAACAAAGAAGTTGGGGAGAGGGTTGCCAATGATCAGCGGCCCATTGGGAAACTTTTTCTTCGGGATTAGTAGGCGCCGCACGTGCACGCGGCTTCCTGATTCGCCATGAGAACTTAATTCCCGCCAACGGCCATGAGCCCTGTAAGTTAAAGTCGTGCCGACCGCCCGGTTCAGTTCAGTTCAATAAAAGTCACAGTTGAGTCAAATTATTTGGTTAAAACATTTTCATGCTAATTCTATTGTTTTCATCGTAGTTTCTGGTATCATTTGTAGGAGTTTTACCGCCCAATGCGCCTTGGTCCTTGATGAATCCCTCACTCCGTTGAAACGCCTGAAATCAGCCCATGTTTGCAGTAACTCAATCAACCCTTGGTATGGAAACGCCAGCCAATGAACTTTTCGCCGTTTGTGTTATGCAGCCAACCTCTCAGCATCTTCCCTATAGGAGATTCATTGAAAAGGTTCCTCCCCCAATGAGCATGAAGCTCACTACCGCGGCGACCAGCGCTGTGTTGGTTCCAGAAGGAGTCAGGAGTGATGCAGCGTTGTCATCGTCGTCGTCGTTATTATCATCATCATCGCCTTCAGTTTTCTGGAATCCATCGGCGGCAGTGAACTTGTTCTCGGTGGCTTCAGGCGTCTCAGTCGCCCTTCGCTGATTGGGTGCTACCGTTGCAGACGGTATCGTAGCGCCGTAGCTTTTAAATTCAACGATTTCGCTCTTGGTGGCATTGAAGTCGGTCGCCGCGATTCCGATCTCATTGTTGACCAGATCATAAACGACGTAAGCGGATCGAAGAAAGGTGTTTCCCAGAATGGAAATCGTGCTCGAATCATTCTGGATTCCAAAATAGCAGATCGACTCGCCTTCGAATGCCCCTGATTCGAAGGTTGGTGTTTGCTGACCATCATTCAGATCGAGGACCAACTCGTCCATGGCCACAGTGATGCGAGGGCCATCGGGCCCAGCGAACCCAAAGGTAAAGTTTCCCGGGTGCTTACCACGGGAGCATGGTAACACAGCTGCTTCATACGTGGATGAATACACGGCGCCGACCTCCTCCCAGATCTCATGCGTGATATCTTGGGGCAAATAGGTAAGGGTGGTTCCTGAATCGAGCACCGCCTTGATGGGGAAGCTATCTGATGTGAGAGTGTCGGTTCCACTAGGACTGCGAGCGACCACTGAGGTCAAGGCGACGAGGAAGTGGAGGTAATGGCCTTGTACTGGTAGAACATTGATGCGAGTCAGGTTTCCAGTGAACTTTGCCGTGTCGACACCCCCAAACAAAATGTTCCCAGAGCTAGCATCGAGGTCATTGAGCCACAAGCTGTAAGCGATGGTACTGATGTAGCCTCCTTGCCACATGGCGACAGGGAGGTTTGGATAAATAATATCCTCAGTATCCCTCACAGCCTCATTGCTGGCGTAACCCATGCCAATTAGTCCAAAATGGATGTCGGTATCGACCCCCAGTCCCATGGTCAGGTTCTTGATGACTGCGCCGCCAAACTCAAAGTGATCGACAAAATAGTCTCCCTTTGCGTAACTGTTGTCGATAAAGGTAATGTCGAACAAGCCGGGGCCGACATGCTTAAATGAACGCGACTTGTCAGGGTTAACTGTCGTCAACCGTCAGTAACGGAGCTGCAGGCCACATGCGGAATAGTGAGGTTCTTACAGCTTCCAAAGGGGCATCCACCCTTGGAGTTGTCTTCGCAGATATCTGCGGAACTCCAAGGGAACCACACATCGCTACTCCCAGTATCCAGCTGAAGGGTGATATTTTGAGGTGGGTTTCCAACTGCGATTTCCGAAAAATAGCCTCCCGCCGATCTCTTGTTCTCAACAACCTCTTCAAAAGTCGACTCTGAGCGGCGACTCAAGCCCTGGGGGATATGGCGATGGTTTTCAACGTTCCATTGTACGGTTTGTGCTTGCACGACACTCCATGTCGAAACTAAGCAAGCGCCCACAACCCACGGCTTCATCGCAGGTAAGGGCAGCAATATATCCGAGGGCAGGGCGGAATAGGTTTAGGAATGGCGCTGAGTGGACAAACGCCACCCTCCTCCATAGGGCAGTCAGACGGGCGTAGTGCGAGCCAGTCGAAACCAGAGGGGCCAATCCCTCAAAGGTGCTTTCTCTCCTGCAGAGGGGAGGGGGTATTGTCGAATCGTAAATAGCTGTCGAGTTGTGCAGAGAGGCGCAGAACGAGTCGCAGCCTAGGACACAGCAGGATGTCTCAGAAAACACCACGCAAAGAAACACAGGGTAAAGGACCCGAGGATAGGACTGCTGCGGTGGAGCATGGGACAAGAAGGGACGGACGAGGAGGATAATGAAGAATAGAAATAACAGGGGGGGCGAGGGATGATGGGCGAATCAAGGTCAACGATAGTCAGCAAAAAGAAGAATCGAGTTCACAGGAGGTGGATGAGATGGAAGAACGGCACGAGGGCCACGCAAGCAACCCTCTTGTTCGGCAACGAGCGACAGATGAAAGGTACTTTCTTCTCCGGACATTAGCGCCAAGATGCCTCGTGGACCCCTGGAAGGCGTGAGCGCGGAGGAGTCGTCATCGTCGTCTGGGCGGGCGGGTGCCAGGAATTACGAGACCGGGGGTCACGTTCGTTCGTCCGGCATGGTCGGTGTAATGAGCCGTGAGATTTCTGCTTTTTCCTCTCACTATCGAATCCATGTTATTCGGTGTGTCGTATCCGTACAGTACTTGCATCGGCGACCGCGCCTAATTACCATCCATCGACTGTCGGCTGGTCCCGTTGCGCGCTTGATGCGTGCCTCGGGAGTGTCGATGCGAAATTGGCACAGGCTGTTTTGACGCGGGTGAGACGGCCAAGAAATGATCTTCAGTGCTTTCACATTGGACGGCTGTCAGCCTCTGACCCAGTTTCCAGGTCCTGTACGAACAGACGATAGAGCCTCGATTAACTAATTGACGCCATTAGCCTTGCCCTCGCCTCTCTTCGCCTCTCTCTCAGCAATTTGCACCCGCATACGCCCACATGCCGTGAATTAGTTGGGCGGGCTAGAAGAGGCTGACGACGCCTCGGCCAGAGCTTGCCGCTATCCGTTCAGCCCCACGTCTTTCCAAATCTCTTCGATGCTTTCCGGTGCCGGTATGGAAGTTGTTTCAACACGCGACATGTCCGTGATCTGAAGCCTTTGATGGTGTCATTTCATGCTCTCTTATCTACGACAAGTTGTTGTCAACGTAGTCGCCGAGCCTCTTCAGGCCTTCGGCCAAAACCTCCGTCTCACAGACGTATCCCATTCTAACATAACCCTTGAAATCCTCATCACCTCCAAAGCAACGCGAGCCCGCGCAGAACAGGATCTTAGTCTTGTCCAACAGGTCCAGGCAAAAGTCGACATCATTCACGGGCTCGCCGTTCTTAGTGAACCGGATAAAGGCCGTCGTTCCGGCTCTAGGTTCAACCCATGAGCACACTGACTTGTGGCGCTCGACAAACTCCTTCACCAGCTTTGCGTTGGTCCTTGCCAGTGTCATATTGCGTTCAACCAGCGACGGCCGGACAGCTGGCGAAAGAGCGTAGCTTGCAATCTGGTCGTCTATCTGAGAGACACTGATGGTGGTGTAGTCGCGTGCCGACATGATGGCAGAGATGATGGACTTGTCTCTGCTAGCAACCCACCCCACTCGGATGCCAGCCAACGCATACCCCTTGGACATGGATCCAGTGACAACAGTCTTCTGGTATCCGAGTGTGGTTGCCGGAAGCGGTACTTCGATTTCTCCCAGGGCCCCGCCGTGGAAGAGCGGGCGGTAGACCTCATCGGAGAAGAGGATGATACCCTTTTCTTCCACCACACGTGCAATGCGCTGCACGATGTCGGTCGAGATCGGGGCTCCTGTGGGGTTGTTAGGATTGTTGATGATGATCATCTAGTAGCTTCGTCAGCTCTGCCTCCAGGACTTTCCGGTGTTGTTCGCTCATACCTTGGTGTTCTCCTTGATCAGGCTGGTCAACTCATCGACATTGGGGACAAAGCCCTCCTCCGCACGCAGCTTCCACAGCGTAACTTCAGCACCGACACTCCGGGGAACATCGTAGAGTTGCTGGTAAGTTGGATAGACACAGACCACGTGGTCTCCCGGTCCTACGAGGGTGTAGAGGGACAGAAAGTTGGCGCCGATCGCGCCTTGAGTGATGACAACGTCCTCGGCCGCCAGCTGCGTCTCCTCGGTGCTACAGTGAGCAGCAATTCGCTCCCTCAGCGTCCGAGTTCCGGGGATAGGCCCGTAGGTGAGCTTGATGCTGGTATCGATAGGGCCTGGAGCCGCTGGGTCCTTTGACAGACCAATTAGGTCGTCGATGGACACAGAAGCGGCGCATGTCTCGGCAATGTTGAGGACGTCTGGCGTCGTCTCATACTTGTCCATCCATTGCTCAACGGCGAAGGGGGTAATGCGAACCATGATTGCTATGATGTTGTTGATCTTTGTCTGAATCTACAGCCTCAGTTCAACTTGATCTGGGCTTCGATGTGAGTCTTGATATAGATATCCGTTAGCAGATGTGTGGAGCAGATGCAAGCCCCGCCTTCAGACGCCTTTGGGCTTGTCATTCCATGAGTCCAGCGTCACTTAGACATGGAATTATCTCTAGAATGACAGAACTTGGGCTGAATCGTGTCAAACTAAACCCTCATCTCCTTACAAGGCGCGCCTTTGCGCGCCCTTCCTATTGTTGCAAATCAATGCTTGAAGGTTGATTGCTGGCAGCTTCTCCACAACCATAAGCACCCCTGCTGAATGGAATGGAGTATGGACCCGGGGATGGCGCTGCCAATCATGCCTCCACTCGTGGAGCTCTGCTCGGAGTTTCTTGCCTCTGGTACGGCGACCTTTCTCGGGGTTGCTTTCCTAAGGGTTCAAAGTCACTCGCCTTGTCGTATAGGCCCTACACACGCGTATGGAGTTTTCGCTGTGTTCAAGCCTTCCGCATTTCTGTATTATCTCATCGTCTCAACCTTTCGTTATCAGGCGAGTCGAGGAAATCACCACCACTCTCCACATACAATCGTAGTGCCAGTGCTCCGTCCCAGCCGTGTTTCTCTCGACCCGCCTAGTTATATATGTCCACAGTCTACCGCTTTACCCTCTGGACGGTCAAATACGAACCAATGTTGCATAGTACGCATACGTGGTCGTCATGAGTTTATGCTGAGAGGGCGTTATCTGTTGGTGCGCTTGAAATCGTTACTTTATGGTTGTTTGTTACTGTAAATGCGTACTTCCACCAATCCTGTATTGAGACACTTAGGTCTCACGAAGCACGAAGATAAACCCCCAAACCCAACCAATGTGATCCTACATGCATAGCGAACACTATCGGCTAGAATCAAATATGTATAGTAATACTCTGATACGGGTTGCGGCTAGAAAGACGCGGTAGAATAGGGCGTAATGACGAATATAGGGTAAGGAAACGGCGAGGATAACAAGCCAGCCACCCCGATTACTCACCGCTCCGTAGTAGAACAAGTGTGGATTTGGCACTGTATGCGCTACAGTTGCGGTTATCTATGACATGTCATGGGTTGGCAAAACTGGCGTCATGAGAATGCAAACGATTATTCCTTCGCTTGCTCCGAATCATCGATTGTGTTGGAGCTCCATGACGTCATGAGTTCTGCTTCCAGGCGTCTCAGGCATGAAACACCTTGACGTTTCGTCGCGTTCAAGCGACATTGCTGAACGAAAACAGACTCATATCTATCATCCCGACCCCCATTCCCGATTGCGGGTTTATATCCATCACGGCTAAAAGCTTCAAACCCCATTGGCCACCCCCGCCTTTCAAAGGTCAGATGTTAACTGCCAAGTCTGTCCTCATGGTTCGTCTTCCTGGCTGAGTAGCTGGGGTTGGGGAAGGTGGATAGCTCCATTCGAGTCATGAGGCCCATAAATGTGTGGCTGTGTGAACCAGTCATGTCTCAACGCTTCCGCGGAAGGTCCCTCTCCGGAGGCTGGTTGGCTGGTTGGTCATTGGTGCAAGCACGTTTGCCGTACCTGCCTCGGTCGGGTGCCTAACATGACGCGGGGGCCACCATCGGCCAAATAGCTTATCCCGGTCGCGGGCGCCCATCACCTTGATCGTCGTCACCTCAACATCTCGCATCGTTATCACTCCATCATTGAACTGCATCGTATCGGCGTCGCTGCAGTCATGACTCCCTCTGGATTGAGGAGTCTCCTCCTTGGGGCCGTGGCAATTCTGCCCGGCCTTGTGATGGGGTCCTATAACACGAGTTATTCGCAAACGGATCTCCTGCGCGCCCAGATGGCCCTCATGGGAGATCGTCCAGATGGATGTCCTCCTTGGTACGTCGCGACGCTTTCCATCTCTGCAGCGTCAAATAGCTAACAGAGGCACCGTACAGCTTCAACTGTCTTCTCCCGGCCCATACGTGCGCGCAATATGCTGGCTGTAACGAATTCAATGGCAAATGCGACTGCCCAGAGGGATTTGGCGGCGACGACTGTCTCCAGCCCCGTACGACCCCTCTTCGGTTGCTGTCCCCATCCGAGAAACATCGCTAACTCCTGTATAGTTTGCGGCTCTCTTGCTCGAGGAAAAGACCGACCCATGCGCTCTGGCGGATCTTGCAAATGCGACGAAGGCTGGACCGGAATCAACTGCAACGTCTGTACCGACAACAAGGCCTGTGACGCATTGATGGAGAATGGCGAGGGCGGTGTCTGCTACCAGAACGGTGAAGTTGTCAACCACAACTATCAGATTTGCGATGTCACCAACGAGAAAATCACCTCGCTGCTTGGCAAGCAGCGCCCTGAGGTGACCTTCACCTGCAAGCAGGAAGACAAGACCTGTGACTTCCAATGTAGGCCACACCGCCACCCTTATCGTTCTCTACTAACCCTGTCATCTAGTCTGGGTTGACGCTGTCGAATCCTTCTATTGCCACCTCGAGGAGTGCGACTCAAGCGCCGACTGGCAAGAGGCCAAAAACACCACGTCGTACAAGTGCAACAAGATCAAGTGCAGTTGTGTTCCCGATCGAATGCTCTGCGGCAAGGATGGATCCATTGATCTCACCGATTTCCTTGACCAATCCATCAAAGGTCCCGGACGTTTCGAGTGCACCCAGAAGAATGGTGGTATTCACGACTGTGCCTTCAAGGAACCCGAGATGGATGCCTTGATTCTTGCACTTATCGGCGATTCTAGTATTTTCCTCGGCTGCCATGCTGGTGAATGTCTCTACAAGACAGAGGTACCAGGATACAAGCGTCCAGTGAAGAAGATCAACACACCTCTCATCGCTGGTGTGATTGCTGGCTGCTCACTGTTCCTCGTCGCAGTTATCATCCTCACCTGGTACCTGTCGAGGCGCAGGCTGAACTATGGTGCCATTCGTCTGGAGGATTCTGACGATGAGAGCACCAAGTTGATGGCGGACCACAAGCCCGCGTCACTTTACTTCGAAAACGTCGCCTACTCTCTCAACGGCAAGCAAATTCTCACTGGCATCCAAGGCATCTGCAAGCCAGGAGAAGTTACCGCTATTATGGGTGCCTCGGGAGCTGGCAAGACAACATTCCTCGATATTCTGGCACGAAAGAACAAGCGCGGACAAGTTCACGGAGACTTCTATGTCAATGGAGAAAAGGTTACTGATCACGACTTCAAAAATGTTGTCGGATTCGTCGACCAGGAGGACACAATGCTTCCCACTCTCACTGTTCACGAGACAATCCTCAACAGCGCCCTGCTTCGACTCCCCCGTGACATGGGCCGTGCTGCAAAGGAGCAGCGTGTGTTGGAGGTTGAGAAGGAGCTTGGCATTCACCACATTCGCGATTCTCTCATTGGTTCCGAAGAAGGCAAAGGACGTGGTATCTCGGGTGGCGAGAAGAGACGTGTCGGAATCGCTTGTGAGCTGGTCACCAGTCCTTCGATCTTGTTCCTCGACGAACCCACCAGCGGTCTTGATGCCTACAACGCCTACAACGTCATCGAGTGCCTCGTTACCCTGGCCAAGAACTACAAGCGAACCGTCATCTTTACCATCCATCAACCCCGATCCAACATTGTGGCTCTTTTCGACAGACTGATTCTGTTGGCTCAAGGACGAACCGTTTATTCGGGACAATTCAACCAGTGCCAAAACTACTTTGACGAGATTGGTTATGAATGCCCTCCTGGATTCAACATTGCGGACTATCTTGTGGACCTCACTATGCACGCCGGAAGCACCCAGTCTATTGATGACGGTACAGTTGGTCTCGATAACAGTAGCGTTGGACCCAGCAGCACCCGTGCAATCAAGTCGATTGCTAGTGTGTCTGGCACCAGTACCGGTGATGACGACGCAAGCTCGAGTCGGCCTAAGAACTCCCGCAGAGACTCGGTCAAGGTTCGCCAGGAGCGAGAGCTGTTTACGCGTAGAAAGACAGTTGATACGGCAGCGTCTTCTGACGCCGGCGTTGAGGAAACTGGCGCCTATCGTCTCCAGCAGAACCCCATCGACTCTGCCACCACAACTCTTCTCGAGGATCCTCACGACCTTCCCCCGGCAGCAGCCACTGGAACTGACCTGGATATTATGACTCGATCTTTTGCCCAGTCTGAGATTGCACGTTTGACCAACGAGGAGATTAAGCTGGCGATTGACACCGCGGAACATGCCAACGGCCCGAACTCGAATGGTTACACCGCTGAGGGACCTAATGTCAATGTTAGCGCTGTCGGCAAGGGATATGCCCGGGTTGGCTATTTGCGACAGTTCATCATCCTCTCTCAGAGAACCTGGAAGAACCTGTACCGAAACCCGATGCTGATGCTTACACACTACGCCATTGCCATTATCCTGGCCGTCTTTTCGGGCTACCTCTTCTATGGACTCACCGATGATATCCCCGGCTTCCAGAACCGACTCGGTCTGTTCTTCTTCCTCCTTGCCCTCTTCGGTTTCAGCACCCTCACGAGTCTCAACGTCTTCGCCACTGAGCGTCTTCTGTTTGTCCGTGAACGGGCCAATGGCTACTATTCTCCTGCTACATACTTTGCCGCCAAGGTCCTCTTTGACATTCTCCCCCTGAGGATCATTCCCCCCATTCTGATGGGCTCAATCATCTACCCCATGACTGGGTTGGTGGCTGACTACACCCACTTCATGAACTTTATTCTTGTTCTGGTGCTGTTCAACATGGCTGCCGCTGCTGTGTGCCTCTTTATTGGTATCGTGTGCAAGGATGGAGGTGTGGCAAACCTCATCGGCAGCTTGGTTATGCTGTTCAGTCTCCTCTTCGCTGGATTCCTCCTCAATCACGATGCGACACCCAAGGGTGCGCTCTGGCTCCAGACGCTCTCCATCTTCCACTATGGCTTTGAGTCACTCATCGTCAACGAGGTGCTCCAGCTTACACTGGTCGACAGCAAGTATGGCCTCGACATCACCGTTCCTGGTGCGGCTATTCTGAGCTCTTTCGGTTTCAACAACGACGCGCTCTGGCCGGATATCAGGAACCTGGGCATCTTTGCTGCCGTTTTTATCGTACTTTCCTACGTTGCCATGCACGTTCTGCTCATCGAAAGGCGATAGACGAACATAGAAGCACTTGGAAGTGCTCTGAAAGACGGATTAGAACACACAAGACGGGAGCAGCTCGCTGTTGGATATGCTGCTGTATATATGGACGTGTGCTTTCGTAACTCATACTCGGCGTTTGGATATGGACAGAGGCATCGTTGTTTTGGTATTGGCATAGTTGAATCGAGTTCTCGATGCTAGTAAGCATCAAATGTAGAACCAATTGCAGGATTTCTTTTCAAGAACATGGTGTCCCGAGCGAATGGGATCGACAGAGGAGTCATGGCTGCTTCAATATGTGAAATTTGGAATACATGGGTACAAATGTTTTACAGGCCAAATTGGATTGATTGGCTTTACTCCATCTTGCCACCAGTGAACTCCTCAGCGATCCTCTTCTGTCGCTTAACGGAGCGGTCGTACTCGGATTCATAAACGTCCATAATCTTGGTGGAAGCTCCCGTCGTGGTCTCCAACATGTTGGCGATAGACGTGGGCTTGCCATGTATGTCCCAGACGTTCTCTGAGCTGCCGAATCGGCCATAGGCAGTGCCCTGCTTCTTGAAGAAGTCTGCGTCAAAGACGCGCTCGATTTCCGCCTTGAGCTCGGTCTCAGTGACGATGAAGTTGGAGGCATTGATGTAGAGCTCCATCAATGCATCGCGGCGAGCCCCGCGCTTGGCAGCCTCAATGGCCCAAACCTTGCGGCGCCCTTGCTCGGCACGCTCGAAGCGGTTGGGGTCTGGGTAAGTCTTGGTGTCCAGCACAGATTCCAGCACGGTGCTGCGAGTGAGGCGGTCGTCCTCTCGCTCCGCTGCCTTGGCGGCAGCGTTGTGCTCCCTGAACTTCTGGCTCACACGAGCGTTCCGGACGGCGTCACGACGATTCCTTCGGACCCAGAGCTCTTTCAAACCCAGCTCTAAGTTTTCACGACGGGTACTGGCCATCTTTTGCTTCCATTCTTGGGTCTCGTTCTTGGGCGGTTGCGGGTTGGCGGGCTTAGGAACGGTCTGCTTGATGTAGTCGGCTTGAACCTTGCGGTCGCCTTCCATGCGGGGGAAGACCTCGCGGGGAACCGGAAGGTGTCCTCGAACACGGGGGAGCTTCTTTTCGTCGGATTGGGGAGGTGTAGGAAGGCGAATATAGGAGGGAGACTCGGGAGGGACTTGGTTTTGGAGAGCGGCGACTGTCGAAAAGCCCCGCGAGGCCACGAAGAGCTGGCGAGCAGCCGCCCTCGGGCAGGAGGTCGTGAGGTGGAACGACATGACTTGAGAAGTCCACGCCAATTTCAGCGCAGAATGGCGACTTTTGAGATCGCAATTGGCGTCTTGAACCGTCGTCAGAGCCAATTCTGCACGAATCTGCGCCAGACAGAAAATCGAAGCCGGATCAAATTCACCGGATTATCTTGATCCGGCGGACGACCCCCCTGTCCGCAGGCATTTTTAGCGGCCCCGCTGCCAACCACCGCTGAGGGAGGTAGTGGGGCCTTTTCTACTGCTCAAGAAAAAAAGTTCTGGAGATAAATTTCTGGACCACCCAACTTTTTCCTTTGCCTTCCTCGTCGCCAGTACCTCGACCATTTTTCTTCATCATGGGTACTGGAAAGAAGGAGGCCACTCGGCGCGAGCGCCAGGGAAAGACTGGCGATGGCCTCGGAAATGTCAGGGTCAAGGGCGAGAACTTCTATCGGTAAGAACGCTGTCGCGAACGCTTGCTGTCCATTCTTGCTGACCCAGGTACCGCAGCGATGCGAAGAAGGTCAAGCACCTGAACATGTACAAGGACGGCAAGGCGCAGAGGAATGCCGAGGGAAAGATTGTCAAGGCTGCGTCGTTCCAGTCGCGCGACATCCCCAACGCCCGAATCGAGCCGAACCGCAAGTGGTTTACCAACACCCGAGTCGTCTCCCAGGATACCCTCAAGGCGTTCCGAGAGGCCATGGAGGAGAAGGCCAACGACCCGTACCAGGTCCTGCTCAAGTCCAACAAGCTGCCCATGAGCCTGATTCGCGATGGCAAGGACACCACCAACGGCATCAAGCAGCACAAGGCCAAGATGACTGTCGAGACATCACCGTTCGCAGAAGTCTTTGGACCTAAGGCGCAGAGGAAGCGAGTCAAGCTTAGTGTCAGCAACTTGGATGACCTGGCGGGCGACACTGAGAAGAGTATGGACACCTACCAGGAGCGACTCGAACAGCAGAGGCTACTTAGCGGTGCCTCTGGAGACGCGGAGAACGTTGGCCTCGATGACAAGCCACTCACGATGGCGATCGAGCCTGTGTTTGACAAGGGTCAGAGCAAGCGAATCTGGAACGAACTGTACAAGGTCATCGACTCTTCCGATGTGGTCATCCATGTTCTCGACGCTCGAGATCCAGTGGGAACACGGTGTCGCAGCATTGAGAAGTATCTCAAGGAAGAGGCTCCTCACAAGCACTTGATCTTCGTCCTGAACAAGTGCGACCTGGTTCCTACCAGCGTTGCGGTAAGTTTCGCTACTCTCTTTTCTTTTCTCTTTTCTCTCCCTTCCTCCTCGCACCCCAATGTTCTTTGTCAGGATTCATTCCTTTATTTCCCATGGAACGTGTCTGTTAAAACATTGGGAGAATATACACCATTCTCGACTGTCGACAGCGTTTTGTTGTTCGGCTGATGTGTGCCGTTTTGGTTACCATCGTGAGAAAGGTCCCGTGTCCGATTGAGTTGAAGCCTGCCTATGCCATATCCAATTTCTGGGGCATCGATTTCAGGTTTCTTAGTGATGACACAAACATTTCTTTATCTTGATTATGTATTGCTATACATGTTGGGTACGAATGCTAATTCGAACCAGGCCGGCTGGGTTCGCAGTCTATCCAAGGAGTATCCTACCTTGGCTTTCCACGCAAGCATCACCAACTCGTTTGGTAAGGGCTCGCTCATCCAACTCCTCCGACAATTCTCCTCCCTGCACTCGGACCGAAAACAGATCTCTGTTGGTTTGATTGGTGGCCCCAACACTGGAAAGTCCTCCATCATCAACACTCTCCTCAAGAAGAAGGTTTGCAACGTTGCACCTATTCCCGGAGAGACCAAGGTCTGGCAATATGTCAGCTTGATGAAGCGCATCTACCTGATCGACTGTCCCGGTATTGTTCCTCCTTCCAGCACCGACTCTCCTACCGACCTGGTACTTCGAGGTGTGGTGCGTGTCGAGAAGGTGGAACATCCCGAGCAGTACATCCAGCCTCTCTTGAACAGAGTCAAGCAGCACCATATGGAGAAGACATATGAGCTGAAGGGCTGGACAAACTCGACCGAGTTTCTGGAGCTTCTGGCCCGTAAAGCAGGTCGACTTCTCCGTGGAGGCGAACCTGATCTGGATGGAGTTGCCAAGATGGTTCTGAACGACTTCATGCGAGGCAAGATTCCCTGGTTCACTCCTGCGCCAAAGGCCGAAGGTGAAACCGAGGACAAGGTTGGAGGCCGAGAGGGCAGACTGGGCGAGATGCCTCGGAAGCGAAAGCAGGAAGACTCGGCTGAGGACGAGGATGCCTCTGCCGAGGCACAGCTGCAACAGGAGCTTGATGCTGCCCTCGAGAAGGCTGAGGAGCAAGGATCAGATGATTCTGATTCGGAGTTTGAAGGATTTGGAAGTGACACCGAAGACGCGCGGTCAAGGAAGCCGTCTTTCGGAGCCACTGTGGACGAGGAGAGTGAAGGAGAGAGCGCCTCAGAGGATGTGATATCGGTGGGCGGCTCGGAAGAGGATGTGGTGGAGGAAGAAGAGGAAGAGGAAAAGGCCCCTGCGCCTACAGTCAAGAGTAAAAAGAAGGGAAAAGGCGGTCGACCTAACAAACGTCAAAGGACATGATCGGCCTGGAGTCGGTCAATCTCTCTACCTTCATCCGAGAGAGTTGCTCGCGCCTTTCTCGACACCTTAATGATACCCACGTTAATGCTTCCACACACTTGTCTCGGTCCACCATGCGAAGTAGTTTCCCGATTCTCTCACGATTTACAGATCTCTCATATGCTTTCTCCTCGGTTCAGTTTCTTGATTCCGCCAATCAGTTGGGCTACCATCCTTGCGGCCAACGCCCCGCCTGTTGGTCCAGCCTTCTTGCCTGCCACCGTGAACAACTCACTTCAGGCATCAGTTGACGTGAGATGTCCGAGAAGAATAGTCTTGTTTTACACATATGAGAAGATTTGATTCTCCTTAGACGACTATCTTGACCGAAATCAACATGGCGACCCCAGACGAACCCCAATTGCAGGACGACTGGGCGACACTTACACAGCCGAGCAGGGAGCCTGCGATCACGAGATCGGACGCCACTCTGGACGAGATGCCCATAGAGATTCTCCGTGACATTGTCGACTACCTCTTTTTGCCTTTCGTGCAGGACTGTCGTCCTTGGGATAGCGAGTACGAAGACGAGTATCGCACCAGGCCATGGATCATCACGCCGCATGTCTCTGATGTTTGGGGAGACATGTCACGCTTGGCACGGACTTCCCGTCGACTGCACGATACCATCACGCCCTATCTTTTCGGGCTGGACGCCAGGTACAACGGAGCCTCTGCTCTTCTCATCTCTGCAAAGAGAAACATCCTGTCTGCCGTCGCCAAATCTTTAGAGGCCGGAGCTGATGTGAATGCCATTGATACGACGGAACCTATCTGTGAAAAGGCACAACTACGACCAAGACGATACCAGCCACCAGATCCGGAAGAGCAGAGATGGGAACACGAACCTATCACCCTGACAGCACTTCACTGGGCAGCCCTTCTAGGACATGAACAAGTTGTCGATCTGCTTCTTGACTGGGGCGCTGATGTTGGGCACTCTGGGCAGACTTGTGTCGGGATCAACGCTTCATCGCCAATTGACTTTACCTGCAAGTCATTTATTCGCGCCATGATTCAGATTAAATGTCGATCTACCGGGAAAGCATACGCCAGCTGTAGTCTTTATCTCGAGTATAACACGAATGCCTTGTACTTTGCGCTTCTGGAGTCTCGCAGCGAGTCACAACAAGCCAAGACAGCGGCGCGGGCTGCAATTACAAAACGCCTTATTCAGGCTGGCTCATCTCTTATCACGCATACCGGGGTTGGGCTTCACGCATTGCATCAAACGTGTGCGGACTGGAACGCTGAGGTTGTCGAATGGCTCCTAGAGGTGGTCGGTGTCGATCCGAATGTTCCTGACGCGATGGACAACACACCTCTTCACCATGTTGCTATGTGGCGCGACCATCCTGCAAGTCTTGATCCTGGACCGGTAGTTCGACTGCTCCTAGAGCGAGGAGCCGATATCAACGCAAGGAATGCCGATGACGAGACACCACTTCAGGCTTGTTTCCGAAGGAAGAGCCGTTACAGCCAGGCTGCATACTGGGTCACTATTGAGCTTATTAAAGGAGGAGCGTACTTACCTGATGCCATCTCTAGGTATAGGAAGAGGCCCTACCTTGAACGGGACGAGATGGACCGGGTGCTGCAAGAAGCTAGAGCTGGGGGCTTGGTAAAGAAGTTGGATGAACCCGAGGACCTAGAGGAGAGGAAAGAGAGGGCCTTTAAGATGGCCAATCACTGGGTCTACAGCCGGGCGAATTTTGGCAAGTCGGTTCCTGAAGAAGTGGCTGCTTGGAGTCAAGCACAGTGGCGGCGGTATTGGATAGATACGACGATGGGGTGGCATTGTCACAATGCGAATTGCAGGGACTATGGTGAAGAGCCGGTTGATCTTGTAGTTTTGTGAATGAGAAGTCAATTGAGGGTGACTACTCGTAGACAGCCTTGGCTGAGAAGAGTGTGCTGAGCTTTCTAGATCGTGGACGTCCATTGTCTCCTTGAAACCCTAGCATGTGAAAAATGACTGCAGATGCAATTTTTCGAAGCTTTGTATATCTAGTCTGCATCTTATTACCTCCCGTGTTACATGCACTTCAATCACATCGCATTGACCTCTTCACTAATTGAGATGCCCACGAGGTTTCAACTTGTATAATATTCCGTTTCTGTTTTACATATGTGTGATGAGTCAACAACTCGGTCTGAACTCCCCGATCTTAGATATGTGATAACAGTCATGATAACAGAACGTGAGCACCAATACCACTAAACATCACCACATGGGGAAATAGCAAAAGTAGAAGATACAGCCTCCCACCCTGGAGTTAGGCAGGAGAGAAATTGCCCTGGAGGGCAAAAGAATAAACAGCTGCCCCCACACAGGATTGAACTATGGACCTTTGCATTACAAGTGCAACGCTCTACCACTGAGCTATAAGGGCTGTTGTTGAAGGGCGAGCTTCTATGACGCACCAAGAGCTACGCAGAGGGGAATGCCCGAGAGGGCAAAAAATTAAATCGATGCCCCCACACAGGATTGAACTATGGACCTTTGCATTACAAGTGCAACGCTCTACCACTGAGCTATAAGGGCAGCTTTTGTTGAAGTGGCGACTCCATGTTGGGCGCTATAGATGTAAGCCGGGGCATCATCATCTCCTTCCCCATATCTTCGACCTTTAATTCGGTTCAAATCGTGTCGGAATAAATAATAATTTCTATCTATGTGCCTCGTTACTTCCTAGACTCGAAACCTGGGCTACAAGTCGGAGAAAGTACGTGGGTTTGCTCCGCCGGAGAACTGATGTATTCTCTCTTCCACCGGAATGGTCCCACCGGAGCCATCACGCACTTACACCGGGGGGTGTTGATGCACCGTCATGTACGTCTAATGTGGCTTCGACCAAGAAAAGTTGGGGTATTTGTGAATTATGATCGTCTATATAAAGCATCATGGCCTTTCTATTAGGCATCTATCAAATTCACCAGTCGCATATACTCGAAACAACATCAATTCTTGATCATATTCCCCAGCAAACATGGCCGCCACAAACGAGATCACAGTCACCTTGCGCCAGCTGGCCAAGATGATTGACCACTCTCTGCTGCACCCCACCATGACCGACGCCGACATCCTCAGCGGTCTTGCCATCGCCAAGAAGTACAACGTGGCTACCGCCTGCGTGAAGCCATACCTCATTCCTCTTGCAAAGAAGAAGCTCGAAGGCTCTGAAGTTCTCGTCTGTCCTGTCATCGGCTTTCCCCACGGAAACAGCACCACCGAAGTCAAGGTCTTTGAGGCCGATGCTGCCGCGGCTGCTGGCGGGAAGGAGGTTGACATGGTCATCAACATTGGCAAGGCTCTTGGAGGTGACTGGGAATATGTGGCCGACGAGATTCGGCAGATCAATGATGCCGTCGTCAAGCACGGCGCCATTCTTAAGGTCATTTTCGAAAACGACTACCTCGAAGAGAAGCACATCGTCAAACTTTGCGAGATCTGTTCTGACATTGGTGTTGGATTCGTCAAAACATCGACGGGCTACGGCTTCGTGAAGCAGCCAAACGGCCTTTATTCGTACAAGGGCGCCACGGTGCCTCACTTGAAGCTCATGCGGGAAAAGTCAAAGCCCGAAGTTCAGGTCAAGGCTGCTGGAGGAGTGAGAACCCTGGATGATTTGCTGCACGTCATGTCGCTTGGTGTGACGCGGATTGGCGCCACAGCTACCGTTTCCATCATGGAGGAGGCTGTTAAGAGGGGAATCACGGACGAGCCTACGACTGTCAAGTTCAAGCCAATTGACAGTGGCTCTGCTGGTGGATATTAGGTGGATAAGGTAAAGATGGAGGAAAAAGCTATGGCAGTTGTGTGCATTAGGAGGGACAGAAATATGTCGTAATGAGACCTGTTGGGTCCCACCTTGATTTTTTGTCTTTGTTTCCTGATTGTGGGAATCAATATATTTGTCCTTTCACAACTCTCTGCCTTGATAAACTCCCACTCATGTTTGCCTTTCGATGATCACAGGATATAGGCAAGCACGAGAAAAGTCAGATACAAACGAAGCGAAGACAAAGAACACAAATTTGATGTCAAACAAACAATGTGTTCTTTATTATAGTTGAAGCCCGGCCCTTGATGGGTTAACTGAGCCAGAAGATCGATGTCAAACAAAACAAGGCGCTTTGCAGTTGTTTGACCTCACAATGATGCTTCGATAAAAGGCCGATGCAGGTTACGGATCGGCCCGCGGCAGTTTGATGGGGCATCAAGTGTCATGATTGCCACAAAATAGTCCCTGCGGCTTCTAACAGGCATTGAGATAGTAAAGTCTCCTATAGTTACTATGCAGAGAGCTTAAGCTAAATTTATTACAGAACTGATCGTGCGACCCCTCTTTGAGTTATGTAGACTCGCCGTGTTTTACCTACTTCGAGAGCTACTAACTTCTGTTACATCCGCTTAAGGTGCAACGTACCGTTGAAATAGCTATATAACCCCCTATAGATACCAATAGTAATGTAGACTACTTGTTGTAGAGGAAATGTTTAACGTTGTTATTCACCGATTCGAAAGCTAGAGGGGCAAAGTCCCCTGAATCGACTAGTTGGGCGAAAGTTACCGGCGGAGGCCCTTCCACCGGATGGAGACATCACCCTTCAGTGAGATACCCCGCCTTATGCATGAAAACTATCGGTCGTTGAGAATCATTGGCTATGGATCGAGTGTCATCAAGGTATAAAAGGACATGGAAGTATCAAGATGCGAAATGAACACAGACTCATACCCTCCCCACACTATTGCTGTTCCACCCCACGATCCCTAACGACATGGACCAAGCTGGCCCCCTTCCACTTACTTGCAAAGCAGGGGTCGTGATAAAGCATGGACCCGACTTCAAAGTAGAAATCCAAGACGTGCCTGTTCCCGAGCCTGGTAAGTCGTCCAATGGCACTTCAGATGAACACTAGCGCAATACAAACTGAACACAGGCCCGGACGAGATCCTGATCCGACTCAATGCTACTGGTATATGTTACAGCGATATACACTACATGCTGGAGGATTTGCCACTGCCAAGAATGAGAGACTACGGAGTTCGGTCCCCAGGGCACGAGGGCGCGGGTGTCGTTGTCAAGGTGGGCGTACTTGTTAAGAACTGGAAGCTCGGTGATCGTGCTGGGGTGAAGCCAACTTGGAATACGTGCATGTCTTGCCAGCTCTGCTGGTCGGGGCTCGAATGCCACTGTGCTGAGGCTGTCCCTACTGGCCTCAAGGTTCCAGGTAAGTTCTCGGTTATGAGAAACAAGTTTCCGCTATTCAGTAGCAGTATTAGTTCTGAGCTAATATCCATACCTACTGTCCTTTGCAGGAACTTACCAGCAGTATATCTTGAGCCCAGCTAGATATACTTCTAGAATCCCGGACGGGGTAGACGACTTCTCGGCTGGCCCTATCATGTGCAGCGGATCAACCATGTATCGGTCTGTATGTTGCCAGTAACCCTTGATCAATTACCGTTTGACCCAAGCTAAGTTGTCCAGCTTGTTGAGTCTCAACTTAGGCCTGGACATTGGGCCGCATTCCTTGGGGCTGGTGGAGGTGTAGGCCACATGGGCGTACAACTTGCCAAGGCAATGGGCCTTCGGGTAATCGGTATCGACGCTGGCGAAAAGAAACGCAAAATGTGCATGGATCTTGGCTGTGAAGAGTTTGTTGATTTTTCTGATGCGAAGGACGTCCCTGAGGAGATCAAGCGCATCACCTTTGGCAAAGGGGTTGATGGGGTGTTTGTTACGGCATCGTCGCCAACGTCGTATGCCATGGCTACCAAGATGGCCTGCATCGGCGGGAGGATCATGTGTGTTGGGATGCCCCCTTCTGGGACTGCCTTTGCTGGTGATGATCCCATGTTTCTGATGCTCCGCAACCTCAAGGTCATTGGAACACTTACTGGGTCCGTGAAGGACACTGAAGATGCGCTGGAGTTTGCCGCACGGGGTTTGTTGAAACCCGTATACGAGCTATTTGGCATTGATAGCTTACCGGAGGCTGTTGACTTATTGAGACAAGGCAAGGTTGCGGGCCGGTGTGTGATTGACTTCAACGCCTAACCAGCCGCACATAAAAGATCTCCTATATGGGTCTATATATACGATGTTTAAGTTACAATGTCGCTCGTTCAAACGAAATTGATCAACGGGTTCAAAAGAGAAGCTGCCTGAATTGTGTTGACCCCTTCTCATCGCCCACTGTACCCGAGTAGTTCACAGAGTGTCTTCCAAGCATCCTCAACATGTTGAGGTATGTCCACATGAACGATGGAACCCTTCCCATTTGGCCCGTATCCATTCTCGTCGTCCCGCATTCGTGGGATTTCGCCGACAAGAAGAGACATGAACCGATCCATACTCCAGAGGCCCTCTTTCCAGCTGTTCCCCATACCCAAGTCGGCAAAATCCAAATATGACAAGAGGCTGTTGGTGCCTCCTACTGAAGCTTCTTTGGCTATCACTTTCGGTACGAATGTTGGCCAGCTGCTGAAAATTGGAGGCACTTCGATCGTGTCGGAGTACACCTGTTCGAATGCAGCTACTGTGCGCCTACACATGGTAGGGTCCTGAGCAACTACTATCGATCTTGGTGACTTGAATCCGTGAGCGTCTAAAAGCTCTCTTGTCTTCTGGGCATTAAGTGCGCAGTTCGTTGAAGCGTCCTCCACAAGAACGGTTAGGCCTTGCCGCTGTGTATCTTCGGACCCCGGGTTGTTGCTGTTGGCTTGCATATCGAAGAACCTCTCCCAGATCGCTTGCAAGATGCGACCTTCGGGCTGTCCTTGCACTTGTTCAGCAAGAGTGTTGTACCGTGGGTGACAAAGAACAGCGTCGTGCATCAACTGAGTTGAATGGCCAATCCCTCCACAGAGAACAAAACCGAAAGATTCTTGATTTGATGAATATGCGCCTGTTTTTAAGGTTAGATTGGTTTAGCACTATTGTAGCTGTAGGATCGTGAGTAAGTTTACAGACCAGTCGCTTTGGTTAGCTCCGTCACCGCGGACATGACGGTCTCCGCAGTGGATAGAACTGCGGATGCACATATAACTATGATGCCTGTAGAATGTGAATCCCCAGTAGCATTTTGATTCTGCGTACTCGTGGATGGCTGACAGAGAGCGTGCTTGAGATCTGAAAGGGTCCGAATTTGTTCTTGGGCAACAAATGCCGAGATAGTATTGGCAGCTTCGGCAGCCAGCACTGCTTCTTTGAAAGAACCCATCATTATTCTGGATGAGCGAGAGTGGGACAATAGAGCTTGATGTTGTGAAAGTTCAGATGCAAACGAGGTGATGAAGCAAACAGACATTCACGAAGCGGAGCAACCGAAAACGGATTCGGGTGTGGCCGCAGGTTCCAAAAAAGGAAATTGGTTCCGGTGGAACAACTTTAACTTGACTTCTTCCCGACCCGGCGGCATTCTTCACCTGGCTTCCTGAATGACCTGCATTGTCTTATCATTCCGTTTCATTTGCTTGTTATCGGAAGAAACACGAGGTTAATCCCAGGCATGAGAGGAAAGGTTCCCAGCGCATGTGAGAGATGTCGCAAACAGAAGCTCAAGGTGAGTATCCTCCCGTTTCTCTCCTTGCTACGCCAACAACTGTAGCTGAGAAAGGACTTAGTGCGACATTGAGCGGCCTTGTACCCTATGTGTGCGGTCCAACGTAGAGTGTATCACTCCCCCGGTCGAAAGATGGAGAGTCCACCATCCGCAGAAGGAAACCCCCACCTCCCGTGGAGAGCCAGCAGCCAAACGGCGTCGGCTCCGTCGGACGAGAGATGGGTCTTCTGCGCCTGCATCTCAACCTGAAGGGGAAGGACCTGCCAGCCCTGAAGTCATCAGTTCAAGCCCAGTTCAAGCCCCTGACGATTCTACTGGAGACGCTCCCTGGAATGCGAGTTCCACAATCACACTTGTCGAAGAAGTACGACTTGAAGATGATCAAGGTCCATATTGACGGTGTCGCTGAAACTGATTTTTAGGCATTCCATCATCATGAAGCGCCTTCACCCGAGGAGGCAGAGACATCTGCTTTCCTAGCAAGCACATGGGCTCACCCGAGACCAAGAGTATCAGGACAGCGACAACCACAGGGAGCACCGAGTCCGTTGCAGCGAATGCTTTCTCAGCACCTCCAGAATACCCGACGTCTCCAAGTCCCAAGATCGTCCATCTCCATCGCCACAGAGCAAGAACTGTTGATGCTGCTACCTGACTTGGAAGTGGCGACGACACTGGTCGAAAACTACTTCAATCGGATTCATTGGTTCATGCTGGTCTTTCATCAACGCGATTTTAGGAACAAGTTCCAAAATCTATACGGCCCTGGCCCACGTCCTTCTAATGAGGCTAGCCAAACCAACGGCCGTGTTGGTTACACTGCTGTACTCCTGGCTGTCTTTGCAACCAGCTTGCAATACACCAATGCTGAGCAGAAGGACCTCTTACTCTCGCACGGCATCGACGCCGAAGCACTCAAAAACAACATATTGGTAGGGCTCAAGCTCAGATTTCTCGACATCATATCATTGGGCTCTTTGGAGGTTGTCCAGATGTGTATTCTGCTGGGAAGTTACTACCTCTATCATGGAGAGCCCGAGATGGCATGGCCGCTGTGCGGCTCCGGTTTGCGCATAGCTCAAGCACTTAACCTCCATCGCAGGGTCCCAAACGACAAATCCGATGACGAGTCTCTTCGGAAGATGATTGAAGATCGAAAACGTGCCTGGTGGGCCATCTACGAGATTGAAACTTTCTGTTCAATGCTCTACGGCTTTCCTTCGAGTATCTCTGACCGCGATTGCGACATTGCTCCCCTTAACCCCTATGACGAATACTCGGGCTCCATGTCGGAGGAGCAGTACGCGACGAAACCGAACCTTTTGTTCTTCAAATGTGCCATGTCGAAACTGTCAGCGATTGTCAAGTCCGCGTTGGACGATCTCTACGGGACTCGTTGTAACGGGGAGCGGCAAGGCCCGAGCCAAGCCGCCCGTTTGAAGAGCCTCGTCAACAAGGTGGCATCTTTAAATTCAAGACTACTTAGATGGAACGATACTCTCTCTCCGAAACTCAAGTATGACGAGTTGGCTGGCCAATCATTGACTAGTAATCAAGTGGCTGGTCATTCAACTCAATCCGAGGTGGAGTTTGAAGAACACCTCTTCAGACTCCAAGCACTCTCGCTCAAGCTGGCATACGAAAATGCGAGAATTCTCATCCACAGGCCTTTATTATCCTTCAAAATGCGCCGACCTCCCTCTGAAGCTCGAGAAGATACTCCTGGCTACCAAGACCCCTTTCAGCTCGCAATGGATACTTGCCGAGACGCAGCGCTACAAATATCCCAGGTCGGATCAACCGTGTACTTACGAGAAGCTTCTGAAACATATGCGATTGCATTTGTCTCTCTGCATCTTCTTACCGCTGGAGTGACCCTGTGCATATCAATATCACTCGATCCACTGAGCCTGAAAGCCTATGAATCGAGAATGGGGATTCGAAGACTTATGCAGATACAAGCTTGGTTGAAAGAGAAATCTATTGTTGCTGCCCAAGGGCTCGATATAACAACAAGACTGATGTCTTTGGTCATGGCTAAGGAAGTCGACGCCATGTTCGAGGTTGGTCCAGGGGGCCAAACAACAGGCAAACGGCCAACAGATTATGAACGAGGTGACGCCTCCACGGGAATTTCCTTAGAGAGACCCTCTGAGCAAGCTCCAGCACAGACGCCAGTAGAAGTATCAGCAGCCGCTGATGGAGATCTTTCCGAGTTATCACACATCGATCTGCCCAGCGAAACAATCGATGGGACATTCGATGACCAACTCGTCGAGTTTTGCGAGAATACATTCATGACGGAAGCAGTTTTGGAATATGAGCAAGGTATGTGGTATTTCAATCGGGAAACAAGAAAATATTGATTCACTGACGGGTTGCACAGCCATCACAAACCCATTGAGTATAGCCAACCCGAACGAAGAGCCCGTGTTCTTTGATAATCAACAAGACACCTTCTTAGGAGGTACTTCACTCGGTCAGGAGCAAGGTTGGATCTGGGGCTGGAATTTCTTGGGTTAGGGCTTGATAGGCGTTCTTGCCCATTTGATGAGGCACGTGAATCTCACGGTTGATGTTTGTTGAGGGAAAGATGAGTCGTCAGGCTCGTGACATGTCTGCATTCTGAGGGCCAGGCGTCTCGCAAGTACGTAAGACTTTCTTTACATAATAGAGATCAATCATCTCGAGAAGGTTTACACACACGTGATTTGGGACAAGATGACTCCTTCCAGGCACCCGCGATCCATCTTTTGCTTTGAAATTGAAGGGTTCACAGCTTCCTCGATAGGTATCTAGTCTGTTCTCCCCAGTGGTTTTATTCTAGGGCTACAATGCCTCGGCAGAGAGAAGCCTTCAATAGAGGCAGAGTGCAATCTTGCTCGAGTGATGGCATCTGGTGTTGTGGTCTTTGCGAGATGCCATTCTCGCCTCTCAAACTCAACTGGAGGAGTCACCGGCGGTTTACAAACTAAGGTTCAACAACAACCCGACCATGCCCACCAAGATAATCCGGGTTCCGAACATACATGAGGGAGAGTTCGAGCTCACGGATATGAGAAATTTCTGTCATAAAAGACCGAGTGCCCGCCAGCAGTCTGGCCAGCCCTGCACTGCCCGCCAGTTGTCAAGATTCCGTTCCTCCCCTAGCAACTGACATGCTCAGAGTTTCCTGCCCCGACGACACATAGCAACGAACGAACACAAAAAGACGAAACCTTGATGGGAAGCAAAACAAGAGCCGGTACTGAATCTTGTTTTGTTTACCCATCTCGGGTTCGTTTGTTTATTCTCTTTGCTACACACTCGCTATCCTCTCTTCCGCTCCGTCTTTACTATCCCGCATATTCATCACAGCAATAACAAAATGAATTTTTCATCAATAATGAGCTCACCGGTAGCGGACCAGTACCAGGTTGATGAATTCAACTATGGGCCACCCCCGGCTTCATTTTTCACAGGTCCGGCTGCTCGCCAGATTCAGAATCCCCAGCACATTTTCATGAATTATCCTCAGCCGGTTCCATTGGTAAGAAACATATTCCCTAATCCCAAGGTCAAGATTCTAATAGGTTCAAAGCAGAGGCCCGGGTCGGCTTTTCAACCCCTTCAGGCGAGAGATGGGTGCCCAGATATCGACCTGATGGCACTCCAGCCTGCACCTCAGGCGTCGACTCCCGGGATGCATCCTACTTCGAACTACTGCTTCCAAGCGGGGAATCAGGAGCCGAACGATATGCAGAATATGCATAGTCTGCCTGTCGGTGCAGGGTTCAACGGCTACCATCAACCGCTTCCCAACGCCTGGTACTCCCAGCCCTCGCCGAACGTTGCTGGGGCTGCTTTTCAAGGGATGCCAGCTGGCCAGGCCTCTCATCAGGTCCCTCCTCAGCTTCCCCAGGCCTATGGCAGCATTGCCGGGGGCCCTTTGCCGGAGATGCCAGGAAACCAGACCCCTCAACCCTTTGTTAATGCCAACCAGGCTGCTCCTTGGGGAACATTCGTTGATCAGACTCCTCACGGGAGTTATCAACCCTCTGCCAACATGACTATGACCGCTCCTCAGAATTCACTTGTCAGTCAGCCCTTTGTTAATACCACCGGGGCTGCTCCTCAGGTCACTCCTCAGGCCTTTCAGCCCTCTGTCAAGAATACCGGGGCCGCTTCTTGGGAAATACTAGTTGATCAGACCCCTCACCAGAGTCATCAGCTCTCCACCAACATCCCCTCGGCCGCTCCTCAGCAGTCACTAGTCGATCAACCCTCCCAGCCCCCTGTTAACATCGCAAGGGCTACGCCTCGAGGGAGGTCAGTTAACCAGGCCGCTAACAAGGGCTCTCCAGAGGTCCCTCCTCAGGCTCTTCAGTCCTCTACCAACGTCACTGGGACTACTCCTCGGGGAACACTCGGTAATCAGACTCCTCACGGGAGTCACCAACCCTCTACCAACACTGCCGCGACTGGTCCTCAGAAGTCAACAGACTGCCAGCCCTCTAAGTCCACTGTTGAAAACACAGGGGCTGCTCATTGTGGAACACTCGGTAGCCAGAGTTCTCACGAGAGTCATCAGTCCTTTACCAACAGGGCAATCACTGCTCTTCAGCAGATACTTGACAACCAGAGCCCTCGACGCTCTGTTAGCGCCACCGGGGCTGCTACCCAGGGGGAGCCAATCAGCCAGGCCTCTCATGGGAGCCATCAACCATCTATCAACACCGCAGTGACTGCTCCTCAAAAGTCACTAGTCATTCAGCCCTCTCAACCCGTCGCTGGCCTCACCGGGGCTGCTCCTCAGGAGAGACCAGTTGGCCACAATGGCCTTGAGGTACACAGCAGGATACATGGCAGCCGAGTCAATGGCGTCAGAAAATCAACCACCGCCCAGTCTCCAACCACGTCTCGCGGCCGCAAGAAGTCCGAAAAGAAGAATCCGAGCCCAACAAAGACGCAGCCACAGAAATCCTGTCCCCCACCGCCCCCAGCTAAGGACATACTCAAGCAGAATGAATGCATCAGCTGGGAGGCCGACATGGCCCGTCACCTCCATAATAGCAATGTGATGGGTCTCTACAAGATTGGAGATTATCTGTGCGACGTGCACGCCGCCTCTGGCGACTTCGTCAAACTCGCTAGGCGTGGTGTTACACCTGACGGGGAGTACTTCTGGCGCCACACCATCCTAGGGCAGCGTATTCACTCCGTTGGCGCAGAGCATCTCAATGGCAGGATTGTTTGCTCGAGCAACGGCGCCTTTATAGGGATGGAGGACTCGCAGGGAAATATGATTGTTCCTAAGTGGCAATTCACCGACCCTGTGGACCTGGAGAGCAAGTCCAAGGAGCGGAAGGATCAGAGCGAATCCAAGGAGCTGAAGGATCAGAGCGAGTCCAAGGAGCTGAAGAATCAGAGTGAGTTCAAGAAACTGAAGGAGGCGCTGAAGAATTGGAGAACCACACTCAAAAAGGAGACAGCAGCAATCTCAGGACTCAAACCTGGCTGTGATCCGATGTGGTTCTAATTCAACAACCCGTTTCAGGGATCCAATCGTGGGACGAGATACCCCAGAATGTTGGGCAGAGAGCATAATCAGCGCTGGAGGGATTCAAGCGTGTTGGAAAGGAGTGTTTTTACTACTCTTTATCGGTTAGTGGTTGAGGTTAAAATTGTAAGACTAGGTCATGTGAGAATAGGGATGTATTAGGGTATAGGTATGTTTAGGAAGATGGAAGGATACCAGGAGTATACGATGTTTTGGACGATGGAAGGGGTACGAGGGGTATGGAGTTTCTTGGATGAGGCAAGGCTCGTTTCGGAGCGGGCTTTCAGGCCACAAGCGTCACCAGCGGCGTATTGTCTCTTGCTGTAAGGTTCGATTATGTTCTGTTTGTTAGTTGGTTTGGTTTCCAGTTTTAGATAGTTGTAAAAGTAGGTAGATAGAATCGAAGCCAATTGATGGCAGCACTTGCTCCACTGGTGACTTGATTCGCAGTCCTTCCTCGATGAACTGTGGCATTTGTCCGTAACGAGGCATTTCTTTGTGTTTGTGAGGGTCATATTGAGCCAGAATGGTATATTGGAATCGGTTTCTTTCATTTTAGTGAAATACTTGATTGAAATGTGCTTTTCGTCGTGATCTGGTCTCGATGATGGTAGGTTGAAGTTGTGACATCGGAAGAATTGCGCGCCGACATGGATAACATCATCAAAAAATGTCCAGGTCGTCGCCACTTTTGCTAGCAACCAAAGCTCCAATTCAACCACAACCCGTTCATGCGCCTGTACTACTAACGCTTCCTCTTCTTCTCTTGTTCCTAATATTTAATCTTCACGCATAGAACACAATGGGCGCGTCTTCGTCCAAGGTTGCCCGCAGCGCACCGCGGAAATACCCTGCTCGAACTCCCGGAGCTGCTGTCCCTCGAGGACCTCCTCGCCCCAAGCCTGCAGCAAAGCCCAAGTCAAAGACATTGGGCGATGGTACCAAGGATGAGGGTAATCTACTAATGCGTACCATGTTTCACCGCTTGCGCTGATTCGCATTTTCTAGCTCTCCGTGCGGATTCTATGGATCCCGATTTCCCGACCGGCGACTTCTCGCGCCGTCTTCAGCAGATGGGCATTGCTCAGCCGAATCCGACATACTCTCCCTCGTCTACCGCCTCGTCGCAGCTTGGTCCTCAAGCTCCCCTAGGACCATCGTTCGCCCCGAGCCGAAGCAACCCGACCCTCGCCGCCCTCGAAGCCCGACAGAGATTGCAAGATGAAGCGGAAGAGGATTTCGCAGCGATCGGCCGCGGCGTCGAGGGCAGACGGTTCCTCGACATGAGGACTGTGGTGGATGCTACGAAGCTGCGCGATCGCGGTGTTCCCGACAAGGACATTGAGTTGAGGCTCAGGATACAACCAGGGCTTCTGGGGAGGCTCGGTCCGCAGGGCATAATATCGCACGTCACGAGTCCCAACTAAAAGGGCAAGACGCAATTGCGAGTTATAAAGTCGTTGTTCTTCTACCTGCTATTATGACCAAAGGAGTGACGCAACGAGTATCACGACTGTACAAAAACCTTTTCTCCTCGCTCCCAAAAAATGTTTCAGATACCCAAAGAAAAATGTTGACATCCGACCTGGCTATGCGCGAGCGTGCTTTTGTTCCCCGATTCTCCCCTGGATGCTGTCTAGCTCTTACCAAGCAGCGTGACCGCCGTCGATGCGGAGATCGGCGCCAGTCATGAAGGTGCTTGCGTCGCTGAGGAGGAAGACAGCGGCGCCGCGGTACTCGTTCGGCATGCTGATGCGGCCAAGCATGTTCTCTCCAGCCCACTTGGTTTTGCGCTCGGGGTAGTCGTCAAAGAGGTTCTGGAGCATCTGGGTCAGGATGTAGCCGGGGGAGAGGGTGTTGACCCGGATGCCGTATTGGCCCCATTCAGCAGCGAGGTTGCGGCCGAGCTGCACTACAGCAGCCTTGGATGGGTTGTACACCCTGGTGAATGCGTGAGCTGGTGAAGACTTGGTAGTTCATGCGTGTTACTTACGGTGCTATCATGCCCTTGTTGGCAATGGTGCCGCTCATACTGGCGATCAAGCAGATGCTGCCCGGCTGCTTGAGGCGCACCATCTGGCGGGCAGCTGCTTGCGCTGTCATGAATGCGCCGGTGAAGTTGATGCTCATCATGTTGTCGGCATCCTCGGCCGTGTACTCGAGTGCTGGTGTCTCTTGGTTGATACCGGCGGCGGCAATGAGACCATCCAAGCGGCCAGTGGTGTCGGCGATGCCCTCAAAGATGCGATTGAGCTCAGGAACGTTTCTCACGTCGGACTGGTGGTATGTGAGGGAGGTGCCAAGCTCCTCTTCTGCCCGTTTGGCGACCTTGGAGAAGCCAGAGGAGGGGTCGTTGGCGGGCGAGGGCAACCTATCAATGGCATGGACTGACAAGCAGTTAGTGACGTGTGGTACAATACGCCATGCCACACGATCTCACCTGTTGCACCCGCCTCGAGCAGGGCCTCAGTCTGAACAAGACCTAGACCTCGCGCACCGCCCGAGACGACAATGACCTTATTGCGGAGGCTGAACTCGGGCAGAAGGTGAGGCTGGCCAAGAGCAGCGTTGCGTTGGGGAGTGGTGTTGTGAAAGGCGCGGACGGCGACAGGAGCGTACCGAGCTGTCCGGAGAGGCAGAGCTGGTCTGGGCAAAGGCTGCCGGGCCAGCGACCTCAGGACGGGAGCGAACTTGGACATTGTGTGTCGGGGTGAGGTTGTGAGGATGGCGGGAGCTTGGATTGTCGTTCAATTGAGCTGACGGCTTCTTCTCGACTCTACCTCGACATGAGCGGGAGGTCGGGCCCTTTTGTACGGAAGCTCAATAGTCATGAGCCATACCCGTCATGGCCATGAGCTTCCCCTCGCCGGGACACACCCTCGAGTCCTCATGGTTTCTTAGACCGGATCGAGATTTCCCAATGGCGTTTCGTCACCTTGACCACACCACGATAGGTGTCACGAGGGAGAATCTCTGCTCTGTGGTGGAGGGGTAAAGCAAAGAGCCGTGGGCACAGAGGGGAGCGACTCTGCGAGTGAGGGTGTGTGAGAGTTTGCGCCTCTGCCTGACATGGCAGGGAGAGAGGGAAGCACGAGCGGCTGCTGTGAGAGGCGTGCGCGCGGGAAGGGTCAAGCACTAGGACGATATTGACGATGCCGAACGAGGCTCGGATTTCCTTCAACAGTTAACTCAGGTCCTAGCCGAGCTACGATCGACGTCAGCCACCCTTGACGCCCCCGCGTCTTGGCCCTAACCTTGTCTCTCTTTGGGGGGAGTGCTGCCTTTTGCAGGAGCTCAATGGGCACGGTCGAGCATCTTCTGCTGCTTCGTTGGAAATCTCATGACCAGGTATCAGAACCCGAATACTCACCGAGGAGCAGTCCATGTCGCAACGAGCCGATCAGTCCCATGGGTGAGGGCGCTATTGACTGACTGTCCTGGGTGCGTGTTGTGTGGGGAAGGTTCAAGCGGAGACTGCTCCGGCAATGGGACCTTTATCCCCAGCTTCCCCATCAAGCCGCAGGGAGCTTTCTCCAATAACGAGACTCGGCCTCTCCCAATTCTTCTCTCTCCTCTCCCCGTGGCTCTAGATCTAACATTAGCATGGGCCGGGATGTCGAGTTTGGGGTAGTGGCGCGTCGGTTAGCGCTTGAGCCATTGCAGTCAAGTCATTTCGCTATATCAGTCTTGGAAAAGCATTTCGGGTCACATTATCGCGAACGCAATCTTAGCACACACATGGACTCTGGAAAGATAGCAGGCCGGCTTGGGTGACACGACGCTGCTCGTCAGCCTCAGTTTTGTTGAGAGGCCCGACTTCTTCCCCCGCACACCCAGCCGAGCCACTCCAGGCCAAGCTCGCGGACTTCCCCGCCAGAGACATTGGCATTGATACCGGTCCCGCCGCCCACCCTGCCCTAGGACCTTCCATGATAGTTGCATTGGAAAGGATGGAGAAGCACATCATGAGATCTGGTAGAAAGAGGAATCCCGTCCCTCGCTCGGCGCCCTCGGGGTGGAGTCTGCCGAGACGTGTTCCTGAAACGGAGATAATCTCGAGGGTGGGATGCAGCGCAGTGTGCTTGCGCAATCTGGCTCATGAAGCCCAAAGGAACCCAATATGGGCACACCCAGGCTGTTCCATCATCTATGACCATCTGTACATGTAATCTGGAGGTCAGTAGATGGTCATTCAAACCAACACTCTACAATCCCTACGCCAAAACGTCACCTCCGTTGGAGTAGATCGGGATCGTCTTCCCATCGCATATACATGTCCGCAGATGGGGAAGGTAAACGTAGATGTGATGTATTGGAATCAAGGTTGAGATCCATGGGGCGCTCCCGACACGTTGGAAGCTTGGGGCGTCCCGGGCAAAGATCGGCAGTGTCAAGACCGCCCAAGCATCAGCATCAGCATTGAGATCATGCTTCCACTGCAAGAGACGGACATAACTCACGAGGTCAGGTGCATATCCTTCTGCCGTGCCGAATATAACCATCCATTCTTCCATTGGCTACGCGGCTGCATCAAAAGCCTTCACGTGCGGAATACATCCCTGCCCCGCAGATCTCGGGGCCGACGAACGGGCGAGGAGAGTCAAGATGAAAGGGCGACAAGGGGGACGAGGGTCTAGATGGCAAAGGTGCATCTCTAAAGCCAAAAGAAGCTTCTCTTGCAGCTGGAGAGGCCCGATAGCCCTCCCTCAGGCCTTTGTCCGGCTGGCAGGCCGGCACAGCATGCCCTTGTTCCATTTTAGGCAATCCCGGGGACGTTGGCTTTCGGATGACATGTCTCAGTGGCCACCGCCCACAAGGTGAAAATACCAAGAGTCTGGAAGCATCCCGCTCTCCTGAGCGCCATCCGCTTGCGGGAAGCCTCTGGGGCTCCCTTGTCATGTTTTTCTTTCTCGCCCTACCCCTGGGGCTGGCCATCTTCATGTGAGCAGCAGAATCTGTCTTGATCCACAATCTGTAAGGGTCCAGCGGTCAGAAAAGCGATACACGAGTTCTTGGTCTTGAACAGACATGGCCGGATACACGTTCCTGGATGAGATGTCGGCTCTGGCAGTAGTCGGCCATGTACGTCGGAGCCGAGCGTCAGCTCATGCGCTAGGCACACTGGATGGATGGACCCTTGACGGATGCCCTCATCTGTAAGTGAATGCCGATGTTGCAGTCCAATCACCTCGGACAAGTTAGCCGCCTTGGTATCAATCAGCAACAGTCAGCATGGATGGCACACCCCCAGGCCAACATTCGGTTCAGCCAGAATGGGACAGTGTAGCAGAAGCTGAGTTATCATGAGAAGCAATCTGTGTACAGCCTCAATGTGAAAAGATGCAGGAACAAATGCACACAGCCTCCTCTTCCTCCTCCCCCAGTCCGCTGTCGAGTCGAGAGCTAATATCCTCTGTATTGACCTTCGAAAAGGCCTTAGTTAGCGCCAAACCAGCCAATGCAATAAACCAATAAAATAGACGCTATAAACCAGAACAATAAACCGCTGACGCCCTCCTTTTTAAAGTTGCCTTCTTTTCTCTTCGCTTTACCGTCCGTGCCGTATCCATTCACCTCCCCAGTCAAGTAGCATCGTCGATCCATTGGGAGACGGTGACCAGGGTGGTGTAGACCATGGCAATGAACCCAACTACCATGAGCGCCACATCCAGTGCCTTGACCCAAGCCTTTTCCGCAGCCCCCTTGTAATGCAGATACGCCGGATAGATGTAAACCAGAGGAACACAAGCAAAACTCCCAATCAATGCAACAAACTTGTCCAGATCACTGGCGCCAACGATACTGACACCCGCGCACACTCCCACGATGAGCGTTCGGAGCGCGTTCTTCTTCCACTTGATCGCAATGCTCTTCTTTCCTGTTGCCCGCTCGCCAAACACAGACGTCTCGATGATACGAGCCGCCGGGAACAGCTGAACAGGGTCTCCCGCTAGGACTGCCAAGGAGTAGAGAAACTGAACTGCGTTGACGAGGGGCGAGTCCTGAGGAAAGTTGGAGATGACCTGGATCTTGGTGCGCTCGCCAAAGGTGGCGTAGCACATGGCTCCCACTGATGTGAAAATGATGGTGATGATGAACATGACAAGGTAGAGGAGGTTGCTGAAATGCTCAGGCTTCTTCATGCTTGACTGAATCGGAAGGATGAGACCAATTCCTTCAAACGTAAAGATGGCCGAGCCCACTGTCAAGGGAAAGTCAGAGGGGTTGAACAGTCTGACTGTCGGGTCCATGCCATTCCGAGAAAGAGCTGCAACGTCGTAGTACCAGATGTAGACAATGCCGATCAAAATGAATGCATCGGCGAGCAGAGCGACAGGTCCCAGCTTGGAGATATTTCGGATCAGGGCAAGTGGGATAAGTATGAGCAGCTGCAGGGCAATCAGAGTTGGAACACTCAGCATCAGGTTGTGGTCGCCTGCAGTAATCGCATCGAGGAAAGCCCAGAGGTTCTCTGCCGTGAAGATGAGTCCAGCGCAGACGAAGCCAAGCTGGGAAATGGCAATCGACGCAAGGATCAGACTTCTAAACCGTGGGCCAACGATGGCAGCGCCCAGCTCTCCGTAACCTCCTCCATACTTGTCACGGCAGTCGAGAAGAAGCCGAAAGCATCCACAATTGACGAGGGACAGAACAATGAGGGTAATTGACGAGAACAGGATACCTCCGTTGCGGAAGGCCTTGGGAAGGAACATGATTCCAGTGCCAATAAAGGCCTTGATGAGCGTGAAAAAAGTCTTAGTCGTTGTAGCATCGCCCTTCTTGTGCAATCTCCTAGAGCTCTTTCTGCGACCAAGAAGTGGTCGAAGCTCAGGTGGTTGTTCCACATCGGCCTCATCTCGATCGTCGATAGCAGATTCGTCTTCACTATCAGCATCCTCGAGATCTTCGCCAGCAAAGCTGCCGTAGAGGTCGAGGAAATCGACAAAATTCTTCGCAACGACAGTGTAACTACTCATTCGCCCCTGTCGTGCTCGAAGTTGCAAGTGGTGTCGTCTGAAGCCACCAGGCTCACGCTGTTCGGGGTATGATAGTTCGTCGGCAGGGCCCAAGCGCGGAGAGGCGTGGTGGGAGAAGGTGTTGGCACGACGAATCGAGTTTGCACGAGCCTTGATCTTGAACATGTCGCGATGCATGTCACCTCCCTGCAGAAGAAGGGATGATTCAACGGGGTCTGCTTGGGAGGATCGGTCGAGGCTGACAGCGGAGGCCGAGGGAACAGGAGCTTGGGACGGGCCCAAGGCAACGTCGGGGTCGGCAGAGTAGCCATCTGGGAGATGCCGATCAAGGATGGCCGCCTGCCGCTTGCTGGTTTGGCTGCCCAGGCTGCTCGGGGTTCCGTTGAAGTCGGCCATGTTTATGAATTCTCGAGTTGGACGTGGTGGTCAAGGTGACGTAGGTGGACTAAAAGAGCTAGAGCTGCAGCTGTGCTGTAAAGCTCGATGAAGAGTATGTTGATGGGACAGATTCCAAGAAAACAATATTATTTAATACCCTCAGCTGCTTCAGCTGCCTCTGGAAGCTTCGGCTACCATCCGTGAGCGGAGACGAGAATTTGTCGAAAGTATATGGAGAACAGGAACTGCGAACGGCAGGATCACCAGGTTCGGTCAGTTCTTGGACGACATTCGGGTCGGTGGAATGTCTCTCCCGTGAAGCGGCTAGCTGTTTGAGGCTTGGAATGGTGGGGCGGAAGACACCACGTGCATCCGAGATTCGAGCAAGTACAAGTACCCGAGACACCCTTCCATTCCGCACAATCGCGCACTTGTGAAGAGCGCCACGAGGTACCAACTACACAACCTCTTCCTATTCCGAGATCTTGTGGCGCGGTGCAACCGGCATGAACACCCAGCTCGGTAGTTGGCCTTCCTCATTCGACAAAAGCTGAGCTTCCGGGGAAGTGAATGGCTGAGAAGTCTCGGCTCTTGCTCGCCATGCTTTGAATGTCTTGGGCTTCGGAAAGTTTGATCTAAGATTGGATACATTGTGTCTCTATTGCATTTGTATTTAATTAACTTCACAATGCTTTTATAGTCTGCTAGAGTTCTTCATAACGTCACTTACAACCAAGAAACGACTACCAGTCTATCACGTAGTTTCGTTTCCTACTTGAGTGTCCAGAGATTAATCGATCGAAAAATACATGTGCCAGGCACCCTATAGTCATCATTCATTCCCTTGACAACGTGAGAATCTTCTTGTTATGTCTCACTCTGCCAAATGCAACGACACACCCTCTTCATTCCCAGCCGGATTTGGAATCTCGACCAATGTTGCACACCCCTGACAATCTGTAAGACAAAGACAATATCTACAAGTAAAATTCTATTGATCAACACCCCCATTCTCGATGATCAATTTACGGCATCCCAGCGGCTGTTTAGGCAAGAAGCTCCATGTGGTTCATTTATGGATTTTGAGAATAAGACATTGATGTCTTAGAACAAAAGCTTCGTAGGAAGAGATTCGACAGAGACTTGATCTTGGTTAATGGAACGCAACCTAGGTTTCGTGCGGAAGTAGAGTCAACGTGAAATGAACTGTCCACCCCTAGAACAAACTACGATTCCATATGCGTCTTCCTGTTCATCGAATAGCATCAATGGCCCTTATAGATAGTCTTTCGTGAGTACAAAAAATTGGGGACGGGATTGTTAGTCCTACCACATTGGCCAATATTCATCTCATATTCCAAGAACCAATGCAAGCATTGCGCCGAGCGCAAATGCCCTCTTTGATGATCAAGGTGGTATAATAACGAAATACCCTGCTCTTAGTCGTGCCTACCAGGGTGCATTGCGAAGGATTCGCTGAAACTTGAATCGCATATGTACCTGCTCCTACTTGATGATTTCACCTCCCTCACACAATCAACCCGAAACAATTTGCGTGGAAACTGTCGATCTTGAATCTGAACTGCTGAACCTTCGTTACAATTTTCCATCTGCTGTCAAGATCGAGAGGCTCATCAACATGCCCATTTATGAAACCTGCCGCGTTGAAGTCTTCACATTAGTGGTTTCATGAAACAATATGGTAGTATTCAATGTGACATCGCTGGCATTCTGCCGGTGAAAAGTTCTTGCATGCCTGCTTCTCATTGTTTTCTCCATCTTGCGAATTGCTGATCGCCCTGTTTTCACAAGAAGGATTTTGGGCCGCCGATCGTCAGCTTGCCGACCTGCAACCCATGCATCTTGACGTAATTATAGCTAGGTGTCCAACCCGAGCGCATTGTATATCAAATGACAAGGCGAGAGTCGAGTGACATGAGGGAAAATAGGTGGCAAAATTCTCTAGCGAAGTTGCCATAGCCTGTAATTCCTTCACGTGTATCATTCTCTTTCCAGAATGAAGATAAGCAGCTCAAACGTCACCAGATAGAATATAATGAATTGATGGATTAGCAAGGGACCTAGAAGATTTTACCCAATAGCGGTGCTAAGTGAGCCGCTTGGACAATATGTTAGCAGTTAAGGCAGCGAACGCATGAGTTATATCATCCCGACACAACAGCGAACAGAGGCTCAATCATCCGATTGCCACAACCATTACCAGGATTAGGCATATTAATCGTTTAACCAAGTAATGGTTGAAACTTCTCTGGGGAATGGTAACCTCATACCCTGGAGTCTGAGAATTGTTGATCCTTAAATCTCCTAATGGGGGAAACGCCAAGGCAGACATCGTCTCCTCCTACAATGCACGTTTCAGAGACTAGGAACGAGCTTGGACAACATGGTGCGTTGTTGAGACGATCGTATGTCGATAGAATTGAGAATGCCCTGGATGTCACTGGAAACTGCGAAAACCCTGACAGATGCCCCTGCATCGCCCCCTTTCAGAGCTCAGCATTAGATGGCTCGCTTGGACATTGTTCGGCTTGTGGGGGATGAAGAGACTGAACCTGCCGTCACAGCCCTGCGGACAAACCAGCCTTGGTCTTTTTTCATCCCCGGCTGGTTCGGGTGCACCCGTGATGGCCCACAGGAGGGAAGGGTACCCGGGTCCCACGATCATCATATTCCTTTACTTTGAATGGGCATATTGTTCGCTGGAGAGTGCCGGGGCTGAAGGTTTCTGCACTGTTCTTGACCCTTGTGGATTTATCCGATGTAATACACGGTGGGTCAAGCGGTTGCACTCCTCATAAACTTCTCACATTGTGTAGTCCCCGAAGGTGCATGGACAAACCCGGATGGTGGCGACACCCATGTCGACATTGGCAACAAGAAGGTTGCCTATGGCTACACCCCGCCCTGGTACGCCTTTGACAAGATCAAGGAGGAATGCCCTTCGAATGGGTGCAACGGTGAGAACAAGATCGAGTACGCGACCGATGTCATCTAGAACGGAGAGATGAGGCCCGCCACAATTACTCTCGCTGTTGGGGGTAGCTTCAACGGTGTTGGAGAACAAGGAAGCAGAGATGACCTGGTTGAAATCGTCAAGGCTGTTTCTGGTGCCTCTCAATACTACTTTGAGCAAGGTGCTAGCTATTACGTCGGAAATGGCTGTGCTGTATCGGGGTTTATTCCCTGTTCTCGTACGCCTTGACTCTCGCGAATTTGGTAGAACTGTGCTCACATCTTTCTAGCTGAAAAAAGGAGTATGATGACCAATACACGGCGACTGATCTCGTTGTTGTCCGAGTTGAGAACGAAGACAGTGGCCTCCTTGCAGACATGTCTGTCAGTATCAAGGTTGACGTTGACGATGGCGGTGAGGGTGTCTGCGACACTATCATGTCGGTCGGCGGTGCCATTGCTGGTGCTATCAATGGTCTGGCTGCCGGAGTTTTTTTTTCCCCTAGCCACGTTGGCTTGTGCTTAGACTTAAAGCAAGACTCCGACGCGCATGGCGTAGACCAAAGGTTGCCGAGTTTGGCTGGACTGGATTCTCACCAGGTGAGGTTTGTGGTATGGGGTATTCTTTTATTGTGGATAGTATTCGATTCTAAGTTCACAAATTGTAACTATCATGGTACAAATACCTACCTATCCATGATGGAATAATCTGGTTTCTCCTGTGGCAGTGTGATAAACTGCCTATGATTAAGTCACGCTTAATTGTGAAGGAGGAAGAAAGAATTGACAAGATAGCTGAAATGTGATCTGCGAACTTCGTAGCAGTGTTATCTGTTAGTGTTTTTATAGGGTCTGCGCTGGAAAATGGAGATTGTTCACGTCATACACAATCGTGAAAGAGATGGCATGCCTGAGATGAAGTGAAAAGCGCATCCATTCCTCCTAAAGACGACTTGTGATGGGCGTCTCATATTCATTCTCAAGTGATTGCTTGCCCATCTTCATTTTCCCTCTGCGCATTTGATGTGGTTGGCTGTGGTGATTATTTGGCGTTGCGGCGTTGAACTCTTTGGGGTCACCGTTGTTTGCAACCTGCCCGAGGATGGTCCCAATTCTTGGTTACAGCGAAGGTGTCATGCGTGTTTCCAATGTTCAGAGCTTGGACCAGCAAGCTGGCTTGTCACTGCCCTCTAGGTACCTGTCAGGGGGTCGCTAACAGCTCTGGGCCATGCGCGTTCATCCATGTCAAAGGAAGGCTTGCTGTCAGTGACCCAACCGCGTCGCGTCGCGTCAAGTCGTGTTGGCTCTCCGCCAAGATTCCGCTCCGCTCCGCCCCGCCACCGACTTGCGGTGGGAATAACCGCAGTAAAGCCGAGTCGGTCTGGCAAATTTTCTCCTCAGGCAGCGCTGTCACACTAAACCTAATGAGCATGGACGCGCCTGTCCTTTCGCAGCCACCTGAAAGCTCATTCACCAACCTCAACATCGTCGCTCACGCTCATCAATACCGCCAAGATGAGCTTCGCACCCCTCAACCCCCGTCCTATGCTGCAGGATCTCGTCAGCAGGACCGTTCTTGTCCGCCTAAAATGGGGCGAGGTGGAATACAAGGGCACCCTCGTCTCTGTTGACAGCTACATGAACCTCCAGCTCTCTGGCACCGAGGAGTACATCGCCGACAAGCCCACTGGCTCTCTGGGCCAAGTGTTGATTCGGTGTGATCTTACCCCTTCTTTTTAGACGCGACGATGACAAGCTAATGGAGGACCACTGCAGGTGCAATAACGTCCTGTGGGTGCGCGGCGCCGACGAAGGCAAGGACACGGATGCTGCGATGACGGGCTAATCCACCATGGCAAAGGTGATGGGACTTTGTATGGGGAATGAAAAGGAGGACACGGCGCTCTCAACCTTTCAGAGTTTTGCTCTGACACGAACCCTACGTCTGGGGTCACACCACACACCTCTTAACCACCAACCGCCTGCTCAAGGCCAACTTCATGTATCCGTCTCCGGCATCTCCCAACGAGACAACGGCCTTGAACTCATTTCAGCCTAGAACAGAAATGGGCGAAGCGACAGAGAAAGCCTTGTCAGGCATGGCAATGTGCCAGGGGCTCTAATGTTTACTCTTCAATCCTCAAGATCACCACCCATTATTCTTTCTCTTTCATGGCTCCTCGACGTTCAACCTGGGCGATTTTTCACGTGGTTGTATGGACAGTCATGGTTCTACCATGATACATCTGTGACTGGGCTAGCTGATGAGGCAGAAACCCTCTTATCTGTGTATCAAGAGGCTTTGGTTGCACTGAGATTGCGCATGCCTCCTTCAGGCGGTGCTTGGAATCTCGCCAGACTATTTTGCAATTCCGATGATTTGGTCGTGCCACCATCTTCCCCCTAAAGCCTCTTTTTCTAGTGATCCATGCCCTTTTTTGCAATGAAATCCCCGCAAGATGAACTTCTCTGTAGCAGAACAATATTGGCATTGGTTTTGAATCCGCCACTGTGCTCACGACTATGAGGTTCGTAGGCCCGAGTTCTGCGAATTGATATGCCTATTTACAGGCTTTGCCAAGTGTTTTCAAGTAGGCCGATATGATCATTGATAGTCTGAAACGAACCACTGGACAAGGATATACGTTATGAAAGCTCCGTTTGCTATATCGTAAGTTGGCCTTCCTAGGTTCTCATAACTGATCGAAACCCCATTTTAGCTTGTTTAGAGGAGCCGTGTTCCTGTAGGGTTGGCTCGATACCAACGTACTGGACGTTCAAAGAGGTAATATCAACTAAAGCAGCCTTGCAGAAAGACAAGAGCTTCTGGAACTCCATGTATCTAATAGTTGAAGTTTATGATATGAGAAGGAGAATCATTTTGTGTGTCAGAACCCTACCAGAATTGCTGGAAGCTCTGTCGTTACCAGGGCTTCAGGAATCGCATGAGCTTGCGCTTTATCATGAATCGGACTCCCTGCCTTGAAAGCCATCTGATAAAAAACAAAGTCAGAGCATCTGCTCAAGAGCAGATGAAATAGGCCATTGATCCAGTAAACAATGCTCGCTCACGTACTTGGATTTGTTACAGTTTGAAAGGCGCAGTAGTAGAAACGGAATGCTGGACTGCTTTTCTTGGTCAGATCTGATAAAGTGGCCCGCTTGTAATGCTGTTCGAGGCCGAGGGGATGGTTATGTCGCTGGATTTCGGAAAGAAGAGACATCTTGAATGCTGTTCCAGGAGAATAGTGATCCAGAGACATCTATCATCATCACGAGTTTCGAGGACACATAACCCTATGGGATAGAGAAACGTGAGACTATTTGGGACTAGATGAGCCACCAAAGGGCGGGGAGGCACTTGAAGAGTTTCAAGTCTCTGGACTCAAGGCCGGAAAGCTCATGGTTTGGAAAAATCTCAACGGGCATTCGTTGGATGGATTTGAAAAAAGAATTAGAGGACATTTGAACGCATCCGGAGAATTGAATGCAAGGGACAACTCGTTGTAGCCCTTATCATCATCGAACCGGTTCTTGGCCCAAGTTGGGCATTCAGCTTTGAAGTGGCAAGGGGACGGCGGTCTGGACTCGATGAGTTGGCCCTTGCCCCAGCTCGCTTCAAGAGGAACGGATCCAGGTCAAATGGCTTGGCCAGTGCTGTCGAATGGCGTGCCCAGAATCGCCATTACTCACCCACTTGGCAGGCTGCAGGCCGCCCGTCGGATATGTGTCCAGGTATGGCCCGCCCTCGCTTGCAGAGGAACATGCTGTGGAGAAGGGTAGGCAGGTTGGTTTATCCATGGTGCCCACAATTTGTCGCTCCCCGGATCAGTGCCCAGAGTCAGCTGCCGGACCGCCAACTCCCAGGCATCAATGCCTCCAGCTGTCTCCGTCTCCCATCAGAATTTCGCGAGTCTAGAGGGGCGAGATTGGTAGCATAAACGCGCGCCTTCGTCAGAATAGCTCTCAAGTTCAGAAGCAGAGCTCGGCCACTGAGTCTCAGCGAAATGAGCACACTCAGTCGAATGCTGCGCCTCTGGAGAGTGGCACTAGACCTGATGCAATAGAATGGGCCGAGATGGTGCTGACAGTTTAGGTGTCTTGTGTGACACGGTGCGGCTGGGACGGAAGGGAGAGAGTGTCAAGAAAGATACATGTGGCCAAAGTATTCTGGGGCAGCGCACCATCGGAAGCGCAGCGCGACCAGCTGGAATCCGTCAGACGCCTGAGGGCCTTAGTGCAGTGAGTGAGCTGTTATTTATCTTGGAAGAGGACCATCAAGCCAATCTAGAGCTCAATCGTGCTTCAAAGTGATTTCTAACCACCGAGTAGAGGTTTCCCAGCTCCTATCGACTTTACGTCTTACGACGAAGCAAGGTCGTCGCGGCAGCGGGCGTTCGGGGAGGGGCTTCCTCCCGTCTTTTCAGTTCCCCAGAGCCCCGTAATGCCCTTTATCCGGGAGTCGATTGGGGCAAGAGGTGGTGTGAGCAGGCCATGTTGGCTGACTTCAGTGGCTCTGGAGTGATAAGCATAGCGGTGGGTCTCGCTGAAGCGGGGAAACAGGATCGCGCCGTTTTAAGTGCCGTGAATCTGGGGTAAGCGGGTCTTTAGCGGGCTCAGTGGAGACGCTTCAGGGGGCTTGGGGACCCTCTGGTTGCTGGAGGCTGTGATTGATGGACTGCGAAAGACCTCTGAATAGCGATGAGACGCTGAAATGTAGGGGAGCAGGCGTTGAAATGAGCAGTAATTTGGGGCTCGGTGGCTTCTGGCCCAAGACACTGAGCAAACACGGCAGAGTGGCACAGAGGAAGGTGCGGGCAGGGGCATTCTTCCCTCTTGCGTTGCACCTTCCTGCTTTGTCGTGCCATTGAATGCTACCAGAATAAAAAACAAACATGCTCACTCATTCCCGTAAGCATTGCCGTGCAACGGGCTTGGGACACCGTTTTATCTCCATCAATTGATCCCGATTCTGAGCTGAGTCTTGCATTTCCAACACAAGCCGAGTGAATCGTCGAACGACCCCAGGAAGGAGCGGCCTGCGACTGCGACTGTCGACGTAGAAAACACGCCACTGTGGACATCTGCCGGCGGGGTCGTTGTCGGCTCCAGACCAATTCATTTGTTCCCTGCAAGTCCCTACCCTCCCCTGCCACGTACCTCGAACATGTGTGCCCTGGCGTCTGGGGGTCTGAGACTCAGGCAGGCTGGGAGGCTTTCCTCGATGGTTTGCCCTGACGGGAAGCTGCCTGGCTTCAGGAACAGCGGCATCGTAATGCAACACTCAACAGCTTGATCGCGGCCCAGCGCCAATCCTTTGAGACTCTTTTACCTAAGCCACCCGCCCTCAGCACCTCAATCTCAACTGAGGGAGCAGACCTCTCGGGGAGCAGATCCTCCTGCATCACCCCGGACCTCGCGTCAACAACAATGACTCTGAGGCGTCGCTGGCGTGGCCACTTTGCAGGAGATAGCGCCGTCCTCGACGGCCGCCTCCTGCTCGCTGCAGCCCTCCTCTCTGCTTGCGCCGCCTCATACTGTTTTCAGAACCATGCTGACCAACCGCAATGAGGATTTGCGCGACAGCCAAGTAAGTCACGAGGAGAGGCACGACGTAATGGAGGGCACGAACAGGTCCGCGACGAATCACCGTCTGTCTCGACCTGCCGGAGAGTTTGAGATTGGGCGAGATTGCAAGCCATCCGCGCTGGATTGCAACCTTGTCCGCCAGCACAGTACGTACTTTACTATGTACCATCGTTCCCTGCACTAGGTGCTCACAACTCAAGGTATTGTTCCCCCCCAAGCCACGACCTGGCAAGTATACCCGTCTTGTTGTCTCTTCGCCTCGTCGCCGTGGTGTCTCTCCCTCGCAGGTACGCACCTCGAGGGCTCACGCGCCTTACCCCGCTCCATGTTTGTAAGAAGCCTACAACAGACCAGGTTGCACGTATATAACGGAGGCAACTGCCCTTTTCTGTTTGACTTTGGACTTTGTAACTCTTCTTTCCATCATCACAGCCATCAAAGCCACCAAACAATCATCACCTTCAACGACAGCCAACACAGACCTACCTCTGACTCTTTGTTGCTTCCTTTTCTCCAAACAACTCCTTCATCAGATCCAGTCGACGCTCTTCGGTTGGATTTCCAGTAACAACAGTGAGTACCCATTTCGACTCCCTCATTCTCGCCGCGTCCCCAATGCCTCTCCTCCCTTCAGCCAACCACACAATCCATTTTCGATGCCATCATCCATCAATAATAGGCCTACATGTCGCTGACCATTTATCTTAGAATACCAAGAGCCATCCTAATCCTATCACCAACACACAACATGCCTCACCGCGTCCCACGACTTCCCGCAGCCCGCCCCTCAGAGATCTTCTGCATGGGCGCTGCCGGTGTTGGAGTCCTGACCCCTCTCTACCTCGTCATGCCCGGCGCCGAAGAGCGTCTATCCAACCAAACCAACAAGTGGGCTCCTCGATGGGAGCGCAACCTCAGCTACTTCATCCCTCCCGTCGAGCGAGGTGTCCAGCGCATCGAGCCTCCTGTGGCCAAGATGGTTCAGCGAGTGGAGGATCGTCTGCCTCTGGAGAAGATGGCCAAGTCTGTTGATAAGGGCATCCGAAGCGGTATTGCCCGGTTCAACGGCGAGCCCAAGCCCTAAGTACATCATGTCCTTTAGTCGAGCCGCAGAAAGGCCTTTTCCTTTTGTACATTACAATAGCATACCCGGGTAGATGACGCATTGTCCACAAGACCCATACGAATGAAATGATTTTCACATCTGTTTGTTTTGATGTTTGTGAACATGGTGCTCAAGTGATGCCTCGTGGGGTTGGTCTATGGTTTGGTGGTGTGTGAGATGGTCTAGACCATGAACTCACACTGCCTGTCCCTTCTTCATGCTGGGTTCGTTCAATTTCCATCCGGGTTGACGCATGATGTCGTATCATTTCTGTTCATCCCCACCTTTCGTTGTCTAGCATTCCCCTCTCATCATCGTCAACACGTCTGTGACGTTTGAATACCCGCTCGTTCACAGTTCAGCGGATGTTGACCATTCCCATAACGCCACCCACACCTCGCCTTTTTGGTGCATTAGTACTCTGACTTGATTCACAGAAACCTTTCAACCGCCGGCTTGAATATGAGTCCATCTATAGTCCGTATTGATTCTCCCTGGCCGATATTCTCGATTCGTCATAAAAACACGAGCTGGGTTTATTGAGCCTCTGGAACTCGACCTGTTACGACATCAAATACCCGCCCACTCTCGTTGTTAGACCTTGTAGCCCGATTCACCTTCTCTCGACTTCTCGTCCATCCAATCCGGACGAACGGCTGGTGATGACCTTCGCCCATGTTGCCACCATCCCGTCCCTCTACCTATTCATGGGTTATCAAGATTAGACTCAAGCCATCCTACTCGAGTCTTGTGTTTCCCCCACCTTGACCTATACATGCCTTCTTGGAACCAATATGCAAGACCTATGAGGCTCAACTGATGTCGTGACGAGTGGATCCTTGTCGCAACTGATCCTGGCCTGATAGCTTCACTCTAACAAAGCACCCCGCTGGATCCTTGGTGGAGCCACCTTCGTCCAACAGATGGCCTCGGCGGCTCCTGTTGTTGTCCTGGCGCGTTTGGGAATGGGCTGATGATTCTACTGCATTCAGGTGCAGCTATAGCAGGAGCTATCTTTTGAGAATGACGAACCTCCTCCGTGGATCCGCCTTCATCACCGGCGCCGCCTCCGGTAAGTTCCGCCGCTTTCGGATCACCGGGACCAATCTATTGTCGCCTGTCTCTCGGGGAATGCGTCCCTGATCCCGCGTTGGTCTGGAGCCGCCGCTCTTAGCGTCACACACCTGCTGATCGCGCCACCCTAGGTATCGGGCAGCACACTGCTCTCGCCTTTGCGAAACACGGTATCACCAAGCTGGCCTTGGCGGACATAAACCTGGAGGCTTTGCGGACGTCCAACGCTGCGCTCAAGGACCAGTTTCCCCACGTCGAGATTTTGACTCTGCACCTTGATGTTCGCAGCCCATCCCAAGTCAAGGAAGGAATCGCAAAAGTCGTGGCTCAGTTTGGGCGTCTGGACATCGCCGTCAACAATGCCGGCATTAGCGGCAGCGGTCGACAGACCCACGAGATAGAGAATGACGAGTGGTTGGGGGTTCTTGACGTGAATCTGCAGGGTGTCTATCGTTGCCAAAAGGAGGAGCTTGCAGTTATGGTCAATCAGGAGTATGACAATGATGCAGCTAGAGCTTGTGATGATACTAAGAATCAGCAGGGACCTTGGGCCAAGAGACGGCCGCGGAAGGATCGTTAACGTTGCAAGCATGCTTGCCGTTGTTGCGCCCTGCAACCGTATGGCTCACACTGCTTACACAACTTCCAAGCATGGTACGGACCCGGAGAGACTCCAATTGGAAACCCAGTGTTTCTCCAGACTGACTCTCGTAGGAGTTATCGGGTTAACTAAAGCAGACGCCAATTCATACGGCAGCATGGGCATCCGGATCAACGCTATCTGTCCCGGATACGTCGAAACGCCTTTGCTCAGAAACACGATGGCCCAAGACCCCAACTCCCCTCTCGCGGCTGATCTTGCCAGAACCCCGTTGAAGCGGCTGGCGACGATGGAGGAGGTGGGTGATAGTATCGTTCTCATGGCCTCTCCCATGAATAGCTTTATGCAAGGTGCTAGCATTGTGTGTGATGGCGGCTTCACTACCAACTGATATGGGGACTTGATGGAGAGTTCTTGTCGATATTTGGTGGACTCTGAGCAGCTGGTCTCTGTTTCGTCTGATATCCACACATGAAGTTTGCAAGTTGAAGAAAATGCAGCACGCAGAAAACACTTAGCACTCGTTTAAGATTATCCGCAAGTAAACCATAGAAGAAGCAGGCTTTTTCACATCACTTGAGCTTTGAATGTGTTCCTGAACGGCGAGTTGAATTGAGCATTGGACACTGCCACTTTGATGGACACTGCCACTTTGATGAACACCATGACATGAAACGCGCTACAATTGTCAACTTTGTGAAATTGGCTTGCTCCATTGTTTGCAAGCCATCTTAATCTTACTGATATTTCGTATGTGATCTCGTAGCAAACATAATTCCAAGTTCAAACCCGCTCACTTTGTTAGACCTGAACAATCCACCCCCAAACTCCAATCGACATGAGGGTATTCCCACACCAAGCCTCCCACTGACAGAAATCTATGAAAAGCTGAAAAAGTCCAAAGAGTGGTTCCTTTGGCTTCCATCATCACCTTGTGATGTCTTGTTTGCATTCTGGACCAAATTGCCCAACCCTGCAGGGCTTGCTGAACTCATATCACCACCACCCATCCAACTGGTATCTATGGTGGACATTTTCATTCCCATTGCATCCACGCCTTTCCTGTCACTGGCTGATCTACCCTCATCTTTAATTGAGCCAAATGCGGGAGCCCCCGACATGATGCCACTTGAGAGGGCTGCGCTTTGATTCAACACTGAACTGGCACTGAGCCCTGCTGTTCCTGAAGTCCAGTCGATTGGAGTATCGTAGGAAACCAAACCTTGAGCATGTTGCATCGTGCTCAAGTTCCAGCTATTCGAGGAAGGGATGCCAAGATCCATGGCTCCCGGTCTTCCCAACAAGCCACCCGAGGCATCACCATTGGGGCCCATGTCGATTGCAGCGCCACCGACAAAGCCCAGATCCAACTGCCCAGATGGATCGTTCATGCCCATGGAGAATAGTAGTGAGTCGAACTGCGGTTGGTGCTGCTGAGTGGGCCCATAGGAGAAACTCTGCACCTTGTCGGCCTTGGGTGGTGGCTGAGTTGAAACGGCGGAGTATGGTGGCCGCGGGGGAGCATACTCTGAAGATTCCCTACTATTTGTTGGTCGCCTCTTTTTGACTGGTTTGCCAAGCTCGGGGTCTGCAGCTTCCCGTCTCAACGGAATCGTAGAGGAGGGCAAGTCGCTCGGAATAGAGAAGCCACTTGTGCCACTATCAGCAACACTGCTGGCGCTTTTATAGCTTGTACTGTCCTTGGGAGATTGAGCTGACTCGGCCATGCTGTTTCTGATCTGATCAAGCACGGCTTTGAGAAGATTGTCCATCCTGCTGGCCGGATGGTATGCGTAACTCATGTCGCCAACTGCATCGGATAGAATCTCTAGATAGCCTACGTATGTCCGGCGGTCCGGCTCATTCCGCTGGTAGGTGAGGGCTGCAATCAACGCAATGGCTGCGGCTCCGGCATGCTGCATCCCTGTCACAAAGATCTTGCGCCCATCGAACCTCTGGCGGTGCTGCCAGAAGATGCGAGCCACACGGATTGCCTGCTGGGTACAGATGCTGCGAGACAACGAGGTACGGCTCTCGTTGCCGAGCCTCGGAGTACAACCGATACCCAAGGAAGCATCAGCAACTATAGACCCCAGATGATGCCCAAAATCGTCAGTGCTGGCCGTGTGGTCACTCTTTGGACTTGAATGCGATCCCGTGCTAGCGCCATCCCCAGTGATGGAGCCGTACTTGGCCCATGGTTGATGAAGGAGAATCATAGTAACATGGTACTGCTGGTGAAGGAGGAAGAAGCTGTAAGGCGCTGTTTTGAGGTTGCTTGGTTTCCAAGAAAGGCGTTCCGGAAGTCTTCGGTACCAGTTTTGGAGTTGTCTATCAAGATTGACGACTTGCAGGTACCGATTCTCCTCCGCCTCGCCTGCACTTGAGCCTCGGCTCGAGCCTGTCAGGTCTCTTATCTCGACGATCCGTCCTGCTAGCTCCATCAACTCGATCAGTTGCTCGTAGATCTCCGAGGTCATGTCTTGCTTAGGCGGATCGAGGCCGATGGATATAAGTTGAGAAAAGCGGTTGGACAAGAGATCAACGTCTTGGCTCTTGATGGCCAAAGGCCTTCCAAGAAAGAGACCCCAGTATCTGTCATAGATAACGCAGGCTTGCATAGCCATGTTCCGAATCTTGGTATCCTGCTCAGACATCTTGCTTGTGCAGTCGAGATGTAGGCCAATATCAAAGGCAAGGCGATTTGCCATTCCTGAAAGCAAACTAAGCATATACTCATCGAAGTTCTTTTCTTTGTTAATTTCTTACCTGAATACATCCAGCCGGTGTTGTCCCTGCCAACACCACACTCTAGGTCGCCAAGAAGCAAAAGTGCTTGAACACTGGGGATACCTCCAGGCCGCTCCAGCTCACTGTCAAGCATTGCTTTTGCCTCCCGGTGGAGGGTGCTCTCCCTTCGCCTCAAAGTAATCCTGCGCATGTCTTCTCGGTCCATATCGGCTGATCGGTAACCCATCGCCAGAATGGTAACATGAAGGAAGTGAGAGTAGAACTTGGGATACGGAGACTGGCGGTCAGCCTCGAAAGCCTCTCGGTCGATGATCTGGATCGCTGAATTATAGTATTGGAAGAAATGATCGACGAGGTAATCATGCGTTTCAGGATCCAGAGATCGGATGATGCCTTCTGCTTGTCGGACCTGCTCTGGAGGCTCACGAGTATCATAATGATCTGAGGACCCAGCATACACGTGGCTGTTGGCGGTGGGACCAAAGAAGCGTAGTCCTCCAGATATTTGATCGAAAGACAGATTCCCCTTGGTAGAGAGCAGACGGTGAATGATGTCTTCCTGCTGTGGGTCCAGGATCCGTATCGGTGACTCCTCTTTGATGATAGTCGATAGATTTCCGTCATCGTGGTCACTTCCAGCAGCCATGTAGTCTTCATTGCGGGAGTCTGATGGTGAAGGAATGCTGTGCCATGGTGACGCCCTCTCTGGCTTTGGTAGCGAGCTTTGGTTGCTCGCCGCCGGGACAGTGTCTTCTGGTTGCCCACCTGAAGGCTCGTGCCTTGATTTGGGGGGATGAGACGCAGGAGGCGGCACAACCCCCTTTTCCAGCAGCATGCCCTCTAGCATGGAAATTCGGTCTGATAGAGAGGACATGTATGCCTTGGAGATAGGCCTAGGAGGGGATATTGTCAGTAAAGGGCCTCCCGCAGTGAACCTTGGTCCGTACCGTCTCCTCTCGTCATCGTTCTTGATGATGCATTCGGCGCCCGTCTTCTGACATGCTGTGCACGTGGTTTGGTCCTTCGGAACTACGCATCGGATTCTTCGGTCACGACATGAGGCACAAGCGACAGAAGCGCGATGGCGTACTTGCTGTTTGCTGGGTTGGCGGGCTGGCTGGCTCTTGGGGGCGACATTCTCTTGGCCCATGATGTCCCCCACATCTTTGCCGGCAGCCTTCTTTGCGTCGCCAGAAGGGGTCATGGCCAAGCGTGCGTGTTTCAGGCAACTGGGTTGGGTGGAAAATGATATGCGAGCCGTGCGTACCTATTGACGGGGCCGCAGAGGTCGATTATCAAGACCCAAACCCGCTCGCTGGGTAGGCAGTTGGTTGTCGAGGAGAAGTTTGGGTCCGAGAAGCGGAGATGGGGGCAACAAGCTGACCTTGGAGCTTGGGCCTTTCCCCACGGGGGGTTGTGGAGCTGGAGCTGGAGCTCTCGGGATTCGGGGAAAGGTCATTGTGGCCTGCAATAGTCAAGCAGGCTTTGCCCTTTAAGGCCCGCTATCCCAGAGTCTTGAACCTAATTGTTGGAGACGAGGCAAACCGTCTCTTGCTAGCGGCGTGAAATGACAAGTGTCGACGGGAGCATGTCGCATCGCCCAAGCCTTAAGGTTTTTGATGAATATGAAGAGGGGGAGGGATCAAGCATCAGAATTTCTCCCAACTCTTATCTGTGCTATATCTGTGTAAACTCTACTAGATTAAACCTCCTGAGCCAGCTATCGCTCAACCCTCACGGACTCTCCTGGTCGCCTCCTCACCCCCGCAAGAGTTGGCACAGTCTTGATAGCCAGACCTGTTCGCAGGGATCCGGGGAACATGGACAGAAGCCGGGGCTAAGCAGGCAATGCTGGTAGCTCATTGCCCCCTACGGGATGGTGCATCGGTGGTGCATTGGCGGCGTCAGGGTGTCAACCCCGTCAAGCTCCGTCCTCAAACCAAACGCCTCGAGCTTGTCTAGGAGGAGCCCATTCGAGTCATAGCTTGTCCTGGGGGTTCGATTGGCGATAAGATGGTCAAAGCTGGCGCGATGATGGAAAAGGAGAGAATGTGAAAAGGAGAGCGAGCCAATGTCGGACTTCCAGCCAATAGAGGGCCCATATGCCTACCCCGCAGGCGAAATGATTCAGCAGCCCCCCTTAACTCATCTGGGAGTACAATGGCTGACTCACGCCAAAGATTAACCTGCGTTGGCTCCTTGGTCGACTCCTAGCAAACAAGGGACCCCTCTCACACCAACAAGAGCAAGGTTGGGCTAGCAAGGCGCTATCGTTTTCCCACGACGCGTCGTCACCCTTATCATTGGCCTCTAACCGAGAGGGCGGGCGTCCAGCATCAGCCAGTCAGCCAAGGCTTGAGAAAGGAGGGCGCACAATAATGGTTGGTCTCTATGACCCGGACAATTCTTCCAGCTTTCTTTCTCGCAGCAACATACATATCAACGTGATCTCTGACTATGCTGTGCAACCGTCAATCACGCATGACATTCCGCTTGGCACCTGGTTGAAAGTCCTATCTCCATTTGTCCCCGCCCTCAGCGCCAGGGCGATCATCCTCGGCACGTCCTTCGGCAATTCTTCGCTTTTCGCTTTGTCAGACTGTCCCCTCTCCTCTTTCGCGATAACGTTATGTTCCGGTTGTGGTTCATAATTTCACATATATTGATACCGTGGTATTTTTCCTACGTGTTTTGCGTCACGTCACCATTCCAGAGACGGAATCCCGCCACCTTTTAACCAGAGGAGCTCGAATTGTTTCGAGATGATGGCAGGTATCTTTTGTTGTCCAGACAAGCTCTTGATATCTGTTCGTTGTTGGCATTGTCTCGTGCTTGGCCGAAGATAGTAGGGATGTGTAATTGTTGTGTTGGCTCGATGACAGTTGACCTCAGACTCACCGGCTGGTCAACGTTGACTCTCTTACCCTTCGGAACCAGCTGTATGCCAATGCCAAAACACATCACTGGGATGAATTGCATCAAGTTAGGAAATGGCGGCGTCGTAGCTGTTGCTTGGCAACGAGATAGAATAACAGTTCTCATGCAAAGTTACTATTCGTTTGCGCCGGGCCTTGAAAGGAGGAAATGTTTCAGTTCCATATGTACAGAATTGGCTAGGTAAACTGAATGTTCATAGGCTGAATACCCGCTGATGCCTATAGGCCTGGGTTCGAGCGGGAAACCCCTCGGCCGGCTTGGCGGTGCTTACATAGACCTTTGGGTTTAAGTTGTAGTTTCCGGACGAAACTCCACCTTATGGGCTGCTTTACATCGCCTTCTGGATGTTGGAGACCATCGGGGGACATTGGAGAAATAGCGGCGATTGAATTTGCCCAATTATATGTACGGGTTGATCGTGACGCAGAGAGAACAGGTTCGACATGGTTGGCTATTATTTACCTCCATTAGGGCTTAGGGGTAGAAGCAGTCCAGCCTGTCACAGGTTTGGATGCACGTGAGAGTTTGCAAGCGATGAATACAAGGCAAAGTTATAAGACATGATATATAAGAATGTCACGTTCAGTGTTTAGTATTGTTGCGTTGTTATTATTACGCAGCTCGCCTCCTCTCTTAAACCTTTGCCGAACTTATAATAATTGCAAAGACCAGCTGCCACATCGACTAAGACTTCTTCATTTGATTTGCACCTATTAAGCAATATCAACCCAGCTGTTTGCAGAAGCTGGTAAAATTAGTGCCCAGTGATGACATAAGACTTGGATATCCTATTGTGTGCGTTGTTTAACACAGTTAATGCATCCTAACCAACCAATTTCCACAGTCGTCTTCTTCCACCTAAGTATATATACCTTATCCGCCAGTCCATGGCACATATTATCTACTAAGCCATAGACAAGTTCCAGTATTAGACAGTATCTTTTGTAGCTGGCACTCTATCAAAGTGGCTGCTTTCTCTGCTGTGGAGGGCTCTCAAAATGAAAGTGGTGGGGATGTTAGCAAACAGGCGACGAGTTCTCTCGCGGTTCAACTCCTTAAATACAAAGAGCTAAGAGAAGACAGAGAGAGCGGTTTGAATGCCTTCCAATTTAAATTCTACTTTTTCTTTTATATTAGTCTAGCAATGGCGTAGACGTTTACGACAGGGCTCCAAAACACCATGATTGCCTGAGAATTCATGGAACCAAAGCCGGAGGCATATACCAAGCTGGTTCTTATGCTTCGAAACTTGAGTTTTGGATGGCCCAATGCCTTGGTACTCTAGCCTGGAGCCGCAATGCCACTCTGTGTTGTGCCCAAGGTCCATGCCAATGGTCAAGTGTGGTGTGTCAGCTTAGTGACTTTGCATAAGGATCTAGAACAACCTACAAATGGGGTTGTCGCCATGCTTTTTCTCCGAGTAGTTTGCCAGTGTCTGAAGAGAGCTCCGTTTCCGTCTTTTAGACTCGAAGCTTCTTCTAAGCTGTTTGAAGAAATGAACATCATCTACTATCAGTACTGTTTCGTCGTGTTTTCTTGACTAGTTTCTCAAATTCCACAGAACAATACCTCCATTGAAATATCAATGATAGCCCCGTGTGACCCTTTAGTTAGTATGCATCTTGTCATGCCCGGGTCCAAGATAGGAGCCCGATAGAATAGCTCGCATGCACTCATAAACATGGCTTGCGGCAAAAATTCAGTGTTGACCCACTGATTCAATTCTTCTATGAGCTAGGGTTCCGCACATGGTGGCCTTTCAAATAAAAACAACATTGAACCTTCATAATCACTCTCCACGAGACGCCTGCCTGAGACAAGCGTGCTAGTCTGTTCAGTTAGCTGGCGACTTCGGTAAGTGGCATTGCTGGACCTTACTCACAATGGAGCAACTTCCAGAGGCAGTGTTTGGTACCATGCCAACTGGCACCTAAATAAAACTTTACGCAAAGTATTGTGCTACGCAGACGAGTAGAGAATATTGAGGCGTAAGACGAGCACCGGAAGGAGCCTGTGGTGGATCCTTAGGTGAAGGTCAAGCAACAAAGGTATCGAAGACAACAAGAGGCGGTATTATGCACGCTTCATAACACTGACGGCATCGGCTTTTCTCTATAATAACGGCAAGCTCAGACTCGTGGCTCCATCTACCCCAATTGCACACAGCCCTATAAGGGACCAACTGCCATGTCATTCCTCATCAAGTAGTTACTGAGTGTACTTGCAACTAATGGGGTTCTTGATCTCTGCTGTTCTGGGCAGAAATTCCAAGCAGCCCTTGTTGCCTCCAGGTGTTTTGATTCCAGTTGAAACCCAAACACTCCATGCTCCATCGACACTGTGGGGGCATGCAACCAAGTTCTTGCCCTTGAAAGATAAATCGCCGTCCTTGTCGATGGCCCAACCCTTGCGTTCCGCATTGCGTGGAGCGGACTGGGTACCAGTGGTATATCCAATTTTTCCCTGACCTAAAAGAAGTTAATGCGAAGCTCGGTACAAGTGGAAATTTGGGAATAACATACCCATTCCTGATCGGTCAACGTAGATCTGCTGTCGTGTTTTACCGTAAAGGAACAGCTCGCCATTGACGATCGAGAAAGTGGCAGAGTTATCTGTCTTCTTCTCACATGTCGCTTTCTGCTGGGGAAGCTTCAAAAAGATGCTGCTGTGGGCAGCCTGAACGACAGCAAAGTGGATGTCGGTGGCAGAGCGCAAAGCAAGTGCCTCAAAGCGATATGGCTTGCTGGGCGAGGGAGTCGCAGTAACTAGGCCGCTGGCGACGAGGGGCGCAAGGAGGAGACTCTTAATTTGCATCTTGGAAACTTTCGATCAAGGCTTGAGAAGGGTTTCTGGTTCAGAGACTTGAGAGGTGAATTAGTTGAGTTGGTTCTGGCGGGAAAAGGAGAGAGGGAATGAAAAGGCGCTTCTGTACCACACCGGTTCCTCCTTTATATTTCTGCTTAAGCTATGGACGAGTGCTGACACTTATGGCCTGACAACCCTTGCATATTGTCGAGATGGGCCGGGAAGCTGAGGACCACTGGATGGAGCTCCTTTGAGTGGTCTGGGTCAGGCTGAAATATCGTGGCGTTTCTGTGTGTTCTAGACTCTCATTATTATTAGATTTCTGGCAGCCGCGGCACTCAGCAAGCCATCTTTCATTCTAGTGCATACATACCGGTACTAGGTCCTCTTAGAGCCAATATTCACTGCCGTGCTAACCGGACGTCATGAAGCGCAAGCTCACCAGTAAACTCGGCCCAGTACGGCGCCTGTACAATTGAATCGCCATAGATATCTTAGAAAACATATCACTATCAAAGTATTTCTACTAGTAATATATCTTATACTACGCGATGTATCGCTATTAGTAGGCATAGAGAGTATTCTTTTTATATTATTAGCCTATAAGTATATATTAAAAAATAATAATTTCTATTTATTTAAGCTAAATACTTTTAAAAGATTTAATATAAGGCTAAAGAAGTATTAAATATTATAACTTAACTTTATATTATTTAAAATAAGGATTAAAGTATTTTAATTTATATCTTAGTAATTTTAATAATAAAAGCTTTATACATAAAGCTAGAAGTCTTAATAGGCTTAAATTAATAAGATTTATTTATAGAAGTATTAATAGCTTTAATAATATACTAAAGCTAGCTCTATTTATACTAAATAGCTTATATCTTAATTAACTAAAGAGATTAAAATCCCCTTTATATAATAGCTCTCCTTTTTAAGATTAACCTTTTAATTATAATTCTTAATTATTTAAAGAGTTTAAAATCTTAAAGAATTATATTTATATTATTTTTATAAAAAGAGGTTTAATTATAACTAATAGTAACTATAATTAATTAATTAATAAATAATATATTAAAGAGATAATAATAATTATTTTTTATAGAGACCTTTAATTAGGGAATTAAAATAATATAACTAATACTTATTAATATACCTTTTAATATAACTAAGATAACCTTAATAAGGAGATTTATAAGCTTTATAAGGATATAAAACATATTTATAATAAGCTATAAGTAATAATAATAAATAAAAGCCTTAAGAATATTAATATAAATATATAATATAATAATTTATTATTAATTAAACTTATTATTTTTAATTATATTATTTTTTTTTATTTAATTTCTTTTTACTTAGTTATAACTTTAATAAAAGGTTTAGCTTTTTTAAAATAAAGCTATTTTTATTAAAGGCTCTTAAAAAGAAGCTATAAGAAAAAAAAATCTTATTAATAAAAATATTAAATTTCTTAAGAATTTAAAAATAATACTTAATATAAGGTATAAGTTATAATACTTATAATAATTATAAAGACCTTTTATATTACTAAATATAAAGATTAAAGAAGTCTTATTATAATTAGCTAAGATCTAGCTATATAGCTATAGGCGTAATAATATTAGGAAATAGGGATTATTAATATTATAGGTTTTAGAGAGATTAGTTCCTAGAGTTAGTATTAGAGTTTAAATTTAAAAGGAATTAATACTAAGACTTAGCACTAGACTTAGAGGTAAATAGAGATCTATAGGTTTAATTAATTAAATATATTTAATTAAATATATAATATATATATCTTAGCCTATATAAATATATAAATAATAATAATTTTAATAATAATTTTAATAATAAGAAGTATTAAATATATTAATTTAATTATATATAAAATTATTATTTTTTATATTATTATATTTTAAATTTTTAATAAATAATTATTTTTTAAATAAAATATTTATATTAATTTTTAAAAGTTTTTTTTTTAAGAAATTTAAAAAAAAATATAAAATAAAAATATATTTTTAAAATATATATTATAACTTATATTTTTTTTAAAAAAAATTATAAGATATATATATATATATATAAATAAAGCTATAAATAAATTTAAATTTTTTTTAGTTATTTATAATAATTATATATTTCTTAAAAATTAAATTAATTATATTAGATTTATATTAATAAGAAATATTATATATAATTTAAGTAATAAGATATAAGTTATATTTAATAATAAATATAAGGTATTAAATATAATTAAGTTATATTAATAACTAAGGTAGCTTTTATAAATACTTAGTTCTTAGATTAAAAAAAATAAAATTTAATCTCTTTAGTCTTAGCTAAATTATATTAATTCTTTAAAGTTTTTTCACTTAGCTTAATATATTTCATAAGTAAGTGCAATAAACAAGCAAGTACAACAAAAATCCCTCACCTTACATCTTCTCTATTTAATTAATTAATTTATAATTACCCAATATATTAGGCCTTAGTAATAAGGCTAAAATGCTTCTAGCACTTTAAGCTATTTAAAATAACCTAAAATTAAGTCTCCGACGAGCTACTATTATCTATAAGGTCTATTATTAGACCTTACATCGCCGATAATAAGGCATTTAATCTCGACGTAATACTATCCAGAAATCATATCGGCTATTTGATCTAGAGGAATAGATCCTCATTCACTTTATTCTCGACTTAGATTCGCGAGGATTTCCCCCCCGGCTTCGTGATATAAAGGAAATAGCTAATTAATTACTTACCGACCGCGACGCGCCACCCGTTGGCACGCATTGGGCTTTAAACTTCGTTAAGTAATATTAAGAGCTTAAGATATATTTTTTTCGGAAATATAACTATTAGAGAGCTAAGTGCGAAGATCTAATTATTATCCGCGATTAATTTTGGCTTATAGCGAATATAATCGCGAAATATAATATCTAATTAGATAATATTTATAACTTTAATGAGATTAGCTTCCTTATAGGTATAATTATAAGCGAAATAGTCGTTATAGGCTTAGAAAGGTATTTAAAGCTAAAATTAATATAGCTTAGAAACCGGGAATAGATTATAATTATTTAAGCGATTAATATAAAAGGCTAGGCAATCTAACTATTTATTATTAATATAGGCTAATATTACCTCGCTAATTAATACTAAGAAAGTAACCTCCCGGGTGATTAAGTTATTATGATGACCCAAAATAGCTAGACTAATAATAAGATTAGTCTCGAGTGGCTTAAGCACTTTAATTAATATATAATTAATTAATTAATTAGTTCTTATTATCTCTTAATCCTTAATAGCTATAAAAGCTACTAGTTTATTAAATTTAAGAGATATTATAAAGAAAAAAAAATTATCCGGCTTTATATACCACCTTATTTATCTTATTTACTCTAGCCTCTTAATATTAGGTGCTTTAGCATATTAAAGCAAGCTTATAGTCAAGAAATAAAGCGATTAATTAGATACTCTATAACCCATGTTTTAAAGACCGAGTTCTTTTTGGCCTTCTACGTAGCATATAAGGCTACTATGACTAAAAGAAATATCAGGGGGGCTTTTAAAGGAGCTAGCCTTATTTCTCTTAACCCAGAAATTATAGTCTTAAAGCTTAATATATAGCTATGGACTCTAATGCCTGCCGAGGAGGGGGCTAAACCCTTAACCCCTTGGATCTCAAGGACCCCAAAGACTATGCTTAAGGCTAGATCTTAGTCTAAATACCTTAAAAGACGGATTAGAAGGCATTAAAGTAGCTCTCCAGAGTTAATCCTTAAAGCTCTATAGTCCCTTGCAAAAGGAATAAAGGCTATTATGTATAAGGTTGCCTTATTGACTACTAAGGTCAAAGATCTTCGAGAGGCAAATAAGATATTAAGCCAGCGCCGGAGGGCAAAAAGGACTAGACTATAGCGAAGAGGGGTAATAATAATAGAGGAAAGCAGGCAAGCAATTAATTAGATAGATGCTAATGCGTAGGTAATGGCCGAATTATCGAGGAGTAGTGGTCGAGGAAGGTCGGTCGGACCGGGTATTCGGCGCTATGGTATATGTAATAAGCCTAGCCATAATACAAGGACCTATTAGGTAGTGATTAAGATATCTAGGGAAGAGTATAGCGAGTAGTTTTAATTAATTAAATAGTTTATAGTATTTTTCTTATAATCTCTAATAAGAAGGTTAGGATTTTTATTGTATTTACTTATTTATTATACTTACTTATGAAATATATTATATTATAATTATAATATAAAGCCTTTTTTTATTAATCTTATCTTTAAGGCTAATTTTTTTAATTAAGTATTATAAATAAATAATTTTAATTTATAAAAACCTTTTTATTATTAATAAGATATTAAGTTAAGTTTTTAAATATATTTTATTTTATAAATTTCTTAAGATATATAGTTTTTTTTATTTTTATTAAGACTTTTACCTCTAAGAATATATTTTATAATTATTATTTTTATAATAGCTTTTTTTTATAAAATATTTTAAAATATTTAAAATATTATTTATTACCTAATAATAATAAAAAATATTTATAAATATAAATAACTAAATAATAAAATAATAAAAATAAAAGCTATTTTTTAAGTAATAATAGCTAAGTTAGCTTATATTTATTAATAAAAATATTTTTTAAAAATATAAAAAGATAAGGCCTTTAAATATAGTTTTTATACCTTAGAGAAATTAAATAAGCTTTAAGAAGAGTTATTTAATATAATAAAGATATATTTCCTTAGGGCTATTAATTTAATTTATATTTCCTAAAAAAATATATCTTAAGCTCTAGATATTACTTAATAAAGTTATAAGCATTAATAAAGTTATAAGCCTAATATATACTAATTAATAGCTTATCGCGGTTAATAAGTAATTAATTAGCTATTTCTTTAAGATTATAAAGCTAAGAGGAAAATCCTCGCGAATCTAGGTTAAAAATAAAATAAATAAAAATTTATTCCTTTAGATTAAATAGCTAATATAATTTCTAAGAAATATTATATTAAGATTAGATCCCTTTATAGCGATTAATAATAGTATTATAATTAACCTTATAGATTATTATAGCCTATTAGAAGCTAAGTTTTAATTAATTTTAATAAGCCTAAAGGGTAAGAAGCATTCTAGCCTTATAATTAATAGATAATATACTAGGTAATTAAGAATTAATTAATTAAATTAAGAAGATATTAGGTGAGGGATTTTTAGCTAACTTGCTTATATAGCTAACTTGCTTATTATATATATTATTAGTTTAGTTAAAGAGATATAATAAATTAAATAAAGCTTAACCTTAGGTAATAAGTCTATTATATAATTATATTTTAAGATTTTTTATTTAATTTTATATATTTTAATATATTTATTATTAAGTTTTTTATTTATTATTTTATTATTTTATTTTATTTTAATATTTTTTATAATAAAATAAAATATCTCTCTCTCTAAGAAAATTAATCTCTTAATTCTTTTCTTATTAATATAATTTACTATTTTATTTTTAATTAATTTTAGTTTTATTTTTATTTTTTTATATAGGTTTTATAACTAAGTATTAATAAGGATTACTTTAGGATTAGTAATAATATATTAAGTCTATTAATATATATTTAATATAAATTTAAAGTTAATATAAGTTAATATAAGCTAATATAATTTTTATATTTTTATTTATAGCTATATTATTATCTACCTAGGTAATTAATAATTTCTTAACTTAATTAGTTTATTTATAATTAATATAATATTAAAGGTATTATTTTAGTATTTAATTTATATATTTAATTTATATATTTAATATATATATTTATTTCTTTAAAATATCTAATAAAGAGTTTATAATAAATTCTAAAGTATCTTATAAGGCTTTATTAGTATTTTAAAATAAATAATAATTTTTAATTTATACTAATTTTAAGTAATGTATTAAATATCTTAGTAATATAAAAATAAAAAAACTAAAAAAAAATTTTTAATTATTAATATTTTTCTATAAGGTCTAAAATAAGAGAATTTTATAAGTATATTTATAATAATAAAAACATTATTATAAAAGTTTCTAATAGCTAATTCTTTTAATAAAGGTATTTGAATAATAAAGTTTATAATAAATAAGTTTTATAAGCATTTTATAACTAAAAAGTAATTATAATTTCTTATAGGATTTATAATATTATATCTTAGTTTTTATATAAAGGTTAAATTAATTAATACTAATTAAAACAATCTTTTTTATATTAAGAAAAATAAATAATATTTTAATTTATTTTAGGGTCTTATTAATTCTTTAGTATTTCTATAATTAGTAGCTATATATCTTATATATAAGATTATAATAGAATTTATCTAATACTTATTACTTATTTATTTTATTTATATCTAAGAGCTATATATTATATTTCTTAATTTATTCTAGGAGTAGAGTATTTCATTTTAGTATATAAGTTATTTTAAGCTATTTTTATTATTTCTAAATATATTAATAAATAATATAATTTTATATTTATTTATAATATTTCTTTAAAAAATTACCTTTAAAGTATTTATTAAATATATATAGCTAATTTCTTTAACTTTTTATAATTTTTATTATAAACTAAGATAATTAATTATTTCTTATATTTCTTTTCCAAGGGATAGGTTTATTTCTTAATTACTTGGTTAATTCTTTTATAGTATTTCTTATACTAAAATATATATCCTTATACTTAATATAAGAGCTTATAACTATTATAATAATATTATATAAGTTAGTTTAATTTATTTATATTCTTATAATATACAACTTAATAATAAAAATAATTAAAAATAATTAAAAATACCTTATTAAAAATAAAATATTTTTTTTAAAAAAAATCTAAACTGTATTTCTTTTTTATTAATATCCTTATGTATAATTAATAAAATATATAACTTATTATTTATATTTTTTAATAAAAATAAAATATTTAAGTAAGGGCGCTAATTACTAGGTTTATATAATATATTTAAGATATTATTTTTAGGAAGTAATATAATAATTATTTTTTAATCTTAATATTTCTAATATTTAGGTTAGGTTATTTATTAATAGTATTAGCCTTTTTATTTTCTAATCTTTTAATATAAATAATAATATAATTAAATTCTACTTTATATAGCTTATAAAAATATAATATAATTAGGTATAGGGATTTTTTATTATTTTATTATTTAATCAAAGTATTTAAAGTAAAATCTAGGGTATTTATCTTAAGTATAATTAATTAAGATAAGTTGTTTAATTTATTTAAAACCTATTTAGCTTATATTCTTATTATAAAGTTCTTTTTTATAAGCTTTATTATAAATATAGTTATATTTTTAAATACTTTAAGAAATTTATAATTATAATAATTAAATCTAAGAATAGCTTATATTTCCTTAATATTAATAGATTTTCTTAAATTTTTAATTAATAAGGCCTTTTTAAGATATATATATATTTCATTATAAGATATAATATATTAAAAAATTTTATTTTTAAAATATAAAAATTATTTCTCTAAGGTATTATTAATAATTTATTATCTTCTAATATTTATAATATTTATAATATTATATAAATATATTTTATATTATATTTAATATTTTTTTAAAAAAAATAATATTTAAGTTATATATAATACATATATTTAGATATTTTTATAATATATTATAAATTATTTATTAAAATATAATAGGTATATTAATAAGTCTAAATAATATAATATAATACTTAAATAATTTATATTTAATATAAAAAATAGTTTTTTTATTTATTATTGTATTTTAATTTAAATAAGGGTATAACCCCCTTTGAGGTTAAATATAATAAAATATTCTATTTTAAAAAATTAATTTTTTAACTTATTAGTAAGTAATAATAATAATATTTAATATTAGATTATAATAATATTAAGTATTTTAAAGTTAATATAAAGCCAGAGTTTATTATTTTTCTTTAAAATAAAATAAAATATTTAATAAGTAATTTATTTTCCTTAATATATCTTTAATATATTTCTTTAATATTAATAATTAGATTTTATTAAGTAAATAAAATATATTAAAACTTAGTTATTTTTTATTAATAAACTTAATCTTTAGGTTATAATAAGTATTTTTTAATAGACTTATTTTAAGTTCTTTTATAAAGAATTATTTATAGTATTTATATTAATATATTATATTTATAAGTTAATTTTTTTACTCTTTAAAACTATTATATAATTTCTTTAATTATTTAAGATTTTTATTAAGATTATAAAATTATTATATAATATATATACGTATTTATTATTATTATTATCTCTATTTATTATCTCTATTTATATTTTATCCCTATAACTAAGGAGATATTTTATATTTATCTTTATTTATTATTAAAATTTATATTAAAATTACTATTATTTATAGACTTATATAAGTTAAGATATATATAGTATTTATTTAATTATATAACTTTAAGTAATTTAACTTATAGGCTTTTATTTACCTCTAAGTCTAGTACTAAGTCTTAGTACTAATATCTTTTAAGTTTATATTTAAATACTAACTCTTAGAATTAATCTCTTTAAAATATATAATATTAATAATACTTATTTCCTAATATAGTTATACTTATAGCTATATAGTTAAATCCTAGCTAATTATAATAAGACTTTTTTAAGATAATAAAATATTTTTATATTTATTATATATATTATAACATATATTATATATTAATTATATTATAAATTAAAGAAAAATTTATATTTTTTCTTAGTAAGATCTTATTATTTCTTTAGATTTTTTTTAAGAGCTTTTAGTATAAAATAATAATTTTTTAATAAAATTAATCTTTATATTAATAGTATAATTTACTAAAAAGAAATTAAATAAAAAGAAATATTATAGCTATTAATTATAGGTTTAATTATGCTTTAATTATAAAGTAATATATTTATATTAATACTTTAAAAGTCTTTATTTAATATTATTTCTTATAGCTTATTATATATATTTTTAATATCTTTTTAATTAATTAAGATATAAGCTATTTATTATAAATATAACTAATTTTAATATATTATTAAAGCTTTTAATAATTATATAAATAAACCTTACTAATTTAAGCTTATTAAGACTTCTAGCTTTAGGTATAAAGCTTTTACTATTAAAGTTATTAAGATATAAATTAAAATATTTTAATCCCTATTTTAAGTAATATAAAATTATATAATAATATTTATTTTTATTTAATTTTTTTATTTCTTTTAATAAAAGTTTAAGATCTTATATTTAAGTTATTATTTATTATAATATACTTAATAAGCAGGTATCTTAAGAAATCTTAACCCTTATAATAAAAAGTATTAAAAAACTATTATTAATTATTTAATTAATTAAAATTATTTATTATATTTTTCCCTAGATATCTTAATTATTACCTAATAGGTCCTTATATTATAGCTAAGCCAGCTATAGATATTATAACGCTAAACCCTCGGTCGCGCCGACTTTCCTTAACCACTATATCTTAATAATTTAGCTACTACTTATATATTAGTATTTATCTAATTAATTACTTACCTTCCTTCCTCTATTATTATAACCCCTTTTTTCTATAGCCGGGTTCTTTTTACCCTCTGGCGCTAACTAAGTATCTTATTTACCTCCTGAAGGTCTTTATTCTCAATAGCTAATAAGGCAACCTGATATATAATTACCTTTATCCCCTTCTTAAGAGACCTTAGGGCTTTAAGGATTAACTCTAGGGAGCTATTTTAGTACCTTTTAATTTATCTTTTAAGGTATTTAAATTAAGATCTAGCCTTAAGCATAGTCCTTAGGGTCCTTAAGACCTAAGAGGTTAAGGGCTTAGATCCCTCCTTAGTAGGCATTAGAGTCTATAGCTATATATTAAGCTTTAAGACTATAATTTCTAGGTCAAGGGGAATAAAACTAGCTCTTTTAAAAGCCCCCTTAATATTTTTTTTTATTATAATAACTTTATATATAATATCAAAGGCTAAAAAGAATTTAGTCTTTAAAATATAAGTTATAAAATATTTAATTAAATACTTTATTTCTTAATTATAAGCCTTTTTTAATAACTTAAAATACTTAATATTAAGAGGCTAAAATAAATAAAAAAAATAAGATAATATATAAAGCTAAATAATTTTTTTTTCTTTATAATATCTCTTAAATTTAATTAATTAATAATTTTTATAGTTATTAAGGATTAAGAAATAATAAAAATTAATTAATTAATTAATTATATATTAATTAAAATACTTTAATTACTTAAGGCTAATCTTATTATTAATTTAGTTATTTTAGGTTATTATAATTATTTAATTACCTAAGAGGTTATTTTCTTAATATTAATTAATAAAATAATATTAGCTTATATTAATAATAAATAATAGGATTATTTAGCCTTTTGTATTAATTACTTAAATAACTATAATCTATTCTTAGTTTCTAAGCTATATTAATTTTAGCTTTAAATACTTTTTTAAGCCTATAATAATTATTTTATTTATAATTATACTTATAAAAAAGCCTATTTTATTAAAGTTATAGATATTATTTAATTAAATATTATATTTTATAATTATATTTACTATAAGCTTAAATTAATTATAAATAATAATTAGATCTTTATATTTAATTCTTTAATAATTATATTTCTAAAAAAAATATATCTTAAGCTCTAAGTATTACTTAATAAAGTTATAAGCCTAGCATATACTAACTAATAGCGCATTATAATTAATAAGTAATTAATTAGCTATAAAGCTAGGGGGGAAATCCTCGCGAATCTAAGTTAAAAATAAAATAAATAAGGATCTATTCCTCTAGATCTAATAGCTTATATAATTTCATAGTGGTTTCTTATATAGAAAAAATACCCTTTTATCAGCGACCTAGGGTCTTCCAAGAGACTATATATATCGATGCGGCGCATTAGAGACTTAACCTTAGGTTATTCTAAAGGGCCTAAAGAGTAAGAAGTATTTTAGCCTTATAATTCGTTTATAATATACTAGGTAGTTATAAATTAATTAATTAAATAAGAATAATATAGGTTAAGGGATTTTTGAGATACTCGCTTATCTAAGATACTCGCTTATTAAGTATGTTATATAGTATTATTTTATAAAAGAATATTTAGCTAATTCTCTAATTAAAGTAAAAGTTAAATTACTATAACTATAGTATAAGATAAGGGGCCTTAATAGCTAGATTAAGGTAAAATTATAGATTAAAGATAGGTCTTTAATATATATAAGCAGGGTTATGATTTAGTTAGTGATTTTTTAGTCTTAGTCTGACTAAAGTTAGCTTATTTTTTTAACTAAAAATTTTAGTTAGACTAAAGTTAAGGGCTATTTATAACTCGGAATTTTTAGTTAGACTAAAAGTTATATTTTTAGTTACTATATAAATAACTTATTTATTTAATTACTTAAATAAGCTTATTAAGTTTGTTATAAGAATTATATTATTAAGAATATTATATATATATATATATATATATTTATTATCATAGCTATTCCTTTAAGGTAATTATAGCTTTTTTTATTTTAGTACTCTTCTAAGAGTTAAATTAGAGCTTTTAAAAGATATTAGTTTTAAATAAATCATATAGCCCTAGTTAAGCCTTATAACCCTAGGGTTATAATTTCTATATAGCAAAAAAGCAAAACTGTTTTATTACTATATTTACTTTTGCTTAGTAAGTTTCAAAAAATTATTAAAATTTAAAAGAGTATAAAGTACTCTTATAAGAGGCGAATTAGAGCTTTTAAGAAATATTAATTTTAATTAAACTATATAGCCTTGGTTAAGTCTTATAACGCTAGGATTATAATTTTTATATGTACTATAAAGATAACACTATTTTATGGATATATTTATTTTTGCTTACTAAGCTTGTTAAAATTATTAAAACTCAAAAGAGTATAAAGTATTCTTATAGGCGCTAAATTAGAGCTTTTAAGATATATAATTTTTAATAAGGCTACATAGCGCTTATTAAGCTATATAAAATTAATATAAAATCCTTTATATAATATATAATGAATATCCTTTATAATAAGGCTACATATATTAGCTTGATAAGCTTATTTAATTTATTATATATATTATAAGTAATTTTTCCCCTTGACTAAAGATATGACTTTTAGTCTGACTAAAGTCAGCCCTTGACTAAGACTAAAGTCACTAAATCACAACCCTGTATATAAGACTTTAATTTACTAAGCCTTTTATAACAGCTTAGCTATAGAGCTTTTAGGAGGTCTCTATATATATAATAATTAGCCAAGGCTACCTTAATTAATTAATAGATTTAATAGCCGCCTTATATCCTTATAATTACCTTCCCTCTAAAGATTTTAGTCCCTAAGATTTTTAAGTAAATAAAAAAGCTTTAAATAATTCTTTTAACTTTCTTAGTTTTTAGTTAAATCCTTATTAAAAGCTCTTTATTCTATTACCTTAAGTATTTAAGGTTAATCTTTATTTCCCTTTTATTATAGTATAAATACTTAAAAAACTTTATTAATCTTTTAATATTATTAGCTTTAATAAAGCTTTATTTTTATTTTAGCTTATTAATATTTATTAAATAAATAATATTTATTACTTAATATATTTTATTTTAATATCTTTTATTATAATAATCTTTTATATTTATATTAAAGTTTTTTTCTATATTATATTTCTTTTTAATAATATATTATTTTTTTTATAATATTTCTTTTTAATATTATTACTTATATTGTTATTATTTTATATATATCTATAATATCATTAGCCTTATATCTATTACTAATATTAATACTATCATTTATATTTATTATAATTATTATACCTAGAGATATAATATTATATATTTTCTTAGCTAATTTATTAACTATATATTATTAATTTTTAGCTTAAATTTTTAATAAGCTTCTTAATATTAATAAATAATATTAGAATTTTACTAGTACCCTTTAAAAATATTACTTAAATAATCTTAACTCTTTAATAAATATTAGCCTAATAACCTCTTATATTATTATTTAGTATTTTATTACTATTTTTAATAAATATAATATTACCTAAAATAATATTAAGGATTAATATATTAATCTAGCTAAGAATACTAATAATTAAATAATAACTAATTATTAGCTCATTAAGCATATTATTATTTATACGCTCTAGTTTATTTATATCCTTATAAGTATAAATCTTTTTTCCCCTTAATATATATTCCTTATTAACTTAATATATAGGCCTAAGTCTATGTTAATAAGACTAAGATCTATAGTCTTATTAATATTACTTAGCCTACTTATATTTATAATAATAATATGCTTTATTCCTTTTATTTTATATTAATTTATCTTTAATATATTAAGATTATAATTATTTTTAATAAAAAGAAGGCTTATTTTTTTTTAATATAATTTACCTTAGTTATTTATTACAAATATCTTTATTAATATTTAAGTTTATATTTTATTATTATTTATATTATAATATATATTAATACTTTTTTTAATTCTTATAATCTAAAATACTTTATTAATAATAATAATACTAATAATAATAATAATAATAATAGCTCTAATAGTAATTTATTACTTATTCTCTTTCTTTTTAAGAGAGCTTATATTACTTAGGCTATTACTTAAAATAAGGCTAAGTCTAAGAATAAAGGGCTAATAAATCCTAGGCCTTTTAATACTAATAGCTTTAATATTAGTTTTTTAAACCCTTAAGTAATTATTCTTAATTATAATTTATTGTTTATAATTTTTAACTTATACTTAATAATAGCTTAATAATAATTATCTTCTTATAATTTTATTAAGTTATAATTTTTATTATTTATTTTTTTATTTATGTTTTTTTTATAATTAATACTTTTATTTTTTATATATATTTTATTAAGGCATTAGCTATATATTATCTTATTTCTTATAATTCTTTTTTATAAGCTTATATTATTTCTTAATTATTACTTTTATATTTCCTAAGTAATAATTAAGCTCTTATATATTATATTTTATTAATATGCTTATACTTTATTACTTTTTATCTCTTATTTATTAAGCTTAGCTTTAAGCTTTAATAAGGATTTTAATATTATAATATTATTTAGCTAATTATTTTATAATTTTAAAAATAATATAAAATATATTATATATATATTAATAGGTTTTTAATAATTCTATTATATAGACTTATGTATTATATATTATAAAGATTTTAATCTTAATAAATCTTAGGACTAATTTAGGATACTTAAACCTTTAGTTTTTTTATAAATATTTAAATATATTATCCCTAATAATATATTTATAGCTTATACTTAGTATTATATTATTTAAATTAGGATTTTAAAATATAATACTAATAGTCCCTTATTAGCTTATATATTTCGCTAAATATGTCTAAGTATTTAATAATACCTTAGATATTTATTTTTACCTTTTAAGGAATATATATAATATACCTTAAGTAATACTTATATAATACCTTATTAAAAGAAACCTTAATTATTAAATATTAGTTATTATTATATATATAAGTAGCCTCTAAGAGTTATATTATTTAATAAATAGGCTTATTTCTTATATATATCCTTAGGTATTTCTCTAGGGTTTAATATATTTAATTTATTTATTTATAAATAATAAGTAATTAATAATTAATAAAGTATTACTTATTTTTTTATTAAATCTATTTAAAATTTATTAATAGTAAGATTAATTTTAGTATTTATAATACTTCTAGGTATATTAAACTAGCTTTTTATATACTAATATATTAATATTATTAAGCTTATAGCCTTAAGTGTTTGTATAATTAGAATAAATATTATAATTTTTATTATAATTATATATATTTTTTAATAAGCTAAGTATAAAATTAAGGCTAATTTCTTACAATAATTATAATATATATAATAATTATTAAAGTATATTTATATAGCTTATACCTTAATATATAAATACCTTAATATATTAAGTAACCTTTAATATATTTATAATTATTATTTATTATACTTCGCTAATAAAATTTCTTTTTTAGTAAGTCAAAGATCTTTTAAGTATTTATATATCTTATTCTTAGATCATTATAATATAAATATCTTTAATTTTAAAGCTCTTTACTTTAAGATAATTAATTAAGCATTATAATATAATAATCTATGTCTATTAATAATATAACTCTTATATTTATTAATAATTTTATATATTTTATTTTTTTAGCTCTTTATACTATTAATCTTAGCTGTATAATGTTTTAATTAATATTTTAAATTTCTTAAAGGGTAATAAAAGAAAGATTATTTGATTTTTTATACATTATTTTCTAATAAGATATAAGATATATTACTTTAAAATACTAATCTTAGCTATAAATAATTCCCTAGCGATTTAGATAAAGCTCTTTTCTTCTTAAGTAATTTATAATATAATAATTTCTTTTTATTTAGCCTTTTAATATATATTAATAATTATTAATATAACGTATATGATAAGTAAGTGTCACAGTCATGCAAGTGTCACAGCTAGACTATGCACTAAAACTAGGATTTTTAAACTTTAATAAAAACTTAAATAAAATAGCTAAAAACTTAAAAAGAATAATTTTAGCTATTTAACTTATAAATAAACTATATTTAATTTTTATAGATTTTTAAAAAATTCCCTTTATAGAGAAATAGCTATTGATACAGTGCGAATATACTTTTTTCTAAACTACCCTATGAGGTATTTTTCTAATAATCTAGAAAAATTAGGGTTAGTAATAAATTATATAATTAAGCTCGTTCCCGATTTTAAGCTAATTTAGGCTAAGGTCGAATTTTCTAGAATTATTTTAAAAAACCTAGTTTTAAGACCTAAATTAAAACTGTGACACGCGCATGACTGTGACACTTGCTATACATATACGTTAATATAATAAGCGCTATTCTTTAATATATATCTATTATAAGGGATAAAGCCTTTTAATATAGATTTAATAATATATATATATATAGCTATAATTAAGGTTTTACCCTTAAGACTAATAATAATATATTAAAGCTTTAATAATAACTTATATAGAAGAGCTAATTTCTTAATTAATATAAAGAGTATATTTTTATATAATATTCTTTTCTTTATATAATCTAATTACCTTAATAAGTTATTAATAAGGTTTTTACTCTAAGGCTAATATTAGCTATTAAAATTAAAAATTAAAAATTAAAAATTTATAAATTTATTTTATTAATTTATCTCTTAGCTTTTTTAATAATATTTATATAATACCTATAAAGGCTTAAGAATTAATAAAAATTAAGAATTTCGCTTAAAGGCCTTATAAGTAATAACTCTACTATTTAAGGTTATTAATTATAACTAATACCGCTTGTTACCTTATAGCCTAATATTACTTTATATCTTATAGCTTTTATAATAAATAAGTAATAAATTATTAATAAGAGTTTATTTATTAAATAAAGATACCTAAGATTATTTTAATTAATATATTTATTTTAATTTTAATTAATCTTAATAAGTCTTAATACTAAAATATAAGTATAAAAATACAAAGTATATTTTAGGCTTTTAAAAATATTATTAGCTTTTATATATTAATTAAAGTCTTTTATTTTTTTCTTATTTTTATTATTTTTTAATTATTTTATTAAATAGCTTATTATTATTAAATAATATATATTATACTATTAATAAAAATTATAAAACCCTAAGAAGACTTATATATAGGGTTATGATTTGGTTACTTAAGTCTTAGTTAAGGGCTAACTTTAGTTAGCCTATTTTAGTCTTAGTTAGACTAAGACTAAGACTATGACTTTTTTATTAGACTAAAAAGTAAAGCTTTTAGTTATTTATATATTAAGAAAAATTACTAAAAATAGCTATAAAAGATTATTAAAAGAATACTATATAATATAAAAATTATTATAATTACTCTTATATAAGCTTTTAACTATAATACAGTTTATCTTAATTTTAACTAATTTATTTCAGATATAATTACTTAAATTAATTTATAATTCTTAAAGATCTCTAAATAAGCTTCTTTAAAATACTTATTTTTAGAGGTATTATAATAATCTTAATAAATTAAATAAAAATGAAATATAAGTTTTTATATAATATAAATAAAATAAAGATATTATATAATATATTTATATAATTAATAATTAAGGTTATTTATTTATTATTTAAATAAGTAACTAAAACTATAACTTTTTAGTTACTTTTAGTCTAACTAAAAGGCCTTAGTTAAAAATAGCCCTTAACTTTAGTCTAACTAAAATCTCAAGTTAAAAAAATAAGCTAACTTTAATTAGACTAAGACTAAATAGTTACTAACTTTTTAGTTATAACTAATCTTAGTTAATTAGTTAGTAATTAATTTACTAACTAAATCATAACCCTGCTTATATATCTCTAAAGAAGGTTAATATTAGTTATTTCTTAATTAAATTAATATATAAGGGTTTTATTTAAATACCTTCTTATATAATAATATACCTAAGAAATTTAATATTTTATTAATAAAAATTATATTTAAATAGCTTTTTATAAAATTATATTTTAATAAAGTATTATAAAACCTATTATAAGTAATAAATATATATTTTTTAATTTAGAAATATATAAAGATATTATTTATATATAAGATATAATATATATTAAGTAAATTAATAAATAATTAATAAGTATATATTTAAAAATAATTAATATATTTATTAATCTAAATAATATAATAATATAATATATAAAATAAGCAAGTATTATAATTAAGTAAGCATTATACTTTTCCCTCTAATACCTTACTTTTTATTTAATTAATTAATTCCTAATAACCTAAGATACCTATTATTATTATTAAAGCTAGAACCCTTCTTGCCCTTTAGACCCTTTAAAATAACCCTAAGCTAAGTATCTAATGCGCTATAAAGACCTATATAGTCTCTGAGTATTAGCTATATCGCCGGTAGAAGAGTATTTAATCTCGATATAATATTATCTAGAAATTTTATTAATTATTTAATCTAAAGGAATAGATTTTTATTTATTTTATTTTTAACTTAGATTTATACAAATTCCCCTCTTAGCTTTATAATATTAGAGAAATAGCTAATTAATTACTTATTAATCGCGATATGCTATTAATTAATATATATTAGGCTTTAAATTTTATTAAGTAAGACCTAGAGCTTAAGATATAGTTTTTTTATAAGTATAATTACTAAAGAGCTAAATATAAAGATCTAGCTATTATTTATAACTAATTTAAGCTTATAATAAATATAATTATAAAATATAATATTTAATTAAATAATATCTATAACTTTAATAAAATAAGCTTTTTTATAGATATAATTATAAATAAAATAATTATTATAAGCTTAAAAAGATATTTAAAGCTAAAATTAATATAACTTAAAAATTAAAAATAAATTATAATTATTTAAGTAATTAATATAAAAAGCTAAGTAATTTAATTATTTATTATTAATATAAGCTAATATTACCTTATTAATTAATATTAAGAAAATAATTTTTTAAGTAATTAAATAATTATAATAACCTAAAATAATTAAATTAATAATAAGATTAGCCTTAAATAACTAAAATACTTTAATTAATATATAATTAATTAATTAATTAATTTTTAATATTTCTTAATCTTTAATAATTATAAAATTTATTAATAAATTAAATTTAAGAAATATTCTAAAAAAAAAATTATTTAATTTTATATATTATTTTATTTTTTTTATTTATTTTAGCCTTTTAATATTAAATATTTTAAGTTATTAAAAAAGGCTTATAATTAAAAAATAAAATATTAAATTAAATATTTTATAATTTATATTTTAAAGATTAAGTTCTTTTTAATCTTTTATATTATATATAAGGCTATTATAATAAATAAAAATATTAAGGGGGCTTTTAAAAAAGCTAATTTTATTCTTCTTAACTTAGAAATTATAATCTTAAAGCTTAATATATAGCTATAGATTCTAATACTTACTAAAAAGGGATCTAAGCCCTTAACCTCTTAGGTCTTAAGGACCCTAAAGATTATATTTAAGGCTAGATCTTAATTTAAATACCTTAAAAGATAAATTAAAAGGTATTAAAGTAGCTCCCTAGAGTTAATTTTTAAAGCCTTAAGGTCTCTTAAGAAAGGAATAAAGAGAATTATATATTAGGTTACCTTATTAATTACTAAGAATAAAGACTTTTAGGAAGTAAATAAGATACTTAATTAATATTAGAGGATAAAAAAAACCTAGCTATAAAAAAAAGGGGTTATAATAATAAAAGAAAGAATATAAGTAATTAATTAAATAGATATTAATATATAAGTAATAGCTAAATTATTAAGATATAGTAATTAAAGAAAATTAATATAACTAAGGGTTTAATATTATAATATTAATAATTAGCTTAGCTATAATATAAAGACTTATTAAGTAATAATTAAGATATCTAAGGAAAAATATAATAAGTAATTTTAATTAATTAATTAATTTATAATATTTTTATTATAATTTTTACTTAAAGAGGTAAGAAAGATATAATATTTATTTAATTATAATACTTATTTATTATATATATTACTTAAAGTAATTATATTTTTTTTAAAAAATATTTTTTTAATAATTTTTTTTATTAATTTTAATTTTATAATAAGTATTATAAATATTAATTTTAAATATATATTTATCTCTATAAAGGTTATTTAATATATTATTAATAAATAAAAAAATATAATAATTTTTAATTATTATATTATTTACCCTTTTATAATTTATATAAGGCCTTAGTATTTTATTTTTCTTAAAGAGAAAAGGTATTAATATATTAACCTTACTTATAAAATATTATATATATTTATTTTTTAAGTTTTTTATAATATATTCTTAAATAGCTTAATATTATATTTTATTTATAATATATAATAAATTATATAAAGATTTTTAATTTTTAATTAAGTTAATCTTATATATAGCTTCTATAAGTATTAATATAGTTTTTTTTACTTATTTATTAAATAACCTTTTTAATTCTTTAAGTTCTAAGAAAAGCTCCTTAGATATTTCTATAAATATATTAATTTTACCCTTAAGTATTTATTAACTAACCTCTTTTAATATAAAGAATATTATAATATATACTATATATATATATATATATTATTCTTAATAATCTCTTAAATAAAAGATAATAAGTTAATAATATTAATTATAATATGATATTATTTATTAATAATATAATTAATTATTATATTTTCTTATTTTATTAATAAGTATACTAAAATAATATTATATATAGTATTCTTAAATTTTAATTTAGCTAATATTTATTATATTTTTTATAATATATTATATAAATTAATAAAAAAAAAAGTTAATTAAATAAATATTTCTTAAGTATATTTTTATTTTAAACGGCTTAAGCCTCGGGGCTATATAATCTCTTATTAGCATAAGGCTAAGCTTTTATATAAGCTTTATATTAATAATATTAATATATATATTAATATCTATAAGGACCTTAATCTCCTTTTTAGCTATACCTTAGATAATTAATATAGAGATTTTAATTAACTTTTTATTAATACTTATTTTTATATAAATAGAGATAAAAGTTTAGATTTAACTTTTATTTCTTTTAGTTTTTTAATAAATTAAGCTCTTAGGCCTTAATTTTATTAATTTTTATTAATAACTTATTTTTATTCCTAAGGAAGGTTTAATTTATAAGAAAATTATAGCTATTTATATATATCATAATATAATATACTTAGGTCTTATAGCCAGGGTTGTGATTTAGTCAGTGAATTAATCACTGACTAAATGACTAAGTTTAGTCATAACTAAAAAGTCAGTGATTTTTTAGTCTTAGTCTGACTAAAGTCAGCGTTTTTTTTTAACTAAAGATTTTTAGTTAAACTAAAGTCAAGGGCTATTTATGACTAAGAATTTTTAGTCAGACTAAAGAGTGACTAAGACTAAGACTAAGATTTTTTAGTCAGACTAAAAAGTCATTTTTTAATCAAGGGGAAAAATCACTTATATTATATATAATTAATTAAATAAGCTTACTAAGCTTATATAAGGTATAATATAATAAAATATATACTTTTTATATTATAATAAATATTCTTTCTTAATTTCATATAGCTTAATAAGCCTTATCTAGCCTTATTAAATCCTATATATTATAAAAGCTCTAATTTAACTCTAAGAGTATTCTATACTCTTATAAATTTTAATAATTTTTAAAAGCTTACTAAGCAAAGTCTATATTACTATAGGGTAGCCCTATTTTTATAATATATATAAAAATTATAACCCTAGGGTTATAAGACTTAATTAGCGATATATAATTTATTTAAGATTTATATCTCTTAATAGCGCTAATTCGACTCTTATAAGAGTACTTTATAGTTATTTAAATTTTAATAATTTTTAGGAGCTTATTAAGCGAAGGATCATATCGCTATAAAATAGTCCTTTATTTATAGTATATATAGAAATTATAAACCTAGGGTTATAACTCTTAATTAGGGCTCTATAATTTATTTAAAATCGATATCTCTTAAAAGCTCTAATTTAACTCTTAGAAGAGCCTTAAGATAGAAAATACTATAGCTAAGCTAATAATAAGAGCCCTTTTTATTAATAAAAAAAGATTATAATATAAATTAAATCATAAATAATAAGTATTATATAATAACCCTAACCTTAATAAGCTTTTTAAATTCATATAACAAAAAAAAGATTTTTTTAATAAAATAATTATTATTAAAGTAATAATACTAAAAAAAATTACTCCTTAGGATTTTAATAATTTTTTAAAGCTTAGTAAGCAAAAATAGATATAAGTATAAAATAAACCCTTAATTATAGTATTTATAAAAAATATAACCCTCGGGTTATAACCCTTAATTAGGGCTATATAATTTATTTAAAATTGATATCTCTAAAAAGCTCTAATTCGACTCTTAGAAGAGTCTTTAGATAAAAAAAGCTATAAATAAGCTAAAAAAAATAGGTATAATAATTTAAAAATATATATATATATATACTATTAATATAAATAAGTATATATTACATAAGCAATATAGGGTAGCTATTTTTTTTGCCTATTTAATCTAAATATTCATCGTCACTAATATCATCTTCAACCTCAATAGGCTCCTCTTTAGCAATATTAGCCCTTTCCTTCCCTTTTAGCTCCTTCTAACCCTCTTTATTATTAGTATCTTCATCAGCTAATTCACTAACTAAGCTCTCTATATCCCAAATTTCCTAGCTTTTTAATAAAATTAGCTACCTAACTAATTTAGAAGAAATTTGATTTCTATTTTTAGTAATAATATTATTAGAATTAGAAAAAGCCCTTTCTATAGCAATAGAAGTAGCAGGAATAGCTAAATAATGCCTAGCTAAAATAGATAAAATAAGAAACCTACTAGCATTTATTTTCCACTATAATAAAATATTATCTTAGTTATAATTAGTAAATTAGTAATTAATAACTAATAAGGGTTAGGGTTAGGAATAGGGTTATAAATACCTCTCTTTTTATCCTATTTTTAGTTAAATATATATCATATTCCTTAGTCTCATCTAAATCATTCGCATATAGCTCCTCATCAGAGTCTGCTTCTATATGCCCTGAAAAAGAAGAACTTCTATAAGTAAAATCGGCATTTAATTCATCAATAGACTAACTAGGGTCTAAATAGCCTTTTTCCGCCTTAACCCTATTATATATATTTTAATTAGTATATATATAATAAATAAGTAAAATAAATATTTTTAAAGGTATTTTAAATATAAATTTTACTTACTTTTCGTATTCTTACTTAAAAAGAGTAATTATATCATTATCTATATGAAAATAATAATATCATTATCTATATCAGAATAATAATATAATTTCCCAGAAGGCTTAAAATGGGCTAATTTAAATTTAGGGTTTAATAGGGTCATAAGGATAAAAGCCCTATTTAAATAAAATTAATATATATAATTTATAATACTAAAAAAATTACTTACTTATATTTTCGTAAGTGAATAAAAGTAAGCTTTTTAGGGTAATATTTTTCCAGCTTTTCTATGCCTTTTGAAATAACATTAGAATAACTAGCGCAATAACCCTACAAGTAAATTAGTAATAAATATATAAATAAATATATAATAAATATATAATAAAATACTTATCTTATTAGGTAAATTTGACTTATTTATAAAGTCTTCTTTTAAATTATTAAGGTTATTAGATAATTCATATATATATAATAACCCTTTAGGCATAGTTAAATAAAATTAGCCTTATAGCTTAATTAAAGCTTTTAAAAAGACTTAAAAAATAGATTCTAAGTCTTTTAAAGCAGCCTCATCTAAGTTATTAAAAGCAATAGCTTTTAATTCCTTATTAGAATCTACTTTAATAATATAATTAATAGGCTCTTTTAAAATAAGAGCTAAATAAATCATATTATAAGTAGAATTCCAATGGGTTGCATTATCTATATAATTAATTAGTATATTTTATAATAATTATTATAAAAAGGAAAAAAAGAGATAAAATACCTAAAGGAATAGATTAAATATTAAAATCATAAGGTAAAGCTTCGCGGTTTTTTTCCCTTTTTATTCCTTTTAGGAATAGCTTTTTTATATTATTATTACATTTTATAATAGTAATAATATAGCGTAATCGGGTTATTAAGGCTATATATAAATTAGTAAAATATAGTAAATATAATAAAAAATAGCTTTAATTTATACTTATTATTATAGCCCGGGGGGATAAATTCGGCTTCTTCTATATTTTCTTTTTCCTCTAAATTATTTTCTATAGATAAATTATCTATTTTATTAGATAAAGTAGAAAAATTAGTATTTAAATATTCCTTAAGAATATCTTAGGTTATAAGGTTAAAAATATAACTAATATAGCGAATATTATGTTTAAAATCCCTTCTATAGTAATTTTTAGCTATATTGCGAAAGGTATTTAAAAAACGATTATTATTCGCTATATTATCGCGTGTAATACTATAAATAAGCATTAGTTATTTTTTCTTATATAATAAAGCATTCTTATATTTATACATTAATAATAATAATTATTATTATTATAAATAATTAGCTTTAAATAGATAATAAATAATGCTTACCTAAATATATTTCGTATAGAAATAATAGGAAATTCCTTTAAAGTAGAAAGGAATTGGTTATAAATATATAACCTAGTATAAGCTTTATTTAGCTTATTAAAGCCTATTTATATTAGTATAATATCAAGGTTAAGGTTAGGGTTAAAGTTAGGATTATAATTACTAATACCCTTATATTTTAAATAAAAATTAGATAAAATATAAGATAAAATATTTCTTAAATAGGAATTTTGCCTATTAGAAGACTAAATATTAAAAGTAATAAAAAAAGACCCTAAATTAGCTATATTTATATTTAATTTGGAATTTAAATAAAATAAAGCTATATTAAAAGTCTCTTTTAAAAAGCTTTTAAAATTCTACCTATTAATAGTAGGTGATTAGCTATAGGGTAGTTAGTATATATTTTAAATAATAATAGAAAAATAAATAAAATACCTATTATAATAATATAATAGCTCTTAGAATGATTTATTATTAATAACCCGAAAAGATAGGTTATTTTAGATAATAAAGTGTAATATCTTCTTAAGATAGCCTTACTGAGAAAATAAGGGTTTTTAGCGTTTTTCCCTTATAATTATATTAAAAAAATCTAATTTAGGGTTAAGGTCATTTTTTATTATAAATATACTTAATTAGTATTATATTTATTATACAATAGTAAATTAATTTATTTCTTTTTTAGGTTTTTTCTGATTTGTTACTATAAGTAATTTTAGAGTGTTTTTACTTATAATGCCTTGTAAAATTGGAGGCTTAAAAGCTAGTTACTTTTATAATCTTTTTTTTATTATATCTAAAAATAATTAGTATAAACCCTAATAATAACCCTAGTAATTACTTATGTAGTATAAGTTATAAGTATTTGCCGTGGCATATTTAGATATATCGGTAATAGGGCTTATGTAAAAAGCTGATTTTTTATAATATAAACTTTTGAATTTTTATAAGAAGGAAGTAAAAAATAAGGGTGATTTTCTTTATCTTTTAAAGAAGTAATAGAGGAAGAAATAGAAGACTGAATAGTATTAGAATTAGATAATTAGGATTGGCTTTAGTCTTCTGACCTAATATAGCTTGAAGTAGCCATTTTAGGGTAAGGGTTAGGGTAAGGGTTATATATATAATAAATAGGTAATTAATGTTATGATATTATAGATAGAAAAAAGGGGTTTTATAAGAGGAAATAGCTTGTTATTATAGTTAAAATTAATTAGAAATTAGAAATAGATTTATAATAGATTAGAAATTAAAAAGATAGCTATAGAAATAGAAAGAAACCTATTAGAAATTAAAAGGAACCTTTTTAGCTAATAATAGCTCTAAATTCTATAAAATCGGCCTAATAACCCTCCGTGATTATTAAATATTAAATTATAAATTATTATATAAAAGAGGGGTAAAAATAGGCTATTTTAGTATAGGGTAAGCTACTATATTATCGAGTTATATAGTCTAGAAAACGTTTTCTAGGTGTATATTTTAGTTTATTTTATGCATAGCTAGCTTAAAGCTAGAAAAAAAGATGTTAAAGCTAATTGAGGGATAAAGCGGGGTAAATTTAATACTATACAAAATCTTATTTTTATTATATAAATTTAAAAATTTTATTAGGGTTAGGGTTATTACGTAATACTTATTATTTATGATTTTAATTATATTATACTTTTTTATATATATAAAAAGGGGTTTTTTTAGCCTAGTTATTGTATTTTCTATCTAAGTACTTTTCTAAGAGTTAAATTAGAGCTTTTAAGATATACCGGTTTTAAATAATTTATATAAGCTTAATTAAGGCTTTTAACCCTAGGGTTATATTTTTTATAGATACTATAAATAAAGAGCTATTTTATATTTATATTTATTTTTGCATATTAAGCTTTAAAAAATTATTAAAATCCTAAGGAGTAATTTTTTTTAGTATTATTACTTTAATAATAATTATTTTATTAAAAAAATCTTTTTTTTATTATATAAATTTAAAAAGCTTATTAGTGTTAGGGTTATTATATAATACTTATTATTTATGATTTAATTTATATTATAGTCTTTTTTTATTAATAAAAAGGGCTCTTATTATTAGCTTAGCTATAATATTTTCTATCTTAAGGCTCTTCTAAGAGCTAAATTAGAGCTTTTAAGAGATATTAATTTTAAATAAATTATATAGCCCTAATTAAGGGTTATAACCCTAGGGTTATAATTTCTATATATATTATAAATAAAGGGCTATTTTACAGCGATATAATCCTTCGCTTAATAAGCTCCTAAAAATTATTAAAATTTAAATAACTATAAAGTACTCTTAGAAAAGTTGAATTAACGCTATTAAGAGATATAAATCTTAAATAAATTATATATCGCTAATTAAGTCTTATAGCCCTAGGGTTATAATTTCTATATATATTATAAAAATAGGGCTACCTCATAGTGATATAGACTTTTGCTTAATAAGCTTCTCAAAATTATTAAAATTTATAAGAGTATAAAATACTCTTAGAGTTAAATTAGAGCTTTTATAATATATAGGATTTAATAAGGCTATATAAGGCGTTTTAAGGTATAAAAAATTAAGAAAAAATATATTATATAATATAAAAAGTATATATTTTATAATTAAGTTATTAATATAAGCTTAATAAGCTTATATAATTTATTATATATAATATAAGTGATTTTTTTCCTTTAACTAAAGAATTAACTTTTTAGTCTAACTAAAAAATCTTAGTCTTAGTCTTAGTCTAACTAAGAATTTTTAGTCTTAGTCTTGGTCTAACTAAGACTAAGGTGACTAAAGTTAGCCCTTGACTAAGACTAAATAACTAAAGTCAGGCTTTGACTAAGACTAAAGTGACTAAATCACAACCATGGCTAATAATAATATCTCTATAGATATTTATTAATATTTAGCTTCTTTTTAAGTAAAAATAAATTTACTTATTAAGATAATTTATAGGTGTTTAAGCCTTAAGGTATTTTTAAAAATATAAAATATTATCTTAAAGTTAAGGAATATATTATTTCTTAAAAGGTAATATTTAATAATTCATAAGGCTACCTTTTAATTATTAGAATTAAAAGGTTATAATTATTTTAATCTTTTTAGCTTACTTATTTATATTTAATTAATTAGGCTATTAATATTAAAAAGATTTTTATTTATATTCTTTTACTAAATATTTAGCCTATATTTATTATATCTCTTTTTAAAAAATATATTATAATAAATAATAAAGAGACATATAAGGTTATATATTAAGTAAAATCAAATGCTATAAGTCTGCTACCGCCCCACAGTGTGAGGGGTTAAAATATAAAATCATATACTTTTAAAAACTCTCTTAAAATATAAATAAAATAGCTATAACTTTATTAAGATATTATAGTACAGATAATGTCTCAGGTATTTTATATTACTTTTTATATAATTTTAATAAGATAAATAAGAGCTATATATAATTTAGAATTTATTCTTATATCTTAGAGATAAATTATAAGGCATTATAGGGGGAAATATAGTGCCTATTCTAAGTTCAGAGAAGGGCCTCTCACTGCGTCGCCTAAAATCCTCACTTTAAGGGCTATTATCTTACTTCAAAGAAATAGATAAAATTCTTTTAAGAATATTAGTATATAATTTTTATATTATTAAGTTGATATGTATTTTTTAAACCTTTCTTATAATATAAATATCTCGAGATATAATAGGCTAGTTTTTGTAATTTAAGCTGGCGCACTATGAGGTGTTGTTAGACTTTTGGCGTAATATTTTACTTTAATTATTTATGTTTATTTTTAATCTCTTAGGCTTTTTTTTATTTCTTAAAAATACCTCTTAGGTAGCTTTTTTATTATTTAAGTATATTACCTCCTTTTAAGTTATTTTTATTAGTTATTATAAAGGCTTTATATATTATATTTTTTTTAAGAATCTCCTAAAGTTATTAAGAGCTTAATTTATATTTATAATTATAGAAACAATTATAAATTTATATTTTTTTTTATATTATAAATAGGGATTTATAACTTAATAAATAATAAATATAATACATTAAAGAAATCTAAGAATTATTAATTTATTTACTTAGTGTCTTAAACGCTTATATTTCTTATCTTATTAACTATATTATATTACCTTATAATTTACTTATTACTAGCTTAATAAGTAATTAAATGATTTTAATAAGGCTTTATTAAAGAACTCTTATATACCTTTTAGGTCTTTTAATTCTTAATTATTATTACTAAGAAGAATTCTATATATAAAAACTTTATTTAATCTATAAGTATAGTATTAATTAAGTAATAATAATAAATAAAGAGCTTATTAATTATCTTACGAATTTATTTTTAAATTTTTATACTTCTTTTTTTTTAGGTTTTTATATATTAGTAAGAAATCTTTATATAATAAGGTCTATAATAAAATATAAGTCTAGAAATTAGTTACTAAGAGATTTATAATCTTATTCGCTCTTTATTTATTATTTATATTAGCCCCTAAGAAAAGACTTTTTTCGTAAATAATATTATTAAAGTCTTATCTTAATAGAGTTCCTTTAATAATTATAGACTTAGTCTTTAGGCCTTTGTTTTTTGTTATATTTTATATATCTTTCTTTATAAAATACTTTAATAAGAAGCTAGGTTTATTTTTAGTAAGAGGGTTAATATAAACCTATAAATCTTATTTTTTTAGATTTAGCTTTAGGATATTATACTAAGTAATTTAATTAGTATTAAAAGATAGTTTTAGAGTTATACTTATTAATATTATTTAAGGAAGAATTAATAAGCAATCTTTAATTTAATCTTTTAATTATTAATTATTAATTTATATATATTATTCTTAAGTATTATAAATTAGGGCTATTTATATAAATTACTTTAACTTATATATATTATTTATTTTATTAATTTTAATAATACTCCCTTTTTCCCTTTTGGGCTATAATATAGCTATTTTTAGTAATTCTAGTTTATTATAAAGCTAGAAATTACTAAGCCAGTTATTTATATATATAATTGTTATCTAAGCTATTATATAAGGTCTAAGTTAATAATAGTAATAATCCTTTATAAATAAAATAATTAACACTACTAGTAAGGTATTAGATAATAGCTAATAATACCTTATAAGAAATATATTTACTTAGTTTAAGCCTAACCTGTTTAAAAAATAAACCTTAACTTAATTAAAAATATAAAGAATTTAGATATATCTTTAATATTATACTTAAAGAAAATAAAATTAAAAAAGAGCTAAATATTATAAAGTTTTTATTTATATTTTAATTATTTAAAGAAATACTACTTAGAATATATTAAGAAATATAAAACTTTTTTTATTAGCTTAATATATAATATAAATTATATAACGTACATGATAAGCAAGTGTCACAGTCATGCAAGTGTCACAAAAATCCCTCAACTTACATCTTCTTCATTTGATTAATTATTTCTTAACCACCCAGTATGTCACAGGCTTTTATTGAGTCTAGAATGCTTCTTGCCCTTCAGGCTATGCAAAATGACCCTAAGTTAAGCATCCGACGAGCTGCAACTATCTATAAGGTTCATTATCGTACCTTACATCGTAGACAGCATGGCATTCAATCTCGACGCGATACTATCCAGAAATCACGTCGGCTATCTGATCTAGAGGAACAGATCCTCATTCACTTTATTCTCGACCTAGATTCGCGAGGATTTCCCCCCCGGCTTCGTGGTGTGAAGGAAATGGCTGATCAATTGCTTGCCGACCGCGACGCGCCACCTGTTGGCACGCGTTGGGCTTCAAACTTCGTCAAACGACACCAAGAGCTCAAGACGCGTTTTTTTCGGAAATACGACTACCAGAGAGCTAAGTGTGAAGATCTAACTATTATCCGCGATTGGTTTCGGCTTGTGGCGAACATAATCGCGAAGTATGGCATCCGATCAGATGATATCTATAACTTTGACGAGACTGGCTTCCTTATGGGCATGATTGCAAGCGGAATGGTCGTCACGGGCTCAGAAAGGCGTTCAAAGCCGAAATCAGTGCAGCCTGGCAACCGGGAATGGATTACGGTTATCCAAGCGATCAATGCAGAAGGCCAGGCGATCCAGCCGTTCATCATTGGCGCGGGCCAATATCACCTCGCCAATTGGTACCAAGATAGCAACCTCCCGGGCGATTGGGCTATTGCAACGACCCAAAATGGCTGGACCGATAATGAGACTGGTCTCGAGTGGCTTAAGCACTTTGACCGGTGCACAGCCAAGCGATCAAATAGTCGCTATCGTCTTCTAATCCTTGATGGCCACGAAAGCCACCACTCCATCGAATTCGAGAGATATTGTGAGGAGAAGAAGATCATCCGGCTTTGTATGCCACCTCATTCGTCTCATCTACTCCAGCCTCTTGATGTTGGGTGCTTTGGGCTGCTTAAGAAGGCTTATGGTCGAGAAATAGAGCATTTGATCAGATGCTCTATTACCCACGTTTCAAAGACCGAGTTCTTTCCGGCCTTCCACGCAGCACATGAGGCTACGATGACGGAAAGAAATATCAGGGGGGCTTTTAAAGGAGCTGGCCTTATTCCCCTTGACCCAGAAAGTGTGGTCTCGAAGCTTGATGTGCAGCTACGGACGCCAACGCCGGTTGAGGAGGCTTCTGATCAATTGACCTCTTGGGCGTCAAGGACCCCAAAGACTGTGCTCGAGGCCCAATCTCAGTCTGAATACCTGGAAAGACGAATTAGGAGGCATTAAAGTAGCTCCCTAGAGTCAATCCTTGAAGCCCTAAGGTCTCTTGAGAAGGGGACAAAGGCAGTTATGCATCGGGTTGCCTTACTAGCTGCTGAGAATAAAGACCTTCGGGAGGCAAATGAGATACTTAGTCGGCGCCGGAGGGCAAAAAGGACTAGACTACAGAAAAGAGGGGTTATGACGGTAGAGGAGGGAAGGCAAGTAATTGATCAAATGGATGCCGATGCGCAGGTAGTGGCCGAATCGTCGCGGAGTGGTGGTCAAGGGAGGTCGGCGCGACCGGGTATTCGGCGTTGTGGTATCTGCGGTAAGCCTGGTCATAATGCAAGGACCTGTCAGGTAGTGATTGAGACATCTGGGGAAGAGTATAGCGAGTAGTTTCAATTGATCAAATGGTTTATGGTGTTTTTATTATAATCTCTAGCTTAGAGGTTAGGATTTTTGTGACACTTGCATGACTGTGACACTTGCTTATCATGTATGTTAATTATATTAGCTTAAACTCCTTAAGCCTATTTTAATTATAAGATAAATAAAGTATTTTTAATATAAATTATTAAAATATAATAATATATTAAAATAAAATAAACTAAGAGCTAAATAAAGCCTTATTAAAGCCTTTTTAATTAAATATATTTATAGTAATATAATATTAAGAAAACCTAAGAGATAAAACTAAGAATTCTCTTAAGTATTATATATATAAGTATTAATTACTTATTATAATTATATTTAAAATCTTAAACAATTAAAAAAAGTAATATTAATAAAAAATATAATTAACTAATATAATAACTTAGGTACTAATATAAATAAAAAAGATTAAAATAAAACTAAGTCTTAGGATATTAATTATATTATATAACTGAAACTTATAAAAGTTATTATATTATAACTTAACTTTATATTACCTAAAATATGAATTAAAGTATTTTAATTTATATCTTAGTAATTTTAATAATAAAGGCTCTATATATAAAGCTAGAGGTTTTAATAAGATTAAACTAATAAGATTTACCTATATAATAATTAACAGCTTTAGTAGTATATTAAAGCGAGCTCTATTTATAATAAATAGCTTATATCTTAATTAATTAAAGAAATCAAAACCTAATCCCTTTATATTATAACTCTTTTTTTGATATTAATATTTTAATTATAATTCTTTATTACTTAAAGAATTTAGAATCCTAAAGAATTATATTTTTATTATCTTTATAAGAAAAGGTATAATAGTAATTATAATTAATTAATAAATAATAATATATTAAGGAGATTATAAGAATTACTTTTTATAAAGAGTTTTAATTAAATAATTAAAGTAATATAATTAATACTTATTAATATACCCTCTAATACAATTAGAATAATCTTAATAAAGGGGTCTATAAGCTTTATAAAAATATAAAAAATACTTATAATAAGCTATAAGTACTAATATTAAATAAAAGCCTTAAAAATCTTAATATAAATATATAATATACTAATTTATTATTAATTAAACTTATTATATTTAATTATATAATTTTTTTTATATTTAATTATAATATTAATAAAAAGCTTCGTTTTTTTTTAAAAAAAAAAGTTATAAAAAAAGAAATATCTTACTAATAAAGATAATAAATTCTTTAAAGACTTAAAAAATAATACTTAATATAAGGCATAGGTTATAATGCTTATAATCATTATAAAGACTTTTTATATTATTAAATAAAAAGATTAAATATATCTTATTATAATAAGCTAGGATTTACCTATATAGCTATAGATATAATTATATTAGGAAACAAGGGTTATTAATGTTATTGGTTTTAGAGAAACTAACTCTTAGAGTTAGTATTAAAGTATAAACCTAAAAATAATTAGCGCTAAGGCTTAGTAGTAAATTAAAACTTAGAGGTAAACAAAGGATTATAGGTTTAATTAATTAAATTTGTCTAATTAAATATATAATATATATATCTTAGCTTATAGAGATATATAAATAATAACTATTTTAATAATAATTAATTAATTAATTGATTAACTCAGATTAATTATAATTAAAAAATTAGGAATTTTTTAATTATTAATTAATTAAATTTCTTTTAAATTTATAACTAAGGATTTTAATTAAATTAAAGTTAATAGTTATTTATAACTAAGATTTTTTTAAATAAACTAAATATTAAATAAGATAAAGAAACACTAACTATTTTTTAATTAGACTATAAGCTATATCTTTAATTAATAAAGAAAAATAATTAATATTATATATAATGAAGTAAATAAGCTTATTAAGCTTATATAAGTAATTTTCTTATAAAGAATATATATATATTACTATACTATAAATATATTCTTAAGATTATATAGCTTTATAAGCGCTATATAGTTTAATTAAAAAATATATATCCTAAAAGCTCTAATTTAGCACTAAGAAAAGTATTAAGATAGAAAATATTATAATTAAGCTAAAAAGACTCCTTTTTATAAATAAAAAAAAATATAATATAATATTAAATATAAAGAATATATATTATATAATAATACTAAGCCTAAGTAGTTTTATAAAAATATATAATAAAATTAAAAAACTTTTAGTATAATAAGTCCTATAATTAGGCTTATAATTTAGTTACTTTAGTCTTAATTAAGGGCTAACTTTAGCTATTTAGTCTTAGTAAAGGCTATAACTAAATTACTTTAGTCTTAGTTAGCTATATAATTTAGTTAGGCTATTTTAGTCTTAGCTAGGCTAAGATAAAGACTAAGACTTTTTAGTTAGACTAAAAAGTTAAGCTTTTAGTTACTTATATATAAAGGAAAATTATTAAAAATAGTTATAAAAGGCTATTAAGAAAAAGTATATAATATAAAAAGTATTATAAATATCTCTATATAAACCTTTAGCTATTATATATTTTATCTAATTTTTAACTAGTATATATAACTTATAATTAATTTTATTTCTTTATAATTCTTAAAGAGCTCTAAATAGGTATTTTAAAAATACTTATTTTTAAAATTAATATAATAACCTTAATAAGATAAATAAAAATAAAAAGTAAATTTTATTATAATATTAACTATATAGAGATATTATATAATCTATTTATATAATTAAAAAGTAAGGTTATTTATTTATTATATAATTAAGTAACTAAAATTATAATTTTTTAATTATTTTTAATTAAACTAAAAAGTCTTAGTTAAAAAGGTATTTTAAATTAATTAAATTAATTTTCTTTAATTAAAATATTAAAATAAATTAATTACTAACTAAATTATAACTATATATATATATATATTATTATTATTATAAATAAATATAAATTCTATAATTATTATAAGATAACTAATATATATATAGTAAGTATCTTAGTTAAATAAATATCTTATAAATCTTAATTTTCTTTATAAAAATTATAATAAAGATATAATAAACTATTTAATTAATTAAAACTATTTTCTATATTCTTCCCTAAATATCTTAATTACTATTTAATAAGTCCTTATATTATAACTAGGCTTACTATAAATACTATAATACTAAATACCTAGTCATATTAACCTCCCTTAACTATTACTCTATAATAATTTAGCTATTACCTATATATTAATATCTATTTAATTACTTACCTTCCTTCCTCTATTATTATAACCCCTCTTTTCTATAATTAGGTCCTTTTTGCCCTCTAGCGCTAACTAAGTATCTTATTTGCCTCCCGAAGGTCTTTATTCTTAGTAGCTAATAAAGTAACCTAATATATAACTACCTTTATCCCTTTCTTAAGAGACCTTAGGGCTTTAAGAATTAACTCTAAGGAGTTACTTTAATACTTTTTAATTTATTTTTTAAGATATTTAAATTAAGATTAGGCCTTAAATATAATCTTTAAGGTCTTTAATGCCTAAGAGGTTAATTAATTAGATACCTCCTTAATTAGTATTAATATCTATAGCTATATATTAAGCTTTGAGATTATATTTTCTAAGTTAAGGGGAATAAGATTAGCTTCTTTAAAAGCCCTCTTAATATTTCTTTTTATTATAATAGCCTTATATATTATATAAAAGGCTAAAAAAAACTTAGTTTTTAAAATATAAATAATAAAATATTTATTTAGATATTTTATTTCTTAATTATAAGCCTTTTTTAATAACTTAAAATACTTAATATTAAGAGGCTAAAATAAATAAAAAAATAAAGTATTATATAAAACTAAATAATCTTTTTCTTTTTATAATATCTCTTAAATTTAATAAATTAATAATTTTTATAGCTATTAAGAATTAAGAAATAATAAGAATTAATTAATTAATTAATTATATATTAATTAAATTATTTAAGCTATTTAAGATTAATCTTATTATTAATTTAATTATTTTAAGTTATTATAATTACTTAATTACCTAAGAGGTTATTTTTTTAATATTAATTAATAAGGTAATATTAGCTTATATTAATAATAAATAATTAAATTATTTAGCCTTTTATATTAATTCCTTAAATAATTATAATTTATTTATAATTATTAAGCTATATTAGTTTTAGCTTTAAATATCTTTCTAAGCTTATAATAATTATTTTATTTATAATTATACTTATAAAAAAATTAATCTTATTAAAATTATAAATATTATTTAATTAAATATTATATTTTATAATTATATTTATTATAAGCTAAAATTAATTATAAATAATAATTAAATCTTTATATTTAGCTCTTTAATAATTATATTTTTAAAAAAATATATATCTTAAGCTTTTAATATTACCTAATAAAATTATAAGCCTAATATATATTAATAAGTAATATATTATAATTAATAAGTAATTAATTAGTTATTTTTTTTATATTATAAAGTTAAGGGGGAAATCCTTATAAATCTAAGTTAAAAATAAAGTAAATAAAAATCTATTCCTCTAGATTAGATAACCGACGTAATTTCTAGATAGTATTACGTCGAGATTAAATACCCTTCTACCGGCGGCCAAGGGTCTTCTAAGAGACTATATATATACTTACGGCGCAGCGAAGACTTAACCTTAGGTTATTTTAAAGGGCCTAAAGAGCAAGAAGCATCCTAGCCTTATAATTAGACTATGACATACTAGGCGATTAAGAATTAATTAATTAAATTATAATAATAGGAGTTAAGGGATTTTTAAGATACTTATATAACTAAGATACTTACTATATATATATATGTTATTTATTTTTATTTTATTTAAATATTTATTATTACTAATATTATCTTTAATCTTAATAAGCTCTTTATTAATAATATTAGCCCTTTTTTTTCCTTTTTGCTCTTTTTAACCCTCTTTATTATTAATATCTTTATTTACTAATTTATTAACTAAACTATTTATCCTAAATTTTATAGCTTTTTAATAAATTAGCTAGCTAATTAATTTAAAATAAAAAAACCCTTTTTATAATAATTATAACTTAACTTTATATTACCTAAAATAGGGATTAAAGTATATTAATTTATATCTTAGTAATTTTATTAATAAAAGCTTTATACTTAAAGCTAAAAGTCTTATTATACTTAAATTAATATAGTTTATTTATATAATTATTAATAGCTTAATAATATACTAAAGCTAGCTCTATTTGTAATAAATAGCTTATACCTTAATTAATTAAAGAGATTAAAATCTAACCCCTTTATATAAGAATTCTCTTTACTAATATTAATCTTTTAATTATAATTCTTAATTACTTAAAGAGTTTAAAATTACTTTTTCTATCCTTATAAAAGGAAATTTAATTATAATTAATAATAATTATAATTAATTAATTAACTAATTAATAACTAATTATTTAATAAATAATATATTAAGGAGATTATAATATTTACTTTCTATAGAGACCTTTAATTAAATAATTAAAATAATATAACTAATACTTATTAATATATCTTTTAATATAATTAAAATAACCTTAGTGAGGAGATTTATAAGTTTTATTAAAATATAAAAAAAACCTATAATAAGCTATAAATAATAATATTATATAAAGGCCTTAAGAATATAAATATAAATATATAATATAATAATTTATTATTAATTAAACTTATTATTTTTAATTATATATATTTTTTTTTATTTAGCTCTTTTTTATTTAATTTTAATTTTAATAAAAGGTTTAATTTTCTTAATAAAGAGTATTTTTTATTAAAGGCTCTAAAAAAAAGCTATAAGAAGGGAAATATCTTATTAGCGAACATATTAAATTCCTTAAGGACTAAAAAGATAATACTTAATATAAGGCATAGGTTATAATACTTATAATAACTATAAAGACTTTTTATATCACTAAATAAGAGGATTAAAGAAATTAGCTAGCTAGGATCTAGCTATATAGCTATAGGCGTAATATTTAGGAAATAGGGGTTATTAGCGTTATAGGTTTTAGAAGGATTAGTTCTTGGAGTTAGTATTAGAGTTTTATAAATTTAAGAAGAATTAGCGCTAAGGCTTAGAGCTAAACTTAGAGGCTAATAAAGGTCTACAGGTTTAATTAATTAAATATATATACTAAAATATATAATATATATATCTTAGCTTATATAAATATATAAATAATAATAGTTTTAATATAAATAAATTTAATATATTTTAGTTTATTAAAGTCTTTATTTAATATAATATTTTAAAGGTATTTATTTAATATTATTTCTTATAGCTTATTATATATATTTTTATATTTTTATAAAGCTTATAAAGCTTGTAAACTTTTTTATTAATAGTATTTTAATTATATTAAAAGGTATATTAATAAGTATTAATTATAGTAATTTAATTACTTAATTAAAACGTTTTATAAAAAGCTATTATAATTATTTATATATTATTAATTATAATTAAACCTCTTTTTATAAAAATAGTAAAAGTACTTTTATCTCTTTAAGTAATTAAGAATTATAAAAGTAATTAAAAGACTAATATTTGAGATAAAACCTATTACATAAAAGAGATTTTAACTTCTTTAATTAATTAAGATATAAGCTATTTATTATAAATAGATAGGGTTATGATTTAGTTACTTCAGTCTTAGTCAAGGGCTAACTTTAGTTATTTAGTCTTAGTTAAGAGCTGACTTTAGTTACCTTAGTCTTAGTTAGACTAAGACTAAGACTAAGACTTTTTAGTTACTTATATATTAGGAAGAATTACTAAAAATAGCTATAAAAGACTATTAAGAGAATATTATATAATATAAAAATTATTATAAATATTTCTTTATAAGCCATTAGCTATAATTTATTTTATCTTAATTTTAATTAATTTATATAAGATATAATTAATTAAATTAATTTATTATTCTTAAAGAGCTCTAAATAAGCTTCTTTAAAATACCTATTTTAAAGGTATTATAATAATCTTAGTAAATTAGATAAAAATATAAGGTAAATATTCTTAGAATATAAATAAAATAGAGATATTATATAATATATTTATATAATTAATAATTAAGGTTATTTATTTCTTATTTAAATAAGTAACTAAAGCTATAACTTTTTAGTTACTTTTTGTCTAACTAAAAAGTCTTAATTAAAAATAGCTCTTAACTTTAGTCTAACTAAAATCTTTAATTAAAAAAATAAGCTAACTTTAGTTAGACTAAGACTAAAAAATTATTAACTTTTTAGTTATAACTAATCTTAGTTAATTAGTTAGTAATTAATTTACTAACTAAATTATAACTCTATAAATAGAGCTAGCTTTAGTATATTATTAAAGCTATTAATAATTATATAAAAAATCTTATTAATTTAAGCTTATTAAAACTTCTAGCTTTAGTATAAAGCCTTTATTATTAAAATTATTAAAATATTAATTATAATACTTTAATCCCTATTTTAAGTAATATAAAATAAAATAATAAATAAAAACTCTATATTTATTATTATAGCGTAGGGGGATAATTTCTTTTAAACTTTAATTTTTTTTTAAATTACTTTTTATAAATAAATAATTTATTTTATCAAATAAAATAAAAGAATTAATATTTAAATATTATTTAAGAATATCTTATATAATAATATTAAAAATATACTTAATATAATAAATATTATATTTAAAATCTCTTTTATAGTTATTTTTAGCTATATTTTAAAAGGTATATAAAAATAATTACTATTTAATATTCTATTATATATAATACTATAAATAAGTATTAGTTATTTTTTTCTTATATAATAAAGGGTTTTCTTATTTATATTTTACTAAAGATCAAAGTTATAAATAACTAATTTTTAATAAATAATAAAATACTTATAATTATTTAAAAATATTATATATATAAATAATAAGATATTTCTTTTAAGAAAAAGAGAATTAGTTATAAATATACCCTAATACAAGCTTTATTTAACTTATTAAAGCTTATTTATATATTAATATAAGATTATAATTAAGGTTATAATTATTAATAACCTTATATCCTAAATTAAAATTAGATAAAATATAAAATAGGATAATTCCTAAAAAGGAATTTTACTTCTTAGAAAACTAAATATTAAAGGTAATAGAAAAAGACCCTAAATTAGCTATATTTATATCTAATTAGGAATTTAAATAAGATAAAGCTATATTTTAAGTCTTTTTTAAAAAGCTTTTAAATTTTTATTTATTAAGAATAAGTAATTAGGTATGAGGTAGTTAATATATCTTTTAAAATTAAATAAAAAAAAGAAAAAAATATCTATTATAATAATATAATAGCTCTTAAAATAATTTATTACTAATAACCTAAAAAGATAAGTTATTTTAGATATTAAAATATAATATCTTCGTAAGATATCTTTATAAAGAAAATAAGGGTTTTTAATATTTTTTCCTTATAATTAGATTAAAAAAATCTAATTTAGGGTTAAGGTTATTTTTTATTATAATTATAATTAATTAATATTTTATTTCTTATAAAATAAGTATTTTATTTCTTTTCTTTTTAAATATATTTAAATGTTTTATTAAAAGTAATTTTAAAATATTTTGACTTATAATATCTTATAAATTTAAAGGCTTAAAAGCTAGTTACTTTTATAATTCTTTTTTAGTATACCTAAAAATAATTAATATAAACCTTAATAAAAACCTTAATAAGTACTTATATAATATAAGATATAAGTATTTATTATAGCTTATTTTAATATAATTTATATAATAAGTAAATATTATAATTATATAAGTATTATAAAATTCTTAATCTCTAAGCTAGAAATTATAATAAAAATACTATAAATTATTTAATTAATTAAAATTACTTATTATATTTTTCCCTAGATATTTTAATTATTATTTAATAAGTCCTTATATTATAATTAAGCTTATTATAAATATTATAATATTAAATACTTAATTATATTAACCTCCCTTAATTATTACTTCGCGAATAATTTAGCTATTACTTATATATTAAGATTTATTTAATTAAGTATTTATTTTCTTTTTTTTATTATTATAATTTCTCTTTTCTATAATTTAATTCTTTTTATCCTCTAGTATTAATTAAGTATCTTATTTATTTCTTAAAGGTTTTTATTTTTAATAATTAATAAGATAACCTAATATATAATTACTTTTATTTCTTTCTTAAGAGACCTTAGGGCTTTAAAAATTAACTCTAAGGAGCTATTTTAATACCTTTTAATATATTTTTTAAGATACTTAGACTAAGATTTAGCCTTAAATATAATCTTTAGGGTCCTTAAGACCTAAGAAATTAAAGGCTTAGCTCTTTTCTTAATAAATATTAAAGTCTATAGCTATATATTAAGCTTTAAGATTATATTTTTTAAGTTAAGAGGACTAAAATTAGCTTTTTTAAAAGTTTGCTTAATATTTCTCTTTATTATAATAGCCTTATATATAATATAAAAAATTAAAAAAAACTTAATTTTTAAAATATAAATTATAAAATATTTAATTAATTATTTTATTTCTTAATTATAAACTTATTTTAATATATTAAAATACCTAATATTAAAAAGCTAAAATAAATAAAATATATAAAATAATATATAAAAGTAAATAATTTTTTTTTATAATATCTCTTAAATTTAATAAATTAATAGCTTTTATAATTATTAAAGATTAAAAAATAATAAAACTTAATTAATTAATTAATTATATATTAATTAAAGTATTTAAATTATTTAAGATTAATCTTATTATTAATTTAGCTATTTTAAATTATTATAATAACTTAATTACTTAAAAGATTATTTTCTTAATATTAATTAATAAAATAATATTAGCTTATATTAATAATAAATAATTAAAATATTAAATTTTTTATATTAATTATTTAAATAATTATAATTTATTTTTAATTTTTAAGCTAAATTTATTTTAGCTTTAAATACCTTTTTAAGCTTATAATAATTATTTTATTTATAATTATATCTATAAAGAAATTAATCTTACTAAAATTATAGATATTATTTAATTAGATATTATATTTTATAATTATATTTATTATAAGCTAAAATTAATTATAAATAATAATTAGATTTTTATATTTAGCTCTTTAATAATTATATTTTTAAAAAAAATATATCTTAAGCTTTAAATATTATTTAATAAAATTTAAAGCTTAATATATATTAATAAATAATATATTATAATTAATAAATAATTAATTAGTTATTTCTTTTATATTATAAAGCTAAGAGGGAAATCCTTATAAATCTAAATTAAAAATAAAATAAAAAAAGATCTATTCCTTTAGATTAAATAGCTAATATAATTTCTAAATATTATTATATTAAGATTAAATATTATATTATTAATAATATAAGGTATAATAATAAACCTTATAAATAATTATAACTTATTAAATACTTAAGTTAGGGTTATTTTATATAGCCTAAAGAGTAAGAAGTATTTTAGACTTAATAGAAGTCTATAATATATTAAGTAATTAAGAAATACTTAATTAAATAAAGAAGATATAAGTTAAGGGATTTTTATAATACTTATATAACTATAATACTTGCTTATTATATATATTATAACCAGTAGGGTTTATATAAAACGTAGATATTATATAATATAAATTTTAGAAATTTTATGAAAAAAAAAAGTAAAAATTAAAGGTAATTTTCCTTATTATCTTGATAGAAATAGTAAAAGAAAAAATAAATAATTAAGTAAGTAGTATTAGAATTAGATAATTAAGATTAGATTTAGTCTTTTAACCTAATAAAGCTTAAAGTAATTATTTTAAGGTAAGGGTTAAGGTAAGGATTAATACATATAATAAATAGGTAATTAATATTATAGATATATAAAAAAAAGAGGTATTAATAAAAGAAGTAGCTTATTATTATAATGAAAATTAATTAGAAATTATAAATATACTTATAATAAATTAAAAATTAAAAAGATAATTATTAAAATTTAAAGAAAGCAATTAGAAATTAAAAAAAACCTTTTTGGCTAATAATAGCTTTAAGCTATATAAAATTAGCCTAATAACCCTCTATAATTATTAAATATTTAATTATAAATGATTATATAAAGGAGGGATAAAAATAGGCTATTTTAATATAAGGTAAGGTAATATATAATTTAATTATATAGTCTAGACCAGGGTTGTAATTTAGTCACTTTAGTCTTAGTCAAGGGCTGACTTTAGTTAGCCTATTTTAGTCTTAGTTAGACTAAGACTAAGACTAAGACTTTTTAGTTAGACTAAAAAGTTAAGATTTTAGTTACTTATATAATAAGAAAAATTACTAAAAATAGCTATAAAAGGCTATTAAGGGAATATTACATAATATAAAAATTATTATAAGTATTATTATATAAGTATTTAGTTATAATATATTTTATCTTAATTTTAACTAATTTATTTAAGCTACAATTAATTAAATTAGCTTATTATTCTTAAAGAGCTCTAAATAAGCTTCTTAAAAATACCTATTTTTAAAAAGTATTATAATAATCGCAATAAATTAGATATAAATATATGGTTTAATTTAGTATAATATAGATAAAATAGAGGTATTATATAAGCTATTTATATTACTAATAATTAAGGTTATTTACTTATTATATTAATAAGTAACTAAAATTCTAACTTTTTAGTTACTTTTAGTTTAACTAAAAAGTCTTAGTTAAAATCAGCCCTTAACTTTAGTCTAACTAATTTCTTTAGTCAAAAGAAAAGGCTAACTTTAGTTAGACTAAGACTAAAAAATTACTAACTTTTTAGTTATGACTAATCTTAGTCAATTAGTCAGTGAATTAATCACTAACTCAATCACCACCCTGGTCTAGATAATATTTTCTAAGTATATATTTTAGGTTATCTTATATATAGCTAGCTTAACGCTAGAAAAAAAGATATTAAAGCGAAGATAAGAAGTAAAGAGGGGTAAACTTAATAATATAAAAAATCATATTTATATTATATAATTTTAAAAGTTTAATTATAGTTAAGGTTATTATATAATATATATTCTTTATATTTTAAATTATATTATATTATTTTTTTTTATTTTTAAAAAGGGTTTTTTTTTTTAGCTTAACTATAATATTTTCTATTTAAGTATTTTTCGAAGAGTTAAATTAGAGCTTTTAAGAGATATAAGTTTTAACTAAATTATATAGCGCTAATTAAACTTAAGGTTATTATATAATATATATTTTTTTATACTTTAAATTATATTATAGTATTTTTATTTATAAAAAAGGGTCTTTTTAGCTTAATATAATAAATTTTAATCTTAAGGCTCTTCTAAGAGTCAAATTAAAGCTTTTAAGAGTTATAGGTCTTAATTAAATTATAGAGCGCTAATTAAATATAATAACCGTAAGAGTATAATTTTTATATATAAGAAAAAATTAAGTCTATATTATATTTATATTTATTTTTACTTATTAAGCTTATAAAACTTATTAAAATTAAAAAAAGTAATTTTTTTTACTTTTATTATTATTATAAGACTTAGTATAATAAAAAATTCTTAATTTTATTATATAATTTTAAAAAGCTAATTAGGGCTAAGGTTATTATAAAATATATATTTTTTATATTTTAAATTATCTTATATTTTTATTTATTTATAAAAAGGGGTCCTTCTAGCTTAATTATAGTATTTTTTATCTTAGTATTATTTACAAAGCTAAATTAGAGCTTTTAAGATTTATAATTTTAAATTAGATTATATAATACTTATAAAGCTATATAAAATTAAGTAAAAATCTATATTATAATATAAAAAATATATATATTTTATAAACATTATATTAAAATAAGCTTAATAAGCGTATTTAATTAAGTATATTAAATATATGAGATTTTTCTTTATTAATTAAAGATATAATTTTTAAATTTAATTAAAAAATCCTTAGTCTTAGTTATAGTTTAACTAATTATAATTAGTCTAACTCTTAGTTAGATTAAAGTAGCCTAATTAAGTTATATAGCTAACTAAGACTAAAGTAACTAAAGTTAGCCCTTAACTAAGACTAAAGTAACTAAATTATAACCCTAATTATAATAAACTTATTTTAAGTTTTTTTACAAAAGAGTATTTATAATATTTAGATTAATATAATATATTTTTAAATTAAATTAAATTTTTAGATTATTATATAATTTCTTTTAAAATATTTAAAGGTTTTCTTAAGTTTATAAAACTATTATATAATTTATATAATTATTTTTATTATTATTATTTCTATTTATTATAATACTTATATTTTATCTAAATAGGTAAACAGGTATTTTATATATATTTTACTTAGTCTTTTTATTTTTTTTAATAAAAATTTAAAATCTTATATTTAAGTTTTTATTTAGCTTAAGAAATATTTTATTACTAAGAAAATTATTTAATTTATTCTTTAATTAAAATATAAGTTAAATTATTATAATTATAAAAATCTAAGTATAAGATTATATTACTTATTAGGCTTAATATCAAATAATACCTCTTAGTTTTTTTTTTAAAAAAAAATAATATATTATAAGATAATTAATCTCATAATTAATAACTCTATTATTAGAATTAAGGTTATAATTTAATTAATAATTACTTTACTAATTAAATAACTAAGTATAATAATAACTAAAAAGTAATATAGTTTTTAGTCTTAGTCTAATTAATTTATTTTAAGACTTTTTAGTTTAATTAAAAGTAATTAAAAAGTTATAGTTTTAATTACTTAATTATATAGTAAATAAATAACCTTAATCTTTAATTATATAAATAGGTTATATAATATCTCTACTTTATTTATATTATAATAAAATTTATTTCATATTCTTATTTAATTTATTAAAGTTATTAAATTAATTTTAAAAATATATATTTTTAAGATACTTATTTAGAGCTTTTTAAGAATAATAAAGAAATTTAATTAATTATAAGTTATATATATTAGTTAAAAATTAAATAAAATATATAATAACTAAAGTTTAATATAGAAATATTTATAATAATTTTTATATTATATAATATTCTTTTAATAGCTTTTTATAGCTATTTTTAATACTTTTCCTAAGTATATAAGTAACTAAAAGCTTAACTTTTTAATCTAATTAAAAAGTCTTAGTCTTTATCTTCGTCTAACTAAGACTAAAATAGCTTAATTAAATTATATAGCTAATTAAGACTAAAGTAATTTAGTTATAGCCTTAACAAAGACTAATTAACTAGTTAGCCCTTAATTAAGACTAAAGTAACTAAATTATAACTCTAATTATAATTAAAAGGAATTTTATTTAAATTAATATTTAACTAAGATACTTATTTATATTTTTATAATAACTTAAGCTTATTTATTATTATTATATTATAATAATTTTACTTAGTTATTTTATTTATTACAATATTAAAGTTTTTTTTTAAGTTTATTATTATATTACTTTATATAAACCTATGAAATATTAGGTTTATATACCCCTACCTTTTTAAAGGGGTAATCTAAAGGGATCCTTTATATTTCACTATAGAAAATATTATCCTTATTCTAATAAGCTTTAGTATAATATAACTATTTTACCTACCTAGCTTTTTATAACCTAAGAAATTATTATTATAATAACTCTAAAGCTTTTTTTATAAGCTACTTAGGGAAATAATTCTCTTAGATCTAGCCCGCGAGGGCACTAAAAATTCTCCCTTATTAAGGGTTATAAGAATTAATACTATTATACCCTTATATCTTTAACTTAGTAATAAATCTAATAAAACGCTAGTAATTAAGAAGTAATAAGCCTAGGTTAAGGTATATATAAGATAATTAAAAGAATTAAAGGTATTATAAGATAAGAAATAAATATTATTAGAATTATTATAATTACTACTAAATAAAAAGTTATTAAATTATTAATAAGAATCTAGGAATTCTTTATCTTTAATTAAAGGAAAAATAAAAATTAAAACTATATTTAAATTAACTCTCCTTATAACTATTTATAAATATAATAACTAGCTATATAATCTTTCTTGAGTATTTAATAAGGCTTATTATTACGACCGCAAGGGGTATAAAAAGATCTTATTTATATTTAAATATATAAATTATAAAGGAAAAGTAAGATAAGACTAATATATTAAGAAATATAAAGAGATATATTAATATAAACTTAAGGAGGACTATAAGGTATTTAAGAAATAGACCTTATACCTAATTAAGGATATAAAGAACTAAGATATATTCTTAATATTTTAATTAGAAAGGGCTAAATAGAGAGAGAGCTAAATATTATAAGATTTCTATATATATCTTAATTCCCTAAAGAAATACTTTCTAAGATATATTAAAAAAAAAAAAGTATTTTTTTATTTTTTAAAGCTATATTATAAGTTATATAATTATATTATATTAAATTTCTTAAATCTACCTTAATCTTAAGATAAAATAATTATTCTTATTATATATTATTAAGATATAATACTATAATAAAATAGTTATAAGAATAATACTAATAATAACTAATAATAATAAAAAGTAAGGTATAAACTTAATAAAACCTTATTAAACCTTTATTAGATAAATACTAATATAATATCTTAATAAAAAGGGAACCCTAGGAATAGAGCTAAGAACCTACTTAAATATTACTAATATAAAAGTATTAATTACTTTATTATAAGCTTACCTTAAGCCTTAAAAAATTAAAAAAAAATAATATTAATAAAAAAATATAATTAGCTAATATTATAGCCTAGGTATTAATATAAAGGGAAAGGATTAAAGTAAAACTAAGCCTTAAAGTAATAATAAAAATATATAATTAAAAACCTATAAAAACTATAATATACTTAGATAAAATAATAAAATTAAATTATATTAATAAGAAATATATATAAAGATAAGGACTTTAGGAACTTAAAAAAATAATAAGGTCTTATTAGATTATAAGAGAGATAAAATTAAAGACTTATTATATATAAAAGGTCTTAATAAAAATAATTAATTATTAAGGGTATATAAAAATTTTTAAATATATATATATATTAATATTAAAGAAATAATAAAATCCTAAGGAATTAATATCTTACTTTTAATATTTATTATAATTAATTTATTTATTATAATTAATAATAAAGAGTAATATTAATAATTTAAAATAAAAATAAATAATATTAAAATCCTATTAGCTTAGAAGCTTTATAAAAAAGTAAGAAATATAAATTAAATTTCTTATATTACCTCCCTTAAAGAACTTTACTTATTACTTAATAAAGACTTAATAAAACCCTTAAGTAATTTTATTTTTCTTCTAGAGCTATAAGATAAAATAAATATCTTTAGCTCTAAGAAAATAAGTAAATAACCTTAATATAAAAAGACTAATTATATTATTAAGCTTACTAAGAGCAATAACCCCCCTTATAAACTAATTTACCTTTTATCCTAGGCTAAACTAATAGAATTATAAGAATATATTATTAATAATATATAAAAGGGATATATAAGGCTATCTAAGAGTCTTATAAGAGCTTTAATCCTCTTTATCTTAAAGAAAAATAAAGAATTATATTTTTAAATAAATTATAAAGGCCTTAATATTAATACTATTAAGAATTAATATCTTTTTTTTTAATTTTAGAAATTATTAATAAAATATAAGATATTAAATATATCTCTAAGATTAATATAAAAAATATATATTATTATAATAAATATATAATATATATTATAAGTAAATAAAACATATAAGCGAGTAAAATAAAAATCCTAACCTCTTTTATAAAAATCGCAATAAAAACACCATAAACTATTTAATTAATTAAAACTACTCACTATACTTTTCCTTAGATATCTCAATTATTATTTAATAGGTCCTTGCATTATGGCCGGGCTTACCGCAGATACCACAACGTCGAACACCCGGTCGCGCTAACCTCCCTTAACCACCACTCCGCGACGATTTAGCTATTACCCGCGCATCAGTATCTATTTAATTAATTACTTGCCTTCCTTCCTCTATCGTTATTACCCCTCTTTTCTATAGCCAGGTCTTTTTTGCTCTCCGGCGCTAGCTTAGTATCTCATTTGCCTATCGAAGGTCTTGAACCTCTGCCCGAATAAGAGCTATCTTATGCATAACCGCCTTTATTCCCTTTGCAAGAGACTTTAATGCTTTAAGAATTAACTCTAGAGAGCTACTTTGGTGCCTTTTAATTTGTCTCTTAAGGTATTTAGATTAAGATTAGGCCTTAAGTATAGTCTTCGGGGTCCTTAATGCCCAAGAGGTCAATTAATCAGATGCCTCCTTAACCGGCGTTAGCGTCTATAGCTATATATTAAGCTTCGAGACCACACTTTCTAGATCAAGAGGAACAAGCCTAGCCCCTTTAAATAATGCCTTAATATTTTTTTTCGTTATAGTGGCCTTATATATTGCATAGAAAGCTAAAAAGAACTCGGTCTTTGAAATATATATTATAGAGCATCTAATTAGATACTCTATTTCTCGACTATATGCCTTCTTTAGTATGCTAAAGCACCTAATATCAAGGGGCTAGAGTAAATAAGATAAATAAGGTAGTATATAAAGCCGGATAATCTTATTCTCCTCGTAATATCTCTCGAATTCGATAGAATAGTGACTTTTATGGCCATTAAGGATTAAGAGATAATAGGAATTAATTAATTAATTAGTTATATACCGGTTAAAGTGCTTAAGCCACTCGAGACTAGTCTTATTATCGGTCTAGCTATTTTAGGTCATTATAATAGCCTAATCGCCCGGGAGGTTACTTTCTCGGTACCAATTGGCGAGGTAATATTAGCCCGCACTGATAATAAACGGCGGGATTGATTAGCTTTTCGCATTAATTACTTAGATTATTATAATCTATTCCTGATTTCTAGGCTATATTAATTTTGGCTTTAAATGCCTTTTTAAGCCTATAATAACTATTTCGCTTATAATTATGCCTATAAGAAAGCTAATCTTATTAAAGTTATAAATATTTTCTAATTAAATATTATACTTTGCGATTATATTCGCTATAAGTATAAACTAGTTGCGGATAATAATTAGATCTTTATACTTAGCTCTCTAGTAGTTATATTTATAAAAAAAATATGTCTTAAGGTCTAGGTATCGCCTAATGAAGTTTAAGGCCTAGTTTATGCCGACTAGTAGTGCGTCGTGGTCGGTAAGTAATTAATTAGCTATTGCTTTTATATTATATAGCCGGGGGGGAAATCCTCGCGAATTTAGGTTAAGAATAAAGTATTTAAGGATTTATTCCTCTAGATTAGATAGTCGATGTGATTTTAGGGTAATATCGCGTTGAGATTAAATGCCTTTTTGCCGACGCTAGAGTATTATTAGGTTAACTATATAGATTATTGCAGCGCGTTAGAGCTTTAAGGTTAGGTCATTTTGAAGGGCCTAAAAGGCAAGAAGCATTCTAGCCTCATAATTTAACTATGATATGCTAGGTGGTTAAGAATTAATTAATTAAATAGAGAAGGTATAGGTTAAGGGATTTTTATTTTACTTATTTATGTATTTTACTTACTTATGATATATATTATAACTTATATAATAAATAAATATATATAATAAAAATCCCTTAACTTATATTATCTATATTTAATTAATTAAATCTTAACTACTTAGTATATTATAATATAATAATAAGGCTAAAATCCTTCTTATTATAGAGATATATAATATTAATTATATAAAGCTATAATACTAATAATAAGGTATTTAATCCTAACTTAATTAAATCCCTAAATTATATAAGCTTTTAGACCTAGAGGAAGAGATTCTTATTTATATTATTCTTAACTTAGATTTATAAAAATTCCCCCCTTAGCTTTATAATATAAAAAAAATAGCTAATTAATTACTTAATAATTATAATATATTATTAATTAATATATATTAGGCTTTAAATTTTATTAAATAATACTTAAAGCTTAAGATATATTTTTTTTATAAATATAATTATTAAAGAGCTAAGTATAAAAATCTAGCTATTATTTTTAATTAATTTAAGCTTATAATAAATATAATTATAAAATATAATATTTAATTAAATAATATCTATAACTTTAATAAAATAAGCTTTCTTATAGATATAATTATAAATAAAATAAGTATTATAGACTTAAAAAGATATTTAAAGCTAAGATTAATATAATTTAAAAATTAAAAATAAATTATAATTATTTAAATAATTAATATAAAAAGCTAAGTAATTTAATTATTTATTATTAATATAAGCTAATATTATTTTATTAATTAATATTAAAAAATAACCTCTTAGGTAATTAAATAATTATAATAACTTAAAATAATTAAATTAATAATAAAATTAATCTTAAGTAATTTAAATATTTTAATTAATATATAATTAATTAATTAATTAATTTTTATTATTTTTTAATTCTTAATAATTATAAAAGCTATTAATTTATTAAATTTAAGAGATATTATAAAAAAAAAATATTTAATTTTATATATTATTTTATTTATTTTATTTATTTTATTTATTTTAGCCTCTTAATATTAAATACTTTAATATATTAAAATAAATTTATAATTAAGAAATAAAATAATTAATTAAATATTTTATAATTTATATTTTAAAAACTAAGTTTTTTTTAGCCTTTTATATTATATATAAAATTATTATAATAAAAAAAATATTAAGAAAACTTTTAAAAAAACTAATTTTATTTCTCTTAACTTAGAAATTATAATCTTAAAGCTTAATATATAGCTATAAATTTTAATATTTACTAAGGAGAGAGCTAAGCCTTTAGCCTCTTCGGTCTTAAGGACCCTAAAGATTATACTTAAGGCTAGATCTTAATCTAAGTACCTTAAAAGATAAATTAAAAAGTATTAAAATAACTCCTTAGAATTAATCCTTAAAGCCTTAAGATCTCTTAAGAAAGAAATAAAAGTAATTATATATTAAGTTATCTTATTAATTATTAAGAATAAAAACCTTTAAGAAGTAAATAAAATACTTAGTTAGCGCTAAAGAGTAAAAAAGACTTAATTATAAAAAAAAAGAGTTATAATAATAAAAAAAGAAAAATAAATAATTAATTAATTAAATATTAATATATAAATAATAACTAAATTATTAAAAAATAATAATTAAAAAAATTAATATAATTAGGGATTTAATATTATAGTATTTATAATAAGTTTAATTATAATATAAGAATATATTAGGTAATAATTAAGATATCTAGGGAAAAATATAATAAATAATTTTAATTAATTAAGTAATTTATAATATTTTTATTATAATTTTAATTTTAAAAATTAAGATTTTTATTATATATATTTATTTATTATATAAGCTATATATATATATTATTTATATTAAAAAAAATAATAAATAAAAAGTTTTATTTTATATATATTATAATTAATTTAAATATTTAATTATATTATTTAGATTTATAAATATATTAATTTATTTTTTAATATTATATTTATTAAGCTCTTTATAAGCTTTTTAATATAATTTATATAATATATTTAGATTATATTTTTATTTATTTAAAAACTAAAAAATTTTATATTAGAGTAATTAAAGAAGTATTAAATTATATAAAAAAAGTAAAGCTATATATTAAGCTATTAAAATACTTTTTTTATTAATAAAAAGTTAAATTCCTAGGGTTTATTTTATTAAGTAAAAAGGTTTTAATAAATTCTTACTAAGTAAAAGTAAGTATTAATTAGCCTAAACCTATTATATATAAAGAAATCTAAGTTTTCTTTAAGTTTTATAATTTCTATAAATACTTTATTTATAAGTACTTAAGAGTAATAAAACTACTTATAAGTCTTATAAAAACAAGTATAACTAAAAAAAAAGCTAGGAAAATATTACTTAAATAATAAGGAAAGGGTAATATTTTATTTATTTATTATTAATTAATATAAGTAAAAATAAATACCTTAAAGGTAATAATAATAAAAATCTTTTCTTAATTTAATAACTAAGGTTAATAATATCTAATTACCTTTTAATTAAAAAAGTTTAATAAAATAGAAATTAATTATAATACCCTTAAATAAGAAATAATAATTATTATTAAGTTATTTAAATATTAGTAATATTATTTAAAAAGAGCTCTAAATTAAATTAAAATCCTTAATAATTATTAAAATCTATAAGTATTTATAAAGATATTATAAAAAAAATTTTTATTAAGCTAAAATATTTAATATAAAAATATTTATAAATTATAAATTATATTTAGTATTTATTTTTATATTAAAAAATATTAAATATAATAGCTTAATTATATTTAAAATTATAATTTTTATTAAATTATTTTAAATTATTTTTAAATAAGTATTTTAATTATATTAAAAAATATAATTTTAAATATTAATTATATTATTTTAATTACTTAATTATAAATTTTAATTAAAAATAATTATTATTAATTAAAATTAAAATAATTCTAATAATAATATTAATAATAATTATAATTCTATAAAATAATTAAAAATTATAAATATAATTAAAAATATAATAAAATATATATATATATATAACATACTTAATAAGCAAGTGTCACAGTCATACAAGTGTCACAAAATACCCTATAGTGGGATTTTCTCTTTAAAGAGAATTCACTTAAAAAATTCTAGAAAATTTAATTAAGGCTAAAAATAGCTAAGACTTTAAAGTTAGCTTATTAATACTAGCATAAATAATATATATTTTTATAGAATTTTTAAAAAAATCTCTTATAAGGTAGTTTAGAAAAAAGTATATTCGTACTATATAAATAGCTATTTCTCTATAAAGGAATTTTTTTTAAAAATCTATAAAAATCATTTCTATATTTAATATTTAGTTAGATTTATAAAAATACTCTTTTTTACTTTATAGCTATTTTATAATAGCTTTTAGAAACTTTAGGTTAGCTATTTTTAGGTGCATAGTATGCTATGATACTTACTTATTTGTAACACTTGCTTATTAAGTACATTATATAAATTTAATATTTAATTTTTTTATTAAATTACTATATAAATTATTTATTATTAATATAAATAATTATTTTATTATTATCTTATAATATATTAAAAATTATTTATATTTTTTTTATTACTGTCCCTCCCTTTAAGCATTACCTTACTTTTAAGTATGCATTTACCCACTATTCCCACCGCTCTTCCCTTTACCATCACATCCTCTGCCATTATCAACAACCCGAGTTAATCAACGCCCATTTACTTCGCGGGCGCTCCATAAATCACGATGTCTATCCCGAATGAGGCACTGCAAAAGGTATGCATTCCCTTCCCTTCTTCTGCTCAATGCCGTTCTTCTCCAGACCGTGAGTCAGCCTCCAGTGCCACCTGTTTGCTAATGCTCGATCAGTTGGTGCGGGAGATCGAGAGCCAGGCTATTGCAGCTCAGCAACAGATCGGCCTGGCTCGTACCCAGATGACTGCTAAGCAGCGAGAACAGCGCCTCGTTAAGCTGACTCTGAGCGAGATGGCCAGCTTGCCTGAGGACGCCGTTGTCTACGAAGGTGTCGGGAAAATGTATGTACCCTGCCCCGAACCCCCGCGATATAACCCATCATCCATTCCCAACCCCGCACCAGCATTTTTCCGTGGCCTAACGTCGGTGGTGTTTGTTTGCGCCTGCTAGGTTCGTTTCGCTTCCCGTAGACTCCCTACGACAGAAGCTTGAGGGTCAGACACAAGGTCTGGAGAGTGAGGTGGACAAGCTGAGCCAACGCTTGCTGTATCTGGAGACAACACATAAGAACAGCCGCGAGCACATCGAGCAGATGCTCCGCGCCAAATAACTTAAGCGCCAGGATGCTCGCCACAGGTTTGCGTGTTCCATACCTACCCAGGCTGCCTCTTGGCTACCTCTTGGTTCAGTCCTAGCCGCTGCTTCTCCACGTCGAGTCACGTTGGGTGCCGAGCCGCCGACGCCCTCAAATGCAGAAAAAACTGTTTCAATTGCCGCCCACCTTCTCGGTGCCGCCATGACTCTTGCGTCCCCAGCCCTACCGCTGCGCCGCACACTCTGAGCCCACTTGATACCGACGTGACCACCTCGACCAGGGTGGTTTTGCAGTGTGGCTTTCTTTGGACGGCCTCCCCTTCACTCGGAATCACCTGGATGGCTGTGCAATATGCAAGACGCACGACAGGCAGCCAATGCGACTTTGCAGATTTGGCCCCCAATGCTCCTCTCATCACAATGACCACAATGACTTCATGCTTGTTACACTCGGCCTCCAGCCTCCAGCTCCCTCAGCGGCCTTCGACATGTACATAGTTTCTCTGATCATCTCATGAATTAAGCAATCGTGGTCATTCTCTGAAGCTTGTTGATTTCACTTCAGTCTTGCTCACCGCCGGTTTCATCGTCCGCTATTAACATCCAGATCGTTCCCTCGGCCCAACCATGCCCGATAAGCTAAAAGACATTTGATCGACTAGCGCTGCGCCTTTTTGCATCTCGCACTTCTTCGAGGGCCAGGGACCATGCGTTCAAGCCGGATTTCAGCCCCCACCTGAGTTTCAGCCCCGCCTTCGCATGTCCAGCCCTACCACGGTCCCATGCCGCGACGGAGGACGCCCTGTGTCGGTCGTCTGCTTACGCCCTCCTACTTACTTCTTTACTCTTCTCCTCCCCTCCTCTTGTTATCCTTCCTCATATTTCTACTCTTCCCATACCTTGAAGGTCTCATCCCAAGCTCTTCACCAAAGCAACACGCCGCTTTCCAAACACAGAGACACATCGTCGCCTTAGTCCTCTCAGCTGCTTGCTTATCAACAACCTCCCACCAACTTCACATCACTTTCGGTCTTGGCTGCCTGGAACAATGAGTAGAAGCAGCTACAGTTACACTGACTCCGACGACGAAGACTACGACATCCACGTCCGTCGACGCGGCCCATCACCGGGTGGTGTCCGCTATGTCTCGGGTGGGCAGCGCCCTCACAGCTACTACGATGCACCTGCCGGCCCTAGTCGCCTCGGACCTGATCGCCTCACCACTGTCATATCCCGATCCAAGTCCCGTGAGCGCTCCCGGTCCCGTGACCGTCGCACCAGTAGCCCTCCACTACCAGCTCCCGTCATCATCAACAACCGAATCTACAACGACTTCTCATCTGACGACGATGACGACGATCGCCGAAAGCAGGTTGTGCGACGATCTTCCCGTCGGCGTCGCTCGCACTCTCGGTCTCGATCGGGTTCCTCATCATACGTGGCGCAGAAGGAATGGGAAGTAGAGCGAGCCCGCAAGGAGCTCGAGGATATGCGCCTCGCTAGTGCCCGCGAGAAGGATGAACAGAGAATGGTCAAAGGCTACCGCGAGGAGTGGGAGGCTGAACAGTCTCGCAAGGAACTGGAGAAAATACGTCTTGCCAGCGCTCGAGAGAGAGATGAGCAGCAATTGATCAAGGGCCACCGAGAGGCATGGGAGGCCGAACGATCCCGCAAAGAGCTGGAAAAGACGCGCCTTGCAAGCGAACGTGAGAAGGATGAGCAACGACTTGTCAAGGGCTATCGTGAGGAATGGGAGGCTGAGCAATCTCGCAAACAGCTTGAGAAAGTCCAACTTGCCAATGCCCGCGACGATGATGAGCGTCGCATCGTGGAGAAATACCGCAAAGAGGAAGAGTTAAAACAGTCCAGACGTGAGTTGGACGCGATGAAGGAAAAGGAAGCCCGAGAAGCAGAGGAGGAACGCCTCATGAAGGCGATTGATCTGAAGCGACTCCGAGCAAAGGATGCAGCCAAGGCGGAGAGCGACCGCCGCGAGAAGGAGGCTAACGACGCAGTTGAGGAGTATAAGAGAAAGGAGCTACAGCGCGCCATGGATGAGAAGAAACTCAAGGACCAGAAGGAACGAGAGGCAGCCGAAGCCGTTGAGAGGTACAAGCGAGAAGAGAAGGAACGCATCGCCAAGGAAAAGGCTGAGAAGGAGGCCAAGGAGAAAGAGTATCAGAAGCGACTGAGGGAAGATCTCGTCAAGTCTGGGCTTGACGATGAGGCAATAGACGCCATCATGAAGAAGGAAAAGATCAAGAAGGAACCTTCGCCCCAGCCACCCTATCGCCCCCTACCACATCATGGGATGGTTCCCAACATGGGTCAGATTAGCCATGTCCCTCATGGCGCTCCTGTCCCTCATACAGGACTCGTCCGTCCCATCACTCACCCCAACCACGTCGTCCACACCAACCAGGCTGCCCCTATGGCCGTCGCCCAAGGTCCCCGACCGACCTACACTCGCATGGCTCGTCGACATCTGTCGATTGAGTCATTGCGAGCCTACGGGGTTGAGTTTGATCTCGATGACGTACGTATCCCTTGTCCCTTGCCCATCCCAGTTTATGCCAGACCTCGAACTAACATTTTCTCGAGGATCCCGAGTACGTCCTGATCAAGCGTTGGGTGCCCGAGTGGGAACAAGATCAGCTGTGGAAGCACACCAAGTACATCCGCCAGAAACGCGGCAAGATGCTGATGATCGAGGAGAAGAAGCATGGCAGAGACGACCCGGAGTTTGAGTGGGTGCGGAAAAAGAGTGACAAGAAGGAGCGTCGTAGAAGCAAGTCGCCGTCGCTCTTGATGTATTTGGCTGGGGCACGCCCGGCTTAAACCTGAAAGGTCGGATTGGGTACGAGTTGTGAAGCTTGTTTTTTTGTACATGCAGTTCCTGAGCGCTAGCCATCTATTTTATATATGAGATGAGTTGTTGTTACAGTTGTTGTACAAATACCAATTCACCTGGCCCGGCGAATCAATTCCTCATAGACAGTCCACGCCAACGCTGAACTCATCGCCTTTCGGCTCATACGCAGTGCAAGACCATCCCAAAGTGAACGAACGCCTTCTTGAGACACCATTCTATACCAAGCATGCCAAATATTCCTATACTCCTGTGGCTGCAACTGGATTCGTGTCTTAACTGCATCGAAGGGATTGGAGACAACCGAGCATGCTCCGCCGGCGAGCATGGCTGAGGTGAAGTTGACAGAACTAGCAAGAGTGGCCTGCATCTTGGTCGGACCGTCACCAGACGAAGCCCCAGGCTTTGCTGCCAGAGAGCCCAGCTGTGACTTCAGCATCTCGTAAAAAAGCACATACATTCCAGCATAAGGTGCATCTCGGAGTGCTGTGGCGCCAAATCCTGAAAAGAAACCACGCCACCCATCTGTCCGCCGGATATCGAGGGCTGCAGATGCGAGGGACGGATACGAGTAGAGGCTGGATTCAAACCGAACCTTGATGACGGTCAAGGGCATCAATACAAATCCAGCAAATGTCCTCGCAATGGCGCCTGATACGAGGTTGCCAGAGTTGGTGAGTGATGGCAGGGCGGAGGAGCCACCCTGAGTCTGGAGCCGACGTCCCAGGATGCCCGTCCGCTGGGCGTGCTGGCGAATTGCATTAAGTGAAGTGAAGTAAAGGGCTGAGCCAAAGCCCGTTCGCAGGGCAGATGGAACAGTGCCTCTCCAGAGAGACTGTACCAGGCTTGAAGACTGCCTGATGTCGCGTAGCGTGGCGGTGAGTGATGAGCCTCCAGACTGCTGAACCCGGGTCTTGAGTAGGTCTAGAGGCTGAAGAATGACCGCAGAGGCAACTCCGGAGCCAAGGCCGGAGACAAAATGGCGAGCTGGGTGGTCATGTCAGGGAAAAAAGCGACCAGACAGATCGAGGCCGATGAGCGCCGGGTGTGCCGGTCGCCATTGGTCCTCATTGGAAGGCATACCTGAGTTTGCTGGCCGTGAGGCCCGTTGCTCAGTCATTGGTGGGGATGCAACGGCATCATTGTGCTGCGCTGGGGAACTGGCAATTGTGAGGCCCATGGCTAGTCGCAGACTCCGGCCACATGTCGGGGAACTGATTGAGTGACGTGACAGGATGAAATCGGACCAAAAGTGTCAGACCCCGTTTCGTGACTTCACCCCACTTTGTTGCATCGGGCACGTGTGGATTGCATTCAGAGGTTGGCCCAAAAGACCATCTCAACTCGCGACGCTAGCATGACTGCCTCGATAGTCGCCTATGACTGATTCAAGGCGCCCAGCAAGAAGGCGATGTCGCTTGACCAGCTCAACCCACTCATCGACGCCAATGGAGGCGAGAAGCATTCCGAAATCAGCCCCCAGTCTGCCGAGACTACCCGCACAGTAGAGGACCTGCGTCAAAATGCTCTCCCTTGACGTCTGGTCTTTGACTGTGGGCAGATAAATGCGCAAAGTCTCGACGAGCATCTCAACGAGGTGGAGGGGAAATGTGGCCATTGGTGACGGCAACAATCGCAAGGGGTCGGCATCGTGCTCAGCTGGTGGAGCAAAGCTCGAGCTTATGCTCTTGAAGACAGAGACTATGCTGAAGCTATGCTCACGGAAGATCTCAATGAACCGCTTGAGATAGCGCTCGGTCTGTTGCCCACCAGACCATGAGCTAGCTGCCTTGTCCTGCCGAAGGCGTTCCTCGTCGGCAAGATCTCTGAGAGGTTCTAACGCTTCCAGTGTCGTCAAAAGTGTGGCCAAGCGACAGACCAAGAAAACAGCAGGGAGGGCATCCTCAGTCGGTGTGTCTGTAACCAGGTCTGGGATAATGCGCTTCAGCCAGCCGATCGTCCTAACAGCGGCAGCCAGCTTCAGATTGGGCGCCTTCAGCGTGCCAACGAGATCAGCTGCCATCTGGCGAATGGCAGCGTCCGCCTCCTCCAGAACTGATGTGACGAGGGGTGAATCTGGGTAGAGGGATGCCAGGCGACGGACGTGGGCATAGAGCTCGAGAGTGGACGAATGGTTGACGGGGGTGGCCGAGACAGCAGATGAAAGAAGCAGGGGCATCTCCATCACATCGACGAGGCGCTCCGAGTTTCGAAGGAGTAGCAGGGCTTGTTTTCTTCGAGCCAGCAACTTGCTCTCGCTCGCCTTTCCAAAGGCGGACGAGAAGTGCTCTGCCTGCGCATCAAGGCGAGGTACTGCTTGGACAAGATCGGAAGCTCGCTGGGCCAGTGTTGGCAGCGACTGCCGTAACGTGGCATGGCTGGCTGCCGACTCGACGACGGGTTTATGTGACCGCTTCGAAAGTGCCTGGACAGCCAGGAGGAGTGAGTGGGACGTCTGAGAAAGGACCTGAGGCTCGGAGGTTTGCAAGAAGTCGGACTGCTGTTCTGCAAGGTATATCAGATACTCCAATGCGCCAGGGTCAGCCTGCTGGTCAGGAGCGAGCAGGTCTCGCAGCGCCTCAGCCATGATGACCAAAGGGGTATGATCGTTGAACTGAGACGACCTCGGGTGGCCTGCAAGAGTGGGCGGATCAGGAAGCCGAACGACGCGGCCACGTGGAGTCGATCTCTGTCCGATATATGCGTGCCAGGTCCGTTTAGCCGCGGAGTCGATGAACTAGTGTAGCGAATGTGTGCTGCGTCCGTCGTGATTGTATCTGGTGCTCTTAACGAGTGAGGTGGCAGCTGGCAGCTGGCTGACAGGAGCTGGTGGGGTGGAAAGGAAGACGGTTGACACACTGCCACATCAGGTAGGTCCCCTGATTACCTAAGGCTGGAGCTGCCTCCCCAACATTGATACATTGCGTAGTTCAAGCCTATTAAGGACTAGAGGAACGGCCGCTAATGCCCAGAACGGTTGGGGAAAGGTACGAATACTGAAATAAGCTCCGTGATGGCTTGCGGCACACACCTGTACCCGTGCCTCTTCCACGTGAGGTTCCCCAACAGACGTGACCTCGATCCTTTTATACAGGCAGGCTGCCCGTTTTGTTCCCTGAGGCGCATTGCCTCGTCGCATTGTCTGCCTTTTTCTCTCTTTATCCCAGGCTTTCCCTCTTCCCTCGACTTGCACCTTGCAACCCTGACCGCGACCGCTTCTGCGCCCCCGATTGCGACCAAACCTAACCATGAAAGACCCATTCTTCCTCCCGCCCGTACCTTGGCTCGCCGAGAAAGCACAGCCCTGGGCTGACTTGCTCGATCTCCCCTCGCTACCGCTCCATATTCACGAGGTTCTGGCTGCTGCTCTTCTATACTCGGTCGTCTTCTGGCCAATTTCGCCATGGATATCGAATTTGCTGGCCCCGGAGCACTACTCGAAGCTCCCGCGAAAGCGACGACTGAACTGGGATGCCCACGTTGTTTCCATGGTACAGAGCTGCCTCATCAACGGCCTTGCTATTTGGGTCATGTTCACCGATAACGAGATCAAGAACATGACTTGGGAGGAGCGAATTTGGGGTTATACTGGTGCCGCTGGCTTCATCCAGGCCCTTGCAGCCGGCTACTTCCTTTGGGACTTGGTCGTAACCAGCCTTAATCTCGATGTCTTTGGCCTGGGAACGCTGGCGCATGCTATCGCAGCCCTGCTGGTGTACTCTCTGGGCTTTGTATGTCTTTCGAAACTTCCTGTGTTCTTTGCCTTTTGTACTAACCAGAATTCACTTCAGCGCCCATTCCTCAACTACTATGCCTGCGTGTTCATCCTCTGGGAACTGTCAACCCCCTTCCTCAACGTTCACTGGTTCATGGACAAGGTGGGCATGACGGGCACACGCGCTCAGCTCTACAACGGCCTCATGCTCCTCTTCACCTTTTTCACCTGCCGGCTTGTGTACGGAACGTATATGTCCTTCAGTGTCTTCAAAGACGTGTGGGCCGGCATTAACACGCACCCCAACGTCGAGGCGCTCACAACACCACTCATGGCATTCGCACACGAGGACTCAACGGTGCCTGTGTGGCTGGGTGCGGCATACCTCGCCAGTAACATCACGCTCAACAGTCTCAATTTCTACTGGTTCTTCATGATGATCCGGGCTGTTCGCAAGCGATTCGAGCCCTCATCAGACTCGCAGGACAAAACCCCAGACGCCCCAGTGACCGAGGCTGAGATCGATCTTTCTTCTGTGGGAACGGGAGCGGCCAAACTTTCTGGTGGACGACGTCGCAAGGCTTGAGTTTGTCCTTCACGGTGATTCCAATATTCATAGATCGCCTAGTCTTGTTGCAATCACGCACGTTTCTGGTTACTCTCTTTGCTTGGTCACTTAGATTCCTGGGGGCATGGTGTTTTGATTGCTTGGCACGGTCAATCGAGTTGCGGGGTTGCTTACTGATCTGCCTACATCGTTGGCACTTGGTTAAATGCCATGAGCTGTATTATGCTTTCTTCAAGGATATGCATGTTCAGTTCTAGAGCCAGGTGCTGTTGTCTATCCCTGTCTACTATGAATTGCGTCGTGAAAGTCAAGGGGTGGAGGGAGGTGCATCTGGTCGTCCTCGACACGATCATGTGCCGAAGCTTTCGTGGGGCGCCAGTCGCCTTGCCAGCAGACTCGCGCCTTTACATTCGCTCACAGCATTGCTTAGACACATAGATTAGTATAATTAGAAGAGACCGAGTCAGGCTACTCTGAGCCGGTCATTGATTTAGTATTACCATCGTCATACACACAACTTCTAGTAGGGTTGCCTGACAAAGACTAGATATGCATACAAGATGTGAAGAAACATGTCCAAAGCAATCGCCAACCATGACCAATAACGCGCCGCCAACAACTAGATGCTATGTATAGGCTTGCACGAGATCAAAATCCGAACGGGTTCTGGGGGGCTACACGCGATGTTAGCAGAGATTAGGGCCAGCCAAGGATTTAACTTACTCGCTTGTGCCAAGTTTGCTCTTCGTCCGGTTGGCTGAGGAGCAAGCTTCTTAGGCTCATTTGATACACCAAAGCGGACTGGGGGTGGTGGGCCGGTCTGCTGCGGCACCAGGGGCTGGGGGGTCATCGTGTTGTTCATCGTGTTGTTCATACCGCCCATACCAGTAACTTGGGGTGGCAGGCCAGGCATACCCGTTCGCTGGGGCTCGAGGGCCGGTGGCAGGTAGCTGTTGATGCCTCCAGGAGGGGCTCCGTACATAGACTGTGTGGCCGAAAACGATGGCTGGAAGCCTGTGGGCTGAGCCTGCATCGGTTGGAATTGGTTCGGCGCCTGCATTCCGGTCATCATTGGCTGCATGAATTGGCCGGCACCGGTAGGGAAGGGCATCATGGGCTGAGGGCCCTGTGGTCCAGGAAATCCGGTCATGGCAGGCTGCATCTGAGCAGTGTATTGCTGCTGCAGACGAGCTTGGGTTATCTCGTTCAGGCTCTGGCCAGGGAGTGCCACCTGCCCCTGCAACGCGCCCGTCATCTGGGGTACCATCGGTGGGGGAGCAAATCCGCTCGGTTGAGCTGTTTGCGGAGCCGACAGAGGCCTTTGAGGTGGTGGAGGCACAAGGGATGCCTGGTTCACTGATGCCTGTGGTGGAGCAGGACGTTGTCGTGCTTGTGCGACTGACGTGAAGAAGGACGGGGTGGCGCCGCCGAGGGGTTGCGTCGTAGGCACCGACGCTGCTGTTTGCTCAGGAGCAACTTCGACCTTGGGGGCTGGAGGGGTGGGCTCAGTCTTTGTAGGCTCAAGCGGTGCTGACAAGAGCGACAACTCCTTCATGGATCCCGTCAAAGCCTGTGTTGGAGGAGGAGAGGCTGGCGATGGTTCCGGGGCAGGCTTCGGGGCGGACTCGGCTGGGGGTTGCGGCTGTGATTGCGGTGGTGGCTGTTGCTTACTGGGCTTGACGTCCCAAGCATCATCGTCAAATCCTGAAGAAGCCGCCTGGCGAGGTTCGGGGCTCTTGTTCGCTGGGCTAGTCTGTATTGGCGACTTCGCATCCTCGTCAGCAGCCTTGGAGCCGTCTGACTTGGAGAAAGCGCTAGCATCAACGACATCGCTTGTCTGAACCGCCGGCGCAGGTCGACCCTTGCGAGTGTTGTTTCGTAGTGCACCACCAGGTCCAGAGAACAAACCCCCAGAAGCACCTTCGCCATCTCCCTCCGCAAAACTAACACCTCTCTTCCCGCCACGCGTACGGCCATACTTGGTGTCCAGGTGGCGCATGACTTTGATGATGTCGCCTTCGCGGAGGCCAAGAGCTCGGAGGGTGCTTGCATCGACATCGGACAAAACGCTCTCATCCATGGAATCTTTGATGAATGCCTGAGCGTAGCGCTCACACAATCCTACCGCAACCTCGCAGGACAAGAAAAACTGGAACCAGTCGTAGTCGGACTTGTTTTTCTCGATGGTCACACCGGCAGTGGTGCTAGATTCGGAGGACTTCTTCTCGGCGGTCCTAGCTCGCTTGACATCTGCCAGTGGCTTATCGTCTTCCAAAGAGATGCCTGTCAAGTTTTCAACGTACTCAAGGTCTTCACGAGACATCTTGCTGATGGGAACAGCAATCTTGACACCGTTCATCTTGTGCAGGTGAATCTTGCCGTCCTTAAGGCCCAGGAACTGGGCTTCAACACTGAAGGATCGGGATCGATCTGTCCAGGTCCGCACCTTGGACGAGTCTGGCTCTGGGAGGTTTAGAGTCAGCATTTGATGGAATCCATACTGCGCAAATAGGGGGTAACACGGGCAAAAGGGCGGCAGAAAGGACACTCACTAGGCTTGGACCGTGGCTGGCTGCTGCCATCGCTTCGTCCATTTTCTCGACGGCTCCGCTGTTGTCCCGAATTACTACCATTCTCTCTCGCCATGAGGCTACTGCCTCGTTTGGGAAGAGGCATTCCCGGCCCTACCTGCTGAGGTTCTTTGCTCGCCTTGATGGCCTCCTTAGTCAATCGAATTTCTTCGAGGCGGTTTTGCTCGACGAGCGACTTGGCAGAGTTGATGCCGGCGGACGATGACGAGATAGTACCGGTAATCTCGATATAGCTGCTTGGGACGACGCCTTCCTTGCCATTCTTAAGGCGGCGAACTTGCCACCACTCTTCGCTCTTGGTGTTGTCAAGGATAATAACCTCATCGCCTACGGCGACAGTTACCTCATCGTCTCCTTGGGCCATGAAGTCGTAGAGAACCTGACCCTTCTTTTGGCCACCACCACTGCTTCCCTGCGTGCCCGCCATGATCACCTCCCGGAGTCCTTCGGCACGTACAGCTCCGGCCAACTCACCCAATGCGCTGACAATCTCCTCGGCAGTGTCCTTGGCTCCTGCGTGGAAATCGACGCTCTTGCTTGGGCGGACGAGTTCCATGAAGACATGCTTCCCCTCCCGTGAATAATGCGTCATCCGGTCCGCAGTCCACTCCTGTGAAGGTCCGTCTGAAGCATGCTCGGGTGCGACCAAAATCACTCCAGTCAGAAGGTTAATTCCCAGTGTGGTAGGCATCTTCTTCTTCTTGCCCATAATTGAGATCATCTCATTGATATTGTACAAGTGGAAACCGCCAGGGGTACGCTCGACATCCTGACGTCGATTAGGATCTTGGTGGAAGTGCATATTAACTGGAGAAGCCGGATGCTCATATGTCGGAGACGGCGAAGCAGGCGCGCGCGGCCGAGCAGGGAGAGCAGGGGATCGGATAGGCTCGTCGTCGGATTCTGGGGGCTCGCTGAACGTAACGGAAGCGCGAGGAGGTTTCGGGGGGGCTGCAGACTGTTGAGAGGCTGCACGGGCATGCATAACACCCGCGAGAGCAGCAGCAGGACCCGCCAGAGCGGGTGCAGCGCTGCTCGGTAGGTCCGGAGATGCCGTCTCGGGCTCGGGCTCGGGGGCTGGAGCAGGTTGCGGCCTCGAAGGTAGAGCTGGGGGGGCGGGAGGCAACGACGGTGCTGGAGGTTCTTCAGAGCCACCGATCTCGATGTAATTAGACGGAACGAAGCCATATTCGCCGTCGAGGCCGGTGAGGATCCAGTCGGGGTCTGACGTATCGTACACCTCGAGCTGAGCGTCTTCGGGAAATGAGAGCTCCTCGTCGGTCTGACGCGTATAATCGTAAAGGGCGCGGGCGTGCTCTACAGGTTTGGCCTTTGGGGAAGGAAGAAAAGAAGATCAGTATCATCGTGATGGCACATGAATATGAGGCCCAGTCAAGGCCAACTCACCTGTTCAACATAGTTGTTAGGCACGAGGCCTGTCGGCTCGTCCTCATCGTCAGCGCCGGCCTTCTTCTTTGCTTTCCACCAGCCATCGTCGCCATTCTTGTCGAGGACGTAGAGCAGATCGCCGTCGTTGATTGCGAGCTCGCCCTCGGCCTGAGGCGCGTAGTCATAGACGGCCCGGTACACCCCCAGAAACCCCATGTCGGAGAGTCGTGAGTCGGCTCAGTAAGCTGCACCGCGGGCGGATGTGCTTCGAGAAGGGATCCGCTGGGAATTTGCTAACGAGCAGGGCGAAGGGAGGAGGGGGGACGAGTAGAAGCGGAAAGATGCGATGCGATGCGATGCGAAGTGACGCAGTGCGTCGTTTGTCTGAGGAGCGAGCAACGGCTAGGTAGGTATGGACCGACCCGACGCACCTTCCCCCTACCAAGTTCGAGAACCTGAGCCTCCTGGACAAGTCGTTAGGTAGGTGCCTACCTGTTTAGGCATAGCGCCAACGTGGTTAAGCTGGTGTCGAATTAACGCTGTTTGCGCACACAGTGATATACCTAATTCGCTACTATCACGGTGCGGATTTTGCGTCACCCCTTACTTTGGCAGCATTTTCTCCATTGCTTCGGTGACGAGGTGGTTGGGCTTCCATCCAAAGTCGAACCCTGGAACTCCACTGGATCCCCGCAAGCAGGTCCAACGTCAGCTCCCTTCCATAGGCCCTTTCCAGAAGATGGATTTGTACACAGCATGCCTCAGCCACATGCTTTCGTCAACATCGCCGCCGTCTCACCGGCCTACTTGCTCACCTGCGCTGCGTTCTAGGCACCTAACGTCACACAAGGCAACCGAAATAAGTGCCGTGGCCGAGAAATTAGACATATGGAGTACCAGGTCGCTCAGATGAGTCTATCCGGCTGTCGCGGATGAGCAAGGAGCAGGACAACCTTACACAACTGCGTATGCATCTGTTTGCAGGTATTCCAAGTTCCCCACTACGCAACTTGCAGTAAGCAACAAGGCATTTGCACCACTGTTCAATATCGTATTTGAAGCAGAAGTCACCATTGGGTCAATCACGGTGGGCGATGTTCTTCAAACTTCATATACCGTTGTCCAAGATCCCGGAGCCACTCTCTAGCACAGCAGCACCTCGAAAGCTCATATCGCTGAGGTACAATATGTCTAGGGCACAAACCCACATGTGGTGTACTCATCTTCTACGCACATACTTCACCTATGCATCCATGAGAGCTGAAAGACTATCGGTTTCGAAAGCCCGGCCTGGGAGCCGATTAACCAAGAAAAGACCCATTCTACAGTTCCCAACCGTACCTATTTGATCAGAGTCTTGAAAACGTTACTGTCTATATAGTCCCGCCGTGTCAACCCAACCTATACCAAACTCACATGACTCTACGAACCTATCCAGTGTGCCTTGCGCAAGGCATTTCTCTGCCTAGTGATATCCAGTCAGGATGTATCGGGCCCAAAAACATCGTCAGATGTCGTCCGGCCTTCAGCAGCCTGGCCCAAGTTGCGGAGGCTACCAGTGCGATGTCCTCGTGTGAAGATTCCTGGGAACATCCTCGGATCGCTTCCCGACAGGTGAAGATCTGCCATGGCATCGCTAGTCCAGGTCTGGTCTCGGCCAGTCGATAATCCAGTAGGTGATCCTACGGTTGCGGCATGATAGCTAGCCGACGGGGACGCTTCCACATTCGAGGGCTCATCACCAGAGGGAAGACCCGCGCCGGTGGACTGCCCGGCCATGTACACTGCTGACTCTGACATCTTACTATCAGTGCCACCAGGTTGGGCCGAGAACTCGCTGTTAGCATTGTAGTGGACATATTTTGCTAGCCTGTGAGGTAAAGGGTTAGCGCCAGGAAGGGCATCAAGAGACCAAGGTTGTGACTTACACCTCCCTCTCCTGCATCAGTGTGAAGTGCCGGAACTCTTCACGCCGGTCAGGAACATTTGTCTTGACCATGGTGTTTCCTTCTCGGCCCGGCTTGTCACAGCCTGGTCCCAGCCACTGCTCCTTGACAGACAACTCGTAGCCACTCTGCTTAACCGAGTTCTTCGCCAGTTCGCACATGTCGACGGGACTAAGCTTGTAAATCTGCGCAGCCACTGCATATTCCTCAATGAGAGGCTCCTTTGTGAAGGCAAACTGCAAAGGATCATCCGTAGAAAGTGACACGTTCAAGCCTCGCTTGAAATACTGGTGGAAAGGGTTCCGTTCATATGCCAAGAACAAAGCATTGTTACTGAGCGGCGACATGGCGATGCCAATCTGTTCCAGATAAAACATGTACTGTAAAAGAGGCACCTTACGAAGGAGCAATCCGTGGCTGATGCTGTGACAGCAAAGGGCGGCAACAGCCAGATGCTCACTGTCGCCAGCCTCTCCACAGTGTGGCCGTAGGACAAGAGTATTGAAGCCACGCTTCTTGCGCCAGTAGTTCAGAGATACCAGGTTAGAGTAGAGGTAGTAGATCCAATAGCTGTAAGGCGGGTTCTGCTTAGTGTCCCAGACCTTTGGCACGGGGAACTTTTTGAAGAGGCGTCGTTCAACCTTACTCTCATCGTCGACACTATCAAAGCCAATCACCCTTTGGAGGAAGATGTGTAGCTTTGGGTGGCTTGAAGGGTCCTTGGTAACCTCAAAAAGAGGCTGGAAAACGTTCTTCACCACCTGCTCAAACGTCTCCATCAAGCCACTAGCTTTGTAGACGTCGTAGAGACGGGGGATCTGGATCAACCAGCGAACGTTGTGCGAGAAGAGCTTGTTGTCAACTACCCAAGCAGCGAGCTTGTCCCACTCGTCAATGGACTTGCCATAGATTGAGATTCGCCACTCAACCATCTGGTACTTGCTCGACTCAAGGTCAGAAATGACCTCCTTGGTGATCTCGGCCAAGTACCGGCCGTGAATGAAGTTGTCCGTCTTGAGAAAGATGGTACGGAGACGAGACTCGCCGATCGGGTTATACTTGAGGTTGAACTTGTCAAATCGATGGAACGAATCGGTATGAGCCTGTGAAAGTCAGCCGCGTATCTCGAAACAGCTGGATCCGGAGAACGCGAAACTTACGTGCATATCAAGAGTGTCAATGCTGAGGTCATAGGCGGTCAAGTTGATACTGGCAAAGACCTCGGCCAGGGTGAGGTGCTTTCCGTCACGGAATAGTACCACCTCGTTGGGGAACTTCTTCATCTTACTCTTGATGAAGCGCAACAGATGCTTCTGATTCATGCATGCCGAGTGGTGAACGTGAGTATCAACCTTTCGAACATTGTAAAAATCACGATGGGGCACCTTCTTGCTGTCCGCCGTTTCTTGATACTCGTTGAGAAGGACATAGAGGTTGAACTTGCCTTCAAGATACTGGAGACGTCTGAATGCGAAACTCTTGCTGGGTCCATCGGAGGAGACATCCAAGATGTCGTCCAGGTCCATGTAGAACTCCCTGATTGTAGGAACTCGGATCGAAGGCTCCTCAGCATCGCGCTCAAACACCTGGTAGACTCCACTATCATCTAGCTTGTATGTGCGCCCGTCGTTGCTGGGAAGGGGTAGCAAATCGGCAATATCAAAGTCCTCGCCGATGTCTTCGCCTGGCCTCCGCTTTCGCACTGGTCGCTTGCTCTCCCGAGTCTCTGATCGTGATTGACCACCGGGTGCCTCTTTGTTGCCATTCAATCCTGCGTTCTCTTGACCAGGAATATGCTCTGCAGCACCAGCTTGATGGTGCGAACGTTGCTGCCATGCAGGCTCAGGTGGGGGAGGATAAATGTCCCATTCAGGGTCATCTTTTGGGTTGTCTTCCGGCCCCTGCAGCGAAAGCGCAATGTATTTGCGTCGAAGATCCAAAATCCTTTGGATGTTCTTGGAAATGGCACTGAGCTCAGCAGTGATGTGGGGTTCAGTGTCGAAGAGACCTCCAGCAGGCAACCCAGCAGCAGGGCCGTCGCCTACTCGTGGTTCCTGCGCGATAGTTCCAGCTCGAGTAGGGGGCACTGAAGGGTGGCTAGGAGGATAAGGCGCAGGATGAGGCTCAATCCTTGTGGGCGACTGTGTGATCGCTGCAGGGTCGATAGCGGGGCCTGGCATCTCCAATCCAGGCGCAAAGGAATCAACGCGACGGCCATTGGAGTCTAGAACCATAGAATCTGCGCCATACTCGGTCGCAGGGCGAGAGCTGGAGGCCAGAAAGGGACTCTGAGGTATCGACTGGCTGCCAGCACCACCGCCACTTCGCAGATCGGCCTTGTTTCGGTGATAAAAGAACTTCGCGTCCGTCTGGCTCATCTGACGCTCAGCGACGGGGTCGTAGAATGTTGTTCTCTTTGGAAGGTCCCGCAACAGCATTCCGTCTTCGAGATCGTCGTCACTGTGGTCGGGGTGCGAACCAGCGTCGGACGCTGCTTGCTCGTCGGAGGCGCCATGGCCAGTCGCCCCAGAGTCCCGGGCCTCCTCGCCTTCTTCATCCGACTCGCGAGTTCGTACGTCGAGAGCTGCGGATTCACTCTCTTCAAAAATGGCGTTGCCTGGAGCAATTATTTGGTCAGAACAGCTGTCAATTGCTGCGAGTTTGAGTCGAAGGGAGACCAAAGCATCGAGTGTAGTAGTGTTGAAGAGGGGCAGAGGAGCTACGTACCAGGCATAATGATCTTGTACACTGATCAAATCCAAGCTTATTGATAGGAAATGGAGCACTTTTGGCGCATGAATTGTCTCGCGAAAGAGAATTAATACTCCTCGAACAGTCCGGGTTTGATTGACAGAGGCGGGACGGCACGAAAGAGGAGGTCTTTGAGGAGGCGTGCAAGTAAGAAGTAAGGCAGTGAGACAAGGTATGACGGTGTGACACACCCAGAACAAGGCGGGATGTGGATGAGGGACAGGGTCTGAGGGCGTCGGTGCAATGCCCGCCGCGGGTGGGGCTGGGAGCTCCAGCGCACTAGGCCTGTTGAGGCATGTGCTTCGGTACTGGAGAGACTTGAACCTCGATTGTTCTTTGCAGCCCAAGGAGGTGGCGCTCAATGGTTGGAGGTCTCTCCATCCATTATCGTAGATATTTTGTTTACAATATTTCGTCTTTGGTTCTCACACGAGTCCTGACTCTTATTCGTTTATGGGTCGGCATTGTTGAATCGGCATTAACTCAAGTCAACGAGTTGGTAGAACACTGTTTACTCGGGCAATTCGCTTGCAATCACAACATTCAACTTCCGAGGCACCCAACAAAAGCCTCACTCTCGGTAGCTACAATACGGAACAGGGCTTTTACTCCGACTGGACAATGGTTACCATATAGGTCAGGAGGTAGTGTAACTCTTCCGCTTCTTCCAAAATGAGGCCCAAACTCGCCAGCAATGACGGGGCTCCCGGGTATGTCACGCGTTACACACGAACCCTCGATATGCCGGGCTCGAGCGTTCTAAACGATCACATGGTCCCACGCCCTCCCTAGGACATGCGACACGTTGTCGGAAATCCTTCTAGTCTTCCAAAACAACGTTATTAGTGCTACCGTGATCGACAGTTCGGTAATACGGGGCCTCATCCGGGAACCAGGACTATCCCGGACGGGAGACTACATCATCGCACAGCCTCTAGGTCTCTCGACTGATTCGGAATCCGGCTGCTGGTTACCGTGGGGGTACTCCGGGGAACCTGACCCGGAATAAGGCAGGGCCCAAGGCCTGGGTAACCAGATCTCTCATGCGAACTATGCTCTGACTCGAAGCGAGACAGGGCTACTAAGTTGAGTCAAAGATGATCACGAGGTTCAGGGGAAGACCCAAGTTTCCTAATACGTACCCAACCGCCCAGATGAAGTGTTGTTTAGGGAGAACGTAGTCATAGGCATCTGATCTCCGCTCAGAATGTCGTCTCGAGGACTGCCAAGATGGTTGACCTCTGGCCGCCACTCTCATCCTATGCTCATTACGTTCCAACCACAGGGCCGTCTTTCACTATTAATTTGCAGAAAGGGCATATTCGCCGTCGAAGATAGGATACCATGTGGGTTCCTCATCAGTGTACGGCAAACCGAGTTATGAAGGACAGATACCTCGGAGTCATGAATAGATAGGTACCTACCTAGTGGCCACCTACTTCACAAATAACTTGACAAGTTATTGTTGAAACTACCGTTGAGAATACTGTAATTGCTCATTCACGGGCCGAGATGTACGCATCATGCCTATCGATGATGAAGCACAAAGCCTGATGGATTTGAGCGCATTGAGCCCCTAGGCTTTGGATATGAAGCCTTTACTGTTAAAATTATGGAGACTTTTAGTATGAAACTTGAATCCCTATTTTGGGTGGCATAAAGTCAACATATAATACTTCGACATGAGTTCCATGTGTATCCCAGACGCATTTGTATTCAATCTCAAGCCTCAATGCCCAGTTATCAAGTCACTCTGCACATGTTGCTACAGTCTTTCAGGGAAGATAAAACCTGACTCGATACCCCCATTCATCAACCCAACCCTCATCTGTCCCTTCCCTCCCCTATTGGCCCTGAAATAGTAAGGAACAAATATTAGGTCCTGTGGTGTGGCAGAGTCTCCATCAACCTTGAGGGAAGCATGAGTGGAAATAGATTGCTTCCAGCATTTGCTCTGCAAAGCCACATATTCTTCTCCAGTCTTTTCATCGGTCACCATCTTCTCAACCACTTTCGAGTCTGTTCGGAGGAAAACATCCTTGAAGTGGTTGGTCTCCCATGGATTGTCGGCATCTTCGACACAGTACACAATTGGCCCACGAGCGAGTGTCAGAGTCCGCTGATTCGTGTATGGGTGAGGCGAGAGGTATCTAGGCTCGAAGCCGAGGACTTGAAGAGAGAATGAAGGGTTCTCAGAAACATAGGCAGGGTCCAGGCAGATGTACCCCTTTTCGACCTTGACTGTGCCTGGCTGCGGATATGGTGTCAAGATATACGCCCCATTAGACCATGCTGGAAGACGCAGTCGGACAACGGCTCGCAGAGAAGATGGAACTGAGAGCTGGAAGTCTACCTTGCCCTCCCATGGCCAGTTAGACCTCTGCTGGAGGGTTACAGGCAACCCATTGGCATCGAAGGTAAGCTCAGCACCAGTGTACAAGTGTACGTTGACGAAGACATTATCCGCTTCGTGGCCGTAATCCCACAGATAGCCACCTAGACTACCGAAGAGTCTGGTCAGATTAGGGGGGCAGCAAGCGCACCAGAACCACTCTTCACGCACGCTCTTGTCGGCTTCGGTACTAGCCAGCTGATTAACGTACGTAAAGGCCTTTCCATCAAGGCTCATCGCAGTCATGACGGTGTTGTACAGGCACAGCTCCATGATGTCGGCATAGTGGGCGTCGAGGTCAAGATGCAAGATCCGCTCGGCAAGCATCATGACGGCGATGGAAACGCAAGTCTCGTTGTAGCAGCCGCCCTCATCTGCTCCTTGAGGGAGAAAATAGTCGATGCCGAATCCTTCCCACTGCTTGATGGCACCGACGCCTCCTGTCATGTACATCTTCTTGTCGACCATGTTGTTCCACAGCCTGTGCAGGGCTTCAGACCAACCTTCTGCATTGGGGATGGGCCGGCCGTCCTCCTTCGAGAGGTAAAGCATATCGGCAACTGCAGTAAGCAGATAGTTAGCCCGGACAGCATGTCCCTCAATGGTCTTTTGCTCGACAATTGGAGAATCCGCCTGGCAGTACCAAAGGGTGCCATGCTCAGGGTAAGCATCAGGTCGTTGCCATGAGATCTCTCCTCTTTTCTCCATCTCCCAATCATAGTAATGCTTGCCATCCTGTCCCTTTGGATTTCCCCGCTCTGTCAGAAAGTACTGTGCCAACTCAAAGGCGTCGGTACTCCCAGTTGCTTTGTAGAGACGAAACAGAGCAAGTTCAATCTCAGGGTGACCGGGGTATCCCCTTAACTGGCCCTCACCAGGGCCAAATCGCTTCCGAATGTGGGCTACATACTTCCCAATTGGCTCGATGAGTAGGTTGTTGTGATAGTAACCCTCGTGGGCGACAGCAGCCTCAATAAGATGGCCAGCATTGTACCTATTACCATCAGTAAGGAGTAAGTATGGAGGTAGATTTCGCTCAACAACTTACATCTCATGCATATCTCTGAGATTGTACCATCGTTTATCAGGCTCGACTACAGTATAATGGACGTTCAAGTAACCGTCTTCCTGCTGAGCTCCTCTGATCATCCCCACAAGCTCACATATTGTCTTATCAATCTCGGCATCATAGTCGTCAGCGAGAAAATAGCAGGCTCCTTCGATCCATTTGGCAATATCGCTATCCCAGAAGAGATGAAAAGGCACCGGCCACATGGACTTGTCTGCGTAGATAGGATGCCACTTGAGCTTGAAGCAGTCATATCGGCCAGTTGACCGCAACTGCTCCAGCTGGGCGTGGACCGTGGTACGAGAAACAGTCTTTCGTCTCCTTGAGAGGACCGAGTCCCCCTTGAAGGTTGTCTGGCGAAAGGTGGTTTGTGGATGAGACATGCCGGGTCAGGTCAGAGGTTTAAAGACTGGAAGTGAAGAGAAAGGTGATGAACAAACGTGTTGTCGGCTGCTCAACGCTCCCCTCATATACTTCCAGAACATGTGCTTTAGTAACACCAATGCATCATGTCTCATGCGCCAAGATGGAACTACCTACCATGTTGCCCAATGCCCTGATCAAGCCTTCCGGCCTTCGGGTTAGATGTCGGAGATGATCCCGATAAGCGCTCGAATGGCATCGTCTATACTTCGACTTTCGTATCAGAAGGATCACAAATCTCTAGCCCCGCACACTGCAGCTGAACTCGAACGGCGTTGGGGGCCTCGAAAGTACCCATCCCCCAACCGAAGAATGCGAGGTTGGGGGAATGGGTGATCTTCAGCCTCCGGAGTATTCTTTAAAACCGGGCCTAGTATTGCTATCTTAAGACCGACCTTATCGTTACTCTTGTTTTGAATACAGTCTAAACCCACCCCGTCTTGTTGTGCTGGCTGCTAGCATAACGAGACATGCATGTTGTGGTATCTTTTGTTCCAATCTAATGGGTATCATAATGCCATAGATACTCTATCTATCCCACTTCCCTATCACCTCTCTAGTTCTCTACCTCCCTCTAACATACTTCTATTGAACCAAAAACACCACATCTACACCCTAATGGTGATTCGCAATGCAGATATATAAATACACTGGTGCAAGTTACTCAACTCGCCTTTTCTGGGCGCTCCTGGGGCGTCTTTTCCACCTCCGGCTTCTTTCGTGAGCCCACAGAGTAAAGGCCGCCAGCACTAAACACGATGATGGCACCAACCAATGTGCCCGGGGCAAGCGTGTTGCCGAAGAGCCAGATGCTGAGGAGGAGACTCACAAGCTTCCGGATGTTGAGGACGATGGTAACAGTTAGGGCGGTGGAGACCGCTGCCAGTAAGTTGACTCCGCGAATACAGGCATACTGAGTCAAGACATTGGTGATGAGATAGAAAACCTGACTGGGAACTGGGAACGACGTGGTGGCAATGCTCAGGAGACTGGGTAGTTGCATCGGGGTGCTTGACATGAGGTGCGCAAAGGTGCGGGCCATCGAGGGAGCAAAGGGCAGGAACAGAGGCAAAGAAAGGGCGTGAGAGTAGAAAAGGTTCTCTCTCCATTGCGGGCCATACTTGGCATAGGTTGCCTCCGTGTAAAGCCCCATGATGGCTGAGAGCACCTGAGCGACGAAAAGGATTACGAGGCCAGTGCTGAAAGCTGGGCGTCCAGAACTCTCTTCCGCTCCCTTTCCCTACCATCAGATAATGTTAGGAGCGTAAGGGATAAGTGAGTGGATGTTGAAGGTGCTCACCTTGGCTTGAGCATCCGACCAAGCAGCCAGGATGACACCCAATGTCAACAAGACGACAGCGACGACCTGCGTGCGTGAGTATCTCTTGCCATAGAGATAGCCCGCAGCCATGGTTGTGATACTACCGCCAGACCTGAGGATAATGTGGACTGGCACCGAGATATCATAGCTGAATGCATGGTTGTTGAGGACATTGATGGTGAAGAATAGCACAATATTGACCATCCAGCGGCTCAAAGGGACCTTGTTGGGCGCAATGAAGAAACGACTGTTCTTATCAAACTGGGCGATAAACCCTGTCACGGCGACAAAGATGAATTGGACAAAGGTCAATAGTGTCCCTAAGTCAAATGTGTCAGCAAAGGGGACATTGCAGTCACTTCTCGTATGAGACAATATGAGGTTGTGCGGAAATGCTCGTACCACTCGAAGGTTCAAAACTACATCGGGTCAGCAATAGTTTCTCATAGTACAGTTTTACAACTCACTTGACAATTGCCTCGAGCGCATAAACCTAGAAAGAATAAGATGTAGGTCAGTTTCTGGTGTGTTAAGGGAGGCAGGGGTTCAGCAGTGAAGGCTGCATGATGAGCTGGCCAGACAGGGACGGGATGGACATACGTTGGAACAACAACCTCCGAAGATCAGGCACAGCATCACAGCGACCGTCAGCAACGACGGGCCAACCTCGCTGGCCATCATACTGGCAAAGCGATGGGCGACCGACGACGCTGACGCCTTCTCCGAGTCGCTGGGCTCGCGCGAGGCGGTGCCGCGACGGCTCGAGCCTTGGAGGGCCGTCATGTCGGGCGTCCTCTTGCGGAGAATGTGTGAAGACATGAGGCTCGATTTCTGGTCCATTGGCATCGGGAGGGGGGGGCAGATAAAAGTACAGATCGGGTTTCCTTCGGGTGTGTTGGCTGCAGGCAGGGAGAGACTCAGTCGATTGTCGATGTTGCCCTTGTGTCTTCATGCAAGAAAGCCGTACGGGAAGATGACATGGGGGTGCCAGCCTCCGTGTATCGGTACCACACCACTCGTCGATTCGAGGGCGCTGGCAGGGGTCTCTCTGTACCCTGTACTCGCTAGCGCGTCTCGCCCCAGTCCAACTCTATGAATAGTGCCAGGGGCGGCTCTTTGGCGCATTCTTGGAAGCTGACAGTTCCCGAGCCTCCGGAGCTGGTTGATGGCCAGGACTCGTGTCCAAGGCGCAGATCCAGGATTGGTCCAGCATCAGTCCCATCGCCCCGATAATCACACAGGAACTTGCTTTCAAGAATAAGCTTACAACAGGCACACTCCCGGGGTACCTGAGTATGACATCGTCCAACTCGTATTATCCCTTGATGCTCCTCATGACATGACAATGCTCCTCTATTTCAACTTTGAGTGGCATTTCTTTGATTCTCAAATGATCTCTTTGCGCTTTCTGCTACACCTGGCGACCAAACGCCGACCCATGCACCCATGCATTCGTTCACCTCCATCCCAAGTGGCTCTTCCACGTCCATCTGCCCCATGCCATGCTCTCAGTAGGTTCCTTTGCCTACATCTCTGCATCCTCCGCTTTAGGGCCACATCCAAGGGGCCTCTTCAGCGTTCTTTGCGCGTGGCTTCGCTCCAAGCAGTGCTGGCGCTGTGCTTTAGCTTCTAAGTATAGTAGGCTGCATTGATCCGTATCACCCTGCCCTGAATCGACGAGATGCCATGTCGTGCCCAAGCAGAACTAGGTCAGTCCCATCACGAAGGTGGCGGAGGCGCCCATATCCTTACTACTTTGTCTTCCGCTCCCCCGCCACGCCAACTTCCTCACTTAATTGCCCTTGCGAGATGAACGCCGCTGTCATGGTCTAGAGTGCCGAGAAGACAAAGAGCTGTGCCACCATGTTAGCCATCGGCCATCCTCTCCGGTCTGTATCTCAACCCGTGTACTTACATTGTTCGTAGCTGCAATCGCAATACTGTCCTCAAACGGATGCCAGCTCATGTGCAGAATCTTCTTGTTGAAATCGATCTGGTCTGCGTCTGTCTCCTTACGCATCCGCTGACCTTGACCGCCTGGGCTACCCGCCCTGGAGCCGCCCTTCTTTCCGTTGGTCGCAGTCGGGCTTGTCGATGAATTGATGGGTGTAGGGACTCCAACCTTCTTAGCCTTGAAAGCCGACTTATCCGCCTGGAGGACAACCTCGACTTCCTTGTCAGGGTCTGAAGGATAGATCATGAAGTTATTGTTGTAGCTGCCCGTCATGACATTCTTGGCATCTCCTGAGAAGACCACCTCGAACTTGTCGAATATGCTGTCATTCTCGTAGGTGTCACACAACCGTGGGCGAAGATGCTCGTGAATCGGTATCGTCTTGACTGGCTGCCGCTCCATGTTGATGTCCCAGATCTTGACGGTGAGGTAATCGCGGGACAGGATGTATCGGCCATCATACGAGAATCGCACATCGGAGATGGAAGAGATGATTTCGGAGAAGAATGAGCGTGATGAAGGATCTTCCTCTTGCTCGAATACTAGGGCTAGGAGTCAGCACATCTCCGGGTCGCAGATGCAGATGTCACAGATGGGGAGCACAAACACTTCGCGTGCTGGTCGCACAGAGCACTCTGCCGCATGTCGGCGAGCTTGATAGTGCCCTTTGAGCTAGCATACATGAACCAGTTGCAGCTCATGGGGTGGAACTCGGCAGCCGTAATGACTTCAGTGAGCTCCTCCATGTTTGCAGGCTTGATATCAACAATGTTGAAGCTCTGCTCCTGGATGTTAAGGTTCCACAGGTTGATACGCAAATCGTCGCTGCTGATGAAGGTCTCTCCATCGCTGTTCACCGAGATGCTGTTGATGTGGTAGGCGTGGGCGTTGGCGTATGTTCGGCGTGGCACGGCGGCAACAACCGTATCGTGATGTGTGAGGCGAGGAAGCTTGAGGTCGGCAGCATCCCTGAACCGGTGGGCAGGAAGCGGCCTGGGAGCGCCGCCTCCTCCCGCCAGACTACCAGGCGTGACATCGTGAGAGAGGTTGTTCTCGGCGACAACCTTGAGCGACTTCTCAAAGACTTTCCACAGCTTGATCGTCTTGTCGTTGGTGGACAGCAAGTAGTGGGAAGCATTTTGTCGCCGGCACCACTTAATCTTGTTGATCTTCTCTTCAATCTCTAGGGACTTCAAATAGTCGAATTCGGGTTCGTGCGACTGAAACTCGGTGTGGAATTTGTACTCGCAGGTTTTTTTCTGCGTCGAGAGTTAGCGACGGCAAGAGGATGCGCAACACCAAGCGCTGGAGGCTCGCAAGGGCGTCGACTGATGGATGGTGACATACCGTCTCGTTGCGTTCGAAGAGCACCACTCTACCTCCCTTGTCGCCCGTAGCGAGATAATTTCCGGTATGGTCGAACTCAACCGTCGAGATGATATCAGCTGGAGCAGGGGGGAACAGCGGTCAGCACTTCAAGGTCGAGGGCAGGATTGTGGGGAGCAAGGAGATGACATACCTTCGGTGATGTCTTCAACATCGCCCTTGTCACCAAAGCACCTGCAGGCGAGAGCTCAGCATTAATAAACACGGACGCGGAACGCGGGCAAAGGCCAGAAAGAAGGCTACGTACTGCGTGAACTTCCACGTGGGCGAGTTCGCTTCGCTATCAACCATTTTGGTGAGCAGCGAGGGCGGGGATTAGGAGGGGTTGCGGACGAAGATCGAGGGAGGGCAAGGTAAGAACCGAGAGAGCTGTGGGAATGGCGGACCAGGGAGGAGGTGAAGATGAACCGCAACCGGTAATTTGGATATGATGGGAGCTCCTGGCGCGGGCGATGCGAAGGGAGATGGATGGGTGCAAGCTGTGGTGGCACACGCCAGGTCTTGCGGTGGGCGGATGATGGATGGGCGGTGGTGTCGTTTTCGATATCGTCTTTTTGTCGGCGCCGGAGTGGGGTCCAGCTAGATATCGCCGCCGTGGGAATGCCGTCGTCCAAAAGATATTTCGTCAAGCGGCGGGGGGGTTGATCGGGGTTCGGTCGGAGGAGGACGACGGTGGATGATGTCGACAGGTCGGCAGGCGTCCGAGGCTGGAGGCTGAAGGTGGTGGTGGTAACAGGAGTAGGCAGTGGTGGTGGTGGAGGAGGTGGGTTGGTGTGGGCGCGGCAGACGACAGCAGAAGCAGAGGCGGCGGACGAGCGACGGACGGGAGGTGAGGGGAGGAGACAGCGAGTGGAGGAGCAAGGCTCGAGTCTGTGCTGAGCTGCGCTGGCTGTGGCTAAGTACAGTCACTGCCGTTAAAGGCTTGTAACGGCGAGGTCAAACGGCTGGGAGCTGAGGAGCAGATGCCACAAGCAGAAGATGGAGTTCTTTGGTGAGGAGGGGATATGGAGGAAGTGACGCAGCAGAACCCAAGGTCTTGCAGTTTGGTTCGCTTTTGGTTTTGGGTTGGCCTGGGCTGGTTTGGCTAAGTTGGTTTGGCCTGGGCTGGCTTGCACTGGAGGGGACGGGACAGGTGATGGATGGTGGATGGGATCGGGATGGGTGGGTTGGGTGCGGGCGTGAGCCACAATGAGGAGCTTCGAGCTGAGAGATGAGCCACAGTTACAGGGAGCTTCCAGTGCTGTGCTCGCCTGTAACAGGTCCAGGGCCTGGCGCCACCACCAAATCGATGACTTAACCTCGACTGAGTCCGGCGAGGTGACGACTTGGCCGTATGGTATTGTCTGCCTTGTTGCCCAATGTTTACCAACTGTGAGCCCAAGCTATCGTATCGTTTATTTCTGCCGTACCTGTGAGCTTGCAGCTCTGTGCTGGCCCGGCATACCCAGCCAAGCTTCTCATTGCTCCCCACGCATGCGTTGTTCCTGTGGTGAAGTGAGGCGGAACAGCAAGGTAGATCGTTACGTTCAAGCTCGTTTCCAGCGTCCCCGACGACGCTTAAAGTGGGGGAATGCTCTCGAGTGCTTCTCAACAACCCAGTGTCATGGCGGGGGTTCCTTCTGTTCACCTGAGCTTTCAGGTCTATGTCGCCTCACCTTGATCTGACATGGCGTGGCCTCATTTGGGCTCTGGCGCCGGAAACAGTGGAACCTCGACATTTTGGACTTGTTCAGGGTAGGCGAGACTGGTTGATAAGCTGGAAGCTAGCAGGCACATCAAGAAATCAAGGAGACACCAGAGTATCAAGAAGGAGGTTGCTGACTTCCATCTCAGGCACAACAGATAAATTTAGATAAAATAAAATAAGATGATCTAAGATATATTACAATAATAGTGATATTTTCGAGCTCTTTCATGTATTCCTACAATGCTTGATTAACAATCTTTAGGGGAGGATAAGCTATTGAGTTTGTAGTGGTGCCTCGTTTTTGTCCTCGACCCAGGTAGCAGCTACTGGTTTTGGAGAGTGCCCACGAGGGCATACATGGATGTTTCCTCGGTCGCATCCGATGCCAAGGTCCAAGTCCGATCCGCACCCGCTCGTCCGTCCGGACCGGCCTGACATGTGCTCCGGAACGACCTCATATCCATGTGCCTCCAATCAATGACATACATACACACCCATCCTCCAAACCCTCCATCTAAACCGCCTAAAATCACAGGAACTCCGATACAAGCCAGCCCAGTTTATGTCAACATCGCCCACTCCCGCAATCACTCAATGTCGCATCTTTTTATTCAGGTTTCCATTCACGTCAACTGAATATCTAGTCATCTATAACCTCATCTAAACCGCAAAGCATGAGCCAAGATCAGCAACACCCGGGAAACTTCCCACCCAAGGACAACGGGGCATCCAACAACCCCAAGGGCAAGGGAAAGGCCGCAGAAGGAGAGGGGTCTGGTTCTATGGTTGACCGCATTCAGGCTTCTGGAAGGCTCGCCCTCAATGCCTTTGGCACAGGGCCAGATTTGACTGGCCAGCAACCTGCGGGAAAGGGCAGCTCGGGTACCAGCAGTATCGACAGAGTTTCATCAGGCGCAGGGGAAGCATCGTCACACAGATTGCGCTCGGCGGCTCCGGGCGAGTCGTTGCGCTCACAGGCACATTCCGATTCCACGGCTTCGGCGCAAGCGTTCAACGACTTTGTCAGCGCCGACTCAACACTGGAAGTTGAGGACCTGGTCCATCCTCACCACCTCCAACACCAGAACTTGCATGACACATTCCCCTCAAGAGGCGCGGCAGTGGCCGAGCAGGAAAGGTTCGACGGTGCAGCCGTTGTCAGTCTCCTTGACGGTCCATCCGATGAGCTTGACGCTGTTCTCCTAGGCGCCGAAGACCCCGAAGCTGAAGATGACGCTTTAACACCAGAAGCTGCTGCCAAGCTTCGAGAAGCATTATTCTCCGCAAGCTCGTCTTCTTCTGGCCCCCGCTGGGACGACCTGCTCAACTTCAACCCCAATTTCTTGACAGAGCCAGGACCTCTTGCAGAGGCCGAGATGCAACTCCACCTCGGAACCACAGACAGCGCTGAAGCGAGAAGCAACTGGCTTCAGCTGTGGGGTAACGTATTGACGGGTTACACGGATCACGTCTGGGGAGATCTGGAGCCCTTGGCAGCTGAGGCTCGAAGAGAGATTGAGCAGTTGAAGGCTCGTGATCCTGAAGTCCCTGGTCCGCCACCAGAGACGAAGGCACTGGATCGCTTGCGGCAGATCCTTGGTCATGTGCGAGGATTCTAAGAAGCCGAGGTCGGAATATGCATATCTACATAGTGAGTGTAATTCAGACCCTTGTGCCAAGATCCAAGCCAGTCCCTCTTTTCATATCGATTTGAAGCCTTGCCTTCATTAAAGCCGTACCTGGCATGGCCCTGACGGACCAGTTCCTAGCTCCCACTGTGGAGTCGTCGCATGGTTGGAGGTGGACGCGGGGTTGCTCAGCAACTGTGTCAACCACCAATGACATCATTCCACGCTCTCTCCCTGCCCCGGCTCTCAGCCCGACGCTCAGTCGAGCTGTGTTGCCAGAGCCAAAAATGGTGACCTGCGGTGTGCATAACCTTGCATTTACGACAGGATGGGACAAGCATCTGGAGGATACCCCACCGACATCATCCCAGATCCCCTACCGGGAGCCCGGTCGTCCGCTAGGGAACAGAGAGAAGAAAAAAAAACGAAAGAAACTGACTGGAACCCTTCCATTTCTTGCATGCTTGAACCACCTGCAGTAGAACGGAGAACCTCCCAGCCCATCCCGTCGAGCGCCCGCTATCTGTCGTCCTCACCAAGCGAGCCAATCTCAAAGTTGAACCATCCCGTCTCACTTCCACCACCATCATGTTGAGTCGGAGTTGGATGTGGCTCGGCCTCGTTGCAGGCTCAACATCTGCCCTGCACTTGGCAACAGCGACAGCGCCGCCAGCAACAATAGCGACATATATCCCGGCTGCGTCCTTGATCTTCAGGCGAGACGAGTCCTGCCCTGCCAACACATTCCGATGCTCGGAGGAGCTCGGCCAGCGTTTCAGCGACATCTGCTGCCAGAACGGACAGACGTGCGCTCTCGACGCCGATGATCAACCAGCTTGTTGTCCCTCTGGGTAAGTACAGATATCCAGATCTGGAACAGACAAACAAGCGAGCACAAGACTGACTGACCTCGATTCCAGCGCGGTGTGTACTGGAACGGCCCCATCCGAGGCGCCTACTGGCGACGCAACCGCTCCCGTGTCCTACGTCCCGAACTCCTACTTTGCCTTCCCGTACGCCGCGACGACATTCTCGAATGATGGTTCTTGCACTTCGGCCGTCGACGCTTGCGAAGAGAACTACGACAGATGTGTCAGTTACCTCGAGGATGGTGGTCAATATGGCGTGACCATTGTTGTGCCCGGCGGCGGAGGTACTACAGTTGAGGGCGGCGGACAGGCCCTGGGCCCATCGGCAACCGAGGTGTGCTCAAGCCTGAGCTCTCGTGCCTGCGGGAAACTCGAGAAGAGCGACTGTGGCGACTACGGGAATGCTGCTTCGTCCAACAACCTCGAGTCGTGGCTCGCAGGCATTGGCGCGGCCATTGCCATGCTCAATGTGTTGGCTTAATGGGCCAGGATGCAAATATTACGACAGCGCATGGTCGTTGTGACCAGTCATTTGGACTCAATTGTCCAAAAGCTTGTTGCCATAGACGTTATAGCATCCATTTGGCTATACTCGTGCTGCTAAGTCTCGGTCAAGCGATGGCCTACTCTTCGCATGGTCATCAAATACACAACGGGCATCTTGCTCATCTGTGAGACCAAATCCAGCACGAGGGAACAACATTCGTCTCCCGGCAACGAGCCCCTGATGAACAGGAT